>NC_041810.1:15732900-16049400 GCF_900964775.1 Scleropages formosus
GCGCCAACGCTGCGCCTCCTGCCGGGTCGCGAATTTGCGAGTGACCTCTGAGCGGCGGCTTCCCATTAACGCTCACGGATCCATACGGGAGACAAGCCAACGGCACTCCCTCGACCCAGCAGGAGAGGGAGCCGCCCCCCTGGGTCTCCAATATCCCCCCGTCTGGGAGACTAATGACATGTGCTCTTGTTGGCACAGACCCATGTGTCCATGGTTTGGAATGATGAGGGCGGCTGCCTGGACTCATTGGATCCTCTTCATTCACTGTCCACATTATTTTTGGCAGTTCACTGAATGGATGCTCTTCCTCTTTAAAATGTTCAGCACACTAAAATTGTAAGCTACTTAACAATGAAAAAAAAACGTATACAGTTGCATAAGGTTTAATTTTACAGTATAAGTGGTGGCATTTTTCCTCAGTGATTTTTACCAGCAGTTATGAGGTTGGTGTGACCTGAATTGCCAGTGGGACATAAAGGACTTAGTCTGGAATGTAGCTGCCCTGACTTTCAAACTGCGTCTAATATTCTTCAGTAAACATGCAAGAATCAAACTGCCTGCCTAAGAGAAAATACAAGTAAAGTGCCAGTTCTATAAATCAATGTAAATGAATGAATGTCTGACATGCTAAAGCTTTTTAAAGTAGTCTTTTGTCAATATTTTGTCATCCCTATTTCATTATCATTTTATTATTACTATTTCATTTGTTATTGTAATATTACGATTTTGTTACTTATCACATGTCTAACACTTTTCCCCAAAGTTGCTTACAATGTTAGGTTTGTACATGTAGCTATTTATGCTGAATTATCATTTACTATGTATACAGTGGATTAATTTTTACTGTATCAATTCAGCGTAAGTACCTCAATCAAGGGCACTAAAGCAGAATGAAGAATTTAAACCCAGAACCTTCAGATTGTAAGGCTTGTGCAGCAGCTTTAACAACTGCCCCACCTGCTGGAATAATTTAGCTATACTTTCACTTTATTGCTCTCACTGGAGAAATTCATCTGCCTTAGTAATTTCTGTGATTTATTGGGATTTAAACAAATCACAGACCTGCCCAAGGAGGACCAAAGTAATATGTTATGAATGCATTTTGGAAACTGAGCGTGGTTGAATACATCGGATATTGAATGGAATACATGATTAGTTAAGGTGGAGAGTGGAGGTTTCAGTGCTATTTACCTTGCTTCAATAAATAGAATGGAATAAGGAAAAAGAACATTATGTCTAGAATATTCTGTATCCAAGTTATTATCCACCAGTTTATTCAATTAATACACAGAAATATGGTCACTGATCATTTTTTGTATTGATGGTAATATTTCCTGAAATTACGGTGCCCAAAAACATGTCTGCTTCTCCATTAGATGCCCACTGGGAAGTGAGACTCACCGTGCCCTGGTTTTGGAAAACCTGATTCTCTCACAGTGGGCACCCGGATATCTGCGTTCTGACATCTCGGGCCCATCACAGTTTCGCTGGAGATACGGGGGGACCTCTTCCCAAAAATATAATCTGGACAATTTTTGAAGGAAGGAGGTGGAGATAAAGCAGGATGCATTTAGAAAGCAGCTTCGGTTTATATTTCATAACGTGTGGCCGCAGATTGTTGCTTCACTGTGTGAACTTTTTCAGACTCGCCAGCAGCAAAGAATCACTGGTCAGCCAGGTGCAACAGCTCCATTAGGGGAAGCAGAAACTGCAGTACTCCACATAACTGCCCGGAGCTACTTTAAAATAAGGACAGAACACAGACCTTAGGTATTTACCTGTGTATAAACACACATGGATGTGAAAGAAACCTGTTCAGTCTCCTTGTCTTCTACACTGCAGTGGCTCAGTGCCGGATTTCCCATTAGAGGTTGCATGCGCTGTGCCTAAGGCCTATGAAATTTTTAGGCCTTATGAAGGAGGGAAAAAAGAAATTGTAAGTAGAAAAAAATGGAAAAAAGGACGGAAAAAATTGTGAGAGAAATTTAATGCAACAGAATTTTAAAGTTACGTTTCTAAAACTTTGTTTGAGAATTTCTGCATTTTCTAATAAAGTTTCTTACCTAGAGGGGGGTGCGGTGGCACACTGGGTTGGACCACAGTCCTGCTCCCCGGTAGGTCTGGGGTTCGAGTCCCGCTTGGGGTGCCTTGCGACGGACTGGCGTCCCGTCCTGGGTGTGTCCCCTCCCCCTCCGGCCTTACGCCCTGTGTTGCCGGGTAGGCTCCGGTTCCCCGCGACCCCGTATGGGACAAGCGGTTCTGATAATGTGTGTGTGTTTCTTACCTAGGCTTCTCCATTGATCACGTGGTTCAACAATAGAACAATTTAAAGTCCTTCATGTCAGTCTACTGGTATTTACCTCTCTTTCTGCACATTTCAGAATGAAAGGGTCAATGGACACCAAAACTGGGCCCAGAAATGGTTTCTTGTGGGACTTAAACTTACAACCAGTTCATATTTTAAATTAAGAACCAACACCCTGATACCTTTTGCTTTTGGTATTGATTTGTACTAATTTGTGTTGTTTCCTTTGATTCTAAATCATCTTCTATCTTTGTGGGATGAAAACCTACAGCCATTCAATGCATTAACATTTTTTGTTTATTCATTTTAAAGGTTTGTACCTTTTGCTTATTATTTCCTTGCTTTGAGGTCTAAACCACAACACATTGTTTCTTGGTCAACAAGGGCAAGTGGAGTGAGTGACAGCACTTTTGGAAATTTTATTGAAAGCTTTATTCACATTGGCTTCATGGCCTCGTTGACACAATCGGGTTTTTTGTCACACTTTGGACATGTTTACTGGTGTGTGAATCAAGGTCTTCTTTTCTTAAAGCATAACAACACGTCTTCCCTTGTGTTGCTCATGTTGCACAGGTTCCAGCCATAAGGGATGATGAACACGTTCCTGAGTGATACCAGGTCACCTCATTGAAATCTCTTCACACTTATTTAGTGCCTCCAAGTTTCATAAACCTGTGAGCAACAAAGTTTTGATCTAATTTATTTTGGGGTGAGGGGGAGGCTCGTGCAAATGGAGTATGTCAGGAAATATTTAGTGCATGCTGTGCATCGCGCCTTGTTATCCTTGAATATATAATGTGTTTTCTTGGGAAAAGTGACCTAGAACTGTGATGAGCCCATGCTGTCATTACATATGAAGATTCAGGCCCCGGACTGAACAGCTCCACGTGCTTTATCCACACCTCTCCTTCCATTCTCACCCAAACTTATCTGACACAAAGCTTATCATCTTCTTGAGATTTAATATATCCATATAATACAGTGCACACGCTGAATTAGGCTTCCGAAATAAATGGAACCGGAAATAAATGTAGCATAGTTAGCAAATCGCGGCGGGTTTGGCCAGTTCCCACTGCATGGCGGGTCCGGGATTCAAGTCCTGCTTGGGGTGCCTTGCGATGGACTGGCATTTCATCCTGGGTGTATCCCCTCCCTCTAATGCTAATAAACAATAACAATAAATAACATACCAATAATAATAAATAACAGCAGACAGCCAGAGAACTCAGAACATGAGAATGCTTAAAGTGACAGTGTAATCTACCAATGTGCCTGGAAGGAGCTGTCCAACTCTAGTTACAAAAGGTGGCACACTGGTGAGTGTTGTATACTCTTACACCAGTGGGATAAAAGCTGTTCCTGTGCCTAGCAGTGTGGGTTCGAATAGACCTGAGCCGCTTTCCAGATGGCAGAAAAGAGAGAAGTGCCCGTGCGGGATGACTGTGATCTTCCATGATGCGCATCGTCTTTCTGAGGCAGCATGTGGTGTAGGTGTCCTGGACTGCTGGTAGCTGTGTGCTGATGATTTCCTGAGCTGTTTTGATCACCCTCTGTAGGGCTTTCTTGTCCTGTATGGAGCAGCTGCCACATCAGGATGTAATACACCCTGTGAGGACGGACTCCATAGCACACCTGTAGAAAGTGGTGAGGACTGTAGTGGACATCCTGGCTTTCTTCAGATGCCTGAGGAAGTGGAGACATTGATGGACCTTTTTGATGGTTGAATGATGGATGACTGAATGATTGACAATGGATGGACGGGTGATAGTTTGCAAATAAAATTAGCTTTTTTTTTGGTCCATTCTTAAAACATCTGCAAAAATCATTATATGAAATAAAATGCTGAACTTGACCATTAGACTCAGGACAGTCTGTTCATGCAAAGAAGATTGTGATTAAGTAGTTACATGCATTAGTCATATCCTATGGTACACTATTCCCAGTAAATGGCAGAGTTACTAACAGGTTTAAGAAATACCCTGACATTCTACAACATCATTTGAAGACTTCTTATTTTCCCCTTACACCTGAGGTGTAAAGTTATGAATATTCCACTGACTATGCAGCCTGTGCATTGGTGAAAAAATCATTAGCTCTGCAGGTCATATTGTCATGCCCACAAGCCCCACAGCCACACCTGATGCTAATCAAGACCAGGGATAAAGGGAGCGCCATCCCAGCACCAGGTTGCGGAATCTTGCAACGCTTTGGCTTGCTGATTCAGTGATTCTTCTTCATATCCTGTACCAAGTCCTTGTGTTCACCTGGCTTTCGACCTCTGCTTGCCTTTGAATGTATCGAGTATTGTCTTGCCCCAGAAACGATGTTTGCACATTGGAAGACCCACGCCCGTCCTTGACCTTCGAGTTTGTCTGTTTCTGTGTCTTTGTAGTCAGAATAAACACACCCGCACTTGGGTCCAAACACCTACCTCCCGTCTCCTGTCTGCGGCCATGACAGAAGATTCCGCCATTTGTATGGACCCAGCGGAGCGGGAGCACCTGCAGGATGAGATGTCCGCTTAGGGAACCCTGCTGGGCTCTCATGATTAGACCCTGCGGCAGATCCTGGAAACACTTCAAAATCTGGTGCACAAGCCGCCGGTCGTCAAACTCACCAAAGCGCTTGAACCAGCTGCCGTAAGAGCGCCAGCGGCCGCTTCCACAGCACCCCCCATATCATCAGAAGTCGTCCTGTGTCTGTCAGCGATGGGCCCCCGGCTGGCTACGCCCGAAAGGCATGATTGCTCGCCTGAGAAATGTCGAGGTTTCATCATGCAGAGTGAACTGGTGTTCGCAAGCCAGCCCCACGTTTTTAGTTCTGCTGTTAGTAGAATAATGTATGTGATTGCCCTCCTAACCAGACCCACGCTGGACTGGACTACGGCGGTCTGGCACAAGCAGGAGGCCACTACATACGAATGCTTCTTGAAGCAGTTTCAGATGGTGTTTGACCACCCGCTGTCGGCGCGCTCAGCCAGTAACCGCCTGATGTTGATCCAGCAGGGGAATCGGACCATGGTAGCATACTCCCTAGAGTTCTGGACCCTGGCAGAGAAGAGTAGCTGAAACCAGGCTGCCCTTTTGGCCACCTTCTGCCGCGGGGCTACAGGCTGAACACGCCTACCGGGGGAGAGATTGGACCTTGACCAGTTTGTTGAAACGGACATGGCAATCAACACCCTCGCTCAGGACCAAGGGCTATGCTCTCGATCGCTCTTCCTGGACCCCCTCAGTGGCACTGGATGCCACGGAACCCATGTAACTGGGACAAGGGCACCTGACCCCAGAGGAGAGACAGTGGCGAATCCAGGGCTATTTGTGCTTCTGCTACGGAGGGACTGGGCACTTCATGGCCAGCTGTCCCACCAGAAAACCCCCCAGGGACCTCCTCTGGAACTTGTGGTGTGGGGACCATAATGCACTCACTCATGCCTAACCCTGCCATGCCGTGCTACCTCGGTAGAGAGCCCAGACACCGCCGTGATGGTAGATATCCCAGCAAAATATCAGGAATTCGTGAAGGTATTCAGCAAAAGCAAGGCCGCCATGCTTCCCCCCGCACTGACCTTGGGACTGTGCGATTGGTCTGTTGCAGGGCACCACTCCACCTTGGGGTAGAATCTACCTGCTGTCTCTGCCAGAACAAAAGGCCTTGCATGACTGAGGCTTTAGCCTCTGGGATCATACGGCCCTCCACTTTCTCAACCACAGCCGGTTTCTTCCTTATGGAAAAGAAAGAGAGAGGGTTGTGTCCATGCATTGATTACTGTGGATTAAACGCTATCAGGGTCAAGTACCCACATCCCCTGCCACTCATTACCATGGCATGGGAATGGGTTCACGGAGTTCGGGTGTTCACGAAGCTCGACCTGCGTAGTGCCTATAACCTGATCCAGATCAGGGAAGAGGAGGAATGGAAGACTACCTTCAGCACCTCCCTTGGTCATTACGAGTATACCATTATGCCTTTTGGTCTTTGCAATGCACCACTGGTGTTTCAGGCCTTTGTTAACCACATGCTGGGGGACCTAATTAACCATGGTGTCCTGGTGTATCTTGACAATATCCTGATCTACTCATACACCATGACCCAGAATGTGCAACTTGTGCGCTAAGTACTGCGGCGATTGCTAAAGCACCATCTATATGTCAAGAAGGAGAAATGTCTGTTCCATCAGCAGCAGGTGGCCTTCTTAAGTTTCATCTTGCAGGCGAACTGAGTAGTCATGGACACAAAAAAGGTCCAAATGGTGCTGGACTGTCCTCGACCCACAACCGTCAAAGCCGTGCAACGGTTCTTGAGTTTCGCAAATTTTTTATCGCCAGTTCATAGCCACCGTAGCCACCCCGCTGATGGTCCTGCTGTGGGGAAATGGAACATGGCTGGTCTGGACAGACGATGCCCGGCGTACTTTCTAGACCCTCAAGGACCAGTTCACGACAGCTCAGATCCTGTGACATCCAGATCCCTCGCTCCCTTTCGTGCTGGAAGCGGATGCCTCAGAGGTAGGTGTCGGAGACTTTCTGTCGCAGCATCAGGGAACCCCACCAAAACTGCACCTATGCCCCTATTTTTCTTGCAAATTAACACTGGCAGAGCTTAATTACGATATCGGAAACCGGGAACTGTTAGCCATAAGACTAGCCCTAGAGGAGTGCAGGCATTGGTTGGAAGGCACTGCGCATCAAATCCTTGTACTCATGAACCATCGTAACCTGGAATACGTGCAACAGGCAAAATGTCTAAGCCCACGCCAGGCCCGCTGGGCTCTGTTCTTTACCCGGTTCAGATTCACGATGTCTTACAAGCCAGGAACAAAGAACACTAAGGCCGACTCCTTGTCCCACATCTTTGATAAAGAACTGGGCCCACGGGTGCCCAAACCAATTATACCTGACAAGTTAGTGGTGGCCCCGGTCCAGTGGCGGTTTGACCAGAGCTCCAGA
Organism: Scleropages formosus; assembly: GCF_900964775.1. Lineage (NCBI taxonomy): Eukaryota > Metazoa > Chordata > Actinopteri > Osteoglossiformes > Osteoglossidae > Scleropages > Scleropages formosus. The sequence continues at coordinate 15,740,155 of NC_041810.1, forward strand.
CAGCTCAAGAGGGGGACCCAGGGCCAGCCGACAAACCAGCAGGTAAAAAATATGTTCCTATTAGCCTCCAACCTTCACTTCTGCAGTGGGCGCATGATTCTCCAATGGCCGGACACCCAGGACACTGACGGACCCTCTCCCTCATTCAAAGATAGTATTGGTGGCCCTCCATCCGGGAGGATGTGCAGGAATATGTAGAAGCCTGCGAAACCTGCCCCCAAGCTCAGTCTCCTACCCAGAAACCAGCTGGTTTGCTGGAACCCCTGCCGGTCCCATTGCGGCTCTGGTCCCACGTCTCGATTGTGTTCGTTGTGGAGCTCCCCATATCCCAAGGTAATACCTTGATCCTAACCATCCTGGACCGATTCTCGAAGGCCTGTCACCTGGTGCCCTTGCCACAACCCCCATCAGCCTTAGAAACAGCAGAAGCTCTCTTCCATAATGTCTTCCGCCTCTATGGCCTCACAGAAGATATCGTGTCCGACCCAGGCCAACAGTTCACGTCCAGAGTATGGAAAGCATTCTGGCACAAACTAGGAGTAACCATTAGTCTGACCTCTGGGTACCACCCGCAGGCTAATGGGCAGGTGGAAAGACTACATCAAGACCTGGGTAGGTTACTGCACAGCTACTGTGGACAGAAACAGCACCAGTGGGCTCTGTTTCTTCTCTGGGCTGAATACGCCCATAATTCAATGCCTCACATCTCCATGGGTCTCACCCCATTTCAGTGTGTTCTAGGTTACCAGACTCGAGGTTCCCGCCATCAATGCCTGGTACAAGTTAGAAAGGAGACATGGCGTGCGGTGACAGCCCATCTCCAGCAAAACGTCCGCAGTTACAAAAAACAGGCCAACTGTCGCCGTCGTCCCATCTCCTTCCATCCCGGCCAGTGGGTCTGGTTATCCACCAGGGACCTGAAGATGCGACTCCCTTCCTGCAAGCTCAGCCCCCGAAATATTGGTCCTTATAGAATCGTCTGGCAGTTCAACCTGGTTACGTATCGAGTGAAGGTACCGCCATCTCTCTGGGTCTGCCCTTCATTCCATGTCCTTGACCTTCGAGTTTGTCTGTTTCTGTGTCTTTGTAGTCAAAATAAACGCACACGCATTTGGGTCCAAACACCTACCTCCCGTCTCCTGTCCGTGGCTATGACACATATGTAAAAATGTTAGTTATTGTGTAGGTTTCATGAATTAAACAGACAAATTCATTCAGTTAAATAAACGTATTGTTAATTATTCCATCCATCGTCAACAACCCCTTGTCCCAAATGGGGTTGCGGTGAGCTGGAGCCTAACCCAGCAATGCAGGGCACAGGGCTGAGTGGAGAGGGGACACGTCCAGGATGGGGCGCCAGTCCGTCGCAAGGCAATCCCAAGCAGGGCTCAGACCCCAGATCCACCACACATCAGGCACTGCCTGAAACCGGTGCACCACCACGCCCCGCTGTTATCAGCTCTTATGAACTATTATTATTGCTATTGTTGTAGTTGTTGTTAACTGCTTTGACTTTTTGACATGACCTTAATATAGCCTCACCCCATAACCACAAATGCACCCTTTGATGGACTGGCACCCCATCCAGGGTGTACCCTGTGTAATGCCCTGTGCTTCCATAGGAGGCTCTGGACAAGCAGTTGAATGCAGGTGAATGAATGTCTTAAATAACAGAAACTTATTTATTTATTTATTGCATGATGTTGGTATATACTAAACCGACAGACCATCACAGGTTGTATTTATGACCCACAGCTAGCATGAACATTGCAGACGTGCTGCAGTGCATTATTTGCATTTCTTCAAAGAACTGCTGGTGCAGTGTATCCAGCGTTGGGGCAAAGGTACAGAGTGTCTGTTAGCCTGCAGCCTCTGCTTCTAGGCTAATTCTGCAGCGCCCCCCACAAACACATCCATTTGTCTGCAGCAAACCATGACAGTGTCTGCAGCAATGATCTCTGCCCTAGAATTCCACCAGGTGCTGTCACACACACAACATGCATTGTGGGTGATGCCAGTAACTTCACAGCAGTTTCACTCCGTAACACAGCGAGCAGCAGGTTCCGGACAGTTCTAAGGTGTCCACACTTTTCCATTATTAGTTTTCAATCAGAGGTTTTGTGTTTTTAAAACAGTGTCTGTATAGTTCTTATATTTCACCTCCATTCTACTATGCTTAAAAAATTTTGGAGAAAAAAAAAGATTAATTTAAATAAGGATATTTTCTATATTGATTCAAAGCTACATCTTACCACAGGCACATATTTGTAAGGCTTCGATGCTCTGATTAAACCCAGGGGTTCTCTGGGGAGATGTGTTATCGTGATGTGTCTGCAATCTCTCAATGAACATCCACAGGAAGAACCCTTAATCATATCTAAAGACGATAGCATTAATGGGTTTGTTATACGGCTGGTTCCTGAGCTATTAAATTTATTGATTTGATCAGCATGCATATGAAAATACCAAAGACACATGGGCTGCTGATTTATTTCACTAATATTACATTAGCACCCACTGTTAGTGAGGGAGACCCCCTGCATCAACAAGGAAATAAAAAAATAGCTTGGTATATCTAATGCTGAGAAGCTGTCTGGGCTGAGATCACTGCTGCATCTAAGAAGAGAGGTCGACCTTTTTAGGTTAACATTGAACTCCACAGCAAGGGGTAACTCAATCTAACCTTCCTTATATATATTTTATTTAGAGCATGTACCTTGATGTTATGAATAAGAGTATAGGAACTCGGAAGCATCAGTATTAGGTAAAAAAAAGGTCAACACAGGTCACATAACACTGGGAATAAAAGCCATTTGGCATGAAAAGCATGTGATAAAAAGTAAAAAGCCATCAGTTTCATGTCCCACCATATACTATTCTGTTCATTCTGAGTTCAAGATCCCATCCATTTTCCATGTTCAGATGAGATGAAACAAGCATCCATCCATTATCAATAACTGCTTGTTCAATGCAGGGTTGTGGTGGTCCAGAGTCTATCCTGGAAGCATAGCGTGAGAGGCAGGGTACACTTGATGGGACTCCACTCTATCACAGGCCAATTACACACACCCATTTACTTACATACATACACTAAGGAGAGTTTAGTGTCACTGATTCACCTGAAACTCCTGCTGTTGGAATGCGTCAGGAAACCAGAGCACTTGGATAAAAAACAGGCAGGGCCTGATTTAAACCCAAAGCTGAGAAACTATGAGGCACCAGTGCTACACATTTAATCATTATATCAGCCAAAGAAGAACCGGAGCAAAAAAAAAAAAATCTATTTCAAATCTTTTTTATACAGCCTGTTGTGCAATGTTGTTCAAATAAATTCCAAAAAAGAATTAATGGCAAGTATACATAAATAATAATGAAATACTGAAATATTACCAAATTACTAAATTTTAATTCAGTTTTGTCATACCATATTACATAGTTCCATATTTTTCCTCTATTTTTCTAAATTCTACAGGCGTTCTCCGTTAGCCACATTTAAATGTGGAACAACTCAATCCTCTTATTTTATACCTTCCCTACAGGGAGAAATAAATGTCGGTAAAATGGTTTGGAGAACACTTTTGTTCTCCCTCAGTTAAATGTACTGTAGCATAAGTCAGTGAGTACTTTAATATCAAACAAATAAGAAAGCAAGATATTTTCTGGAATGAATCAGATTTAGTCAGAGTAGAAAAGAAAAAAAAGACAACAAAGGCAAAAAAATTGTACATTACTTACGGTTTACAAAAGTGTAAAGTCCCATAAAAACAACCAATTTGTACTCAAAGTGAAATGTAAGCCTCTAATTCTGTGTGTACCAACACTGCCTGGCGGCAACCAGCTCTCTCATGCTCCCTATTTTGGAATAGAAAATGTGGTACATGGTGGTAAATCTCATTTACAGGACTGATCAAGGCATATCTAATGCAGATTAATCTTGGCTGAATCTGAATCAGCTCCGTACCTGTTTCAGGATAATTTCTCCTGATGAGAAACACTGCTCGGCACAACTAAATGCAGTGACATCATCAAGTGCAGATGGATAAGTGTCCCACATGGTTCTATTTTTGTCCATCGGATCAGCGAGACGCGGGCGGGACAAGACTGGCCGTGGGTGATTGCTCACTTCAGAGCTACTCAGGTGACAGGCTAAATTAGGCCTTTCTCTTGATAGGGAAATGTTTTCTTACTCGATGCAATCAAACCAAACATTTGCCATTTTCTGTAAAATAAACAAAAGTGGCATTTCTTCAATGTGTTGTGAGGACATTGCCCTGGGCACTAAGTGGACATCAATGGCCTTCTTGTGATATGAAGATGCGTGTCCTTCTCTGACAGTATTCGGGCTTTCCGTCTGGCTTCCACCGCCACTTCCGTTTCCACTTCATTTGTTCTTCACCTGGGAACTCATGGGTGTTTCGCTGATCCTTCATCAGTGCCTAGTTCGAGTCCCAGAGCAACTGGCTCCAACACGACTTTGCTCCTGGTCATCAGTGAAGTCAACTATAATACTGACCTCAAATGCTATAAACCTTCTACATGATCTGAGTGCAAGTATCCATCCATCCATCCACCCAGTTACTTTCCCACTTATTTGTAAAGCTGTCACCAAGTGTTTAACACGTTCACATATTTGGGCCTAGTTTATGTTTCTATTTTTCCTTTTTTCCTTTCATAACTAAATCATAAAACAACAACCACCACAACAAAAATATGAAGTAGAATTTAAAAATGAAATAATTTACATAGTTTTCATTGCTCATCATCATCGTTATCAAAGAGCTATGAACTGTGGATTATCAACACCCAGTATACATATTAATATGGTTTAAGCTCACACCGTCGTGTTCAATAATGTCCTCTTTGGGTGTTTCTTCTTGATCAGCTCTGTGAGCCACTTCCTCCGTGCACATTGACAATGGCAGCATCCTCTTTGAGGGCCGCCCATAGCCATGTTCATCCAAGGTCCACCTCCCCTCCCTCCACTACAACATACTGGCTGAACATATTGCCTCAGTTCCGTTCAGCGCACACCCAGGATTAATGCAGCACCAACACCATAGACCCTGCAGCTTCCATATTATGTGTTGTGCCCCCAGACCCCCGGTCTCAGGAGGAGGAGAGGCTTTCAGCCCACGGCCCGCAACAAACACCACACACCGGCCTCTCTGATTAGTGTTGCTATTACAGTGCCGCTGTGCGTCACTTTGATTTACTGCGATGCACTAGCCACATTAGAGAAGGAAGACTAGGGAGGATGCCAGAGATTCCCCAGCGCTGTGCTCCCGAGTCCAAGCTAGTGGCTCAACACAAGTCAAATGGAACATTATAAACAACAGCCAATCAGAGGTGCCGATGTTCTCCCATATATTTTTTCATATTCAGCCCTTGCGTTTCAGCAGGCTATTATCTAAATGACAGACATGCACTTTGTTTACATTGCAGTGCTATTAATTAGTCCAATAACAGCAGTTCAGTGAAGGTGTAAATGGGACTTTGATAAACGACGATATAATAATATTACAGCAGTGCTAACTGCGTGCTATGGGATTCAGTAATAACATAATGATAGGATGCTACCTCTTAGACGGGGCTGTAAAATCTTGGTTTTGAAGATAATTTTATGGCTCCATGCACTGTGTAGCAACAAGACTCTGCGTGAGGAACGGGCTGTAAGGGGGATTCAGTAGCTGAGCGCAATAAGGCCTTACAGGAAGCCAGGCTGGCGCACCAACTGTTTATCACGCTTCCCATTTATCATTTCACAGCATCTGAACGCATCCCACCATGCATCCGAGGAGACCCAGCGCACCCTGTGTCCACACATCAGCTGAAAAGAAAGCATACTTTATATCACCCATTCTCTCATTTATTCATGACAAGCCTTGAATATGAATGTGAATATGAATATGCACTTGGTCTTCTGGGACATCTGGTGATTAACTTTCTGAAAGTTGGATTAAATAATAATTCTTCATGCAGAAGCACAGCTATTAACACTCCGGGATTTGTCCGCTGTATGTCTATGACTTTATAGTTTCCTTCCTAGTTGCTCTGCAACATGCTGATGGCACATTTAAAATACATGAACACTTTTTACATTAATTTTCGTTTTTTTTTTGTTTTTTGTTAGTACTTTAATTTTTGTTTGTTGCGCTTAATTGATGCGTTAATAATGAATTGTATTAATAGAGTTTCATGCCAGCAAAATGATTTCACATTTAAAAACTGCAGCAGAATACAATGTTTTGGCTAAGACTGAGACAAAAGCACTAAGTGTGATGTGTTAATAATTTAATCACTGTCAGGCAAAAGCAGGAATCATTTGGGGAATTGTACTTAACATTTTAAATTTTAGAGTTTCTTTTGTACAGCGGGTATTTAAATTAATGTTCAGAGGTTTTAATTATGAAATAAAGCAGATGGAAAATGCTGAAGTTAATGTGCCAAAATTAATTTGGAATCCCAAGTGTGCTGAGGCGTCTGCGGATTGATATCACAATCTGGGGGATAACATTATTCCTCCGCTACCTTCTGCATCGTGTTGGTCATGCTGAGAGGGAAACAAGTTAAATTGACGCGGACAAGCTGTGCAACCTCAACACGCCATATTGTCACAGTAAACTAAACTCAGGCCAAGTTAAAGGCTGCAGCCAGAGAAGGATTTTTAAAAATGGACAAAACTGGGTCAAAACAAGCATATACACATAATCAACATTATGTCAATGGAAATACATACTAGTACATATTGCAACTCTTGGACAAAGTAGTTAGCAACATGGACTTTTGTTACAGTAAACCAAAGTCAAGTATTATAAATATAGTTTCATTAATCTGATTTCCATAAGGCTTCATAACATCCTACACATCTGAATACATAAAATTAATGATCACCAGATTCACTGATCTGTACTTTTTATTCACGTTTTCCACATCTTTGGTGTGTAGTTATATCTCATGGGTCATAGGAAATGAATGGCTGAGATTATAATGAAGACCAAAAAGCATCAGATGCTTCATTCAGGAGTCAAAACATAAACACACACACACACACACACACACACACACATCAGTGGTATCATTTAAGGTAAATGAAGGCCATAAATTCTAAAAAGTTATTAGAAGTTGTTACAACGACTAGGAATTAAGCTGGTTAAACACCACATTAGGTCATCAACTATATCTTATAATTGCTTCATAATCATGTATTACTGGTCACCTAATTCTGAATGTTAATGGATTAATGATCCAGAGCCCAAGACTCACTGAGGGGTAAAATCTGTGTAGATCATTTTTGAGTTACTATTTATTCTGTCTTCTGATGCAGTTAATCCAAAGGAATTTAGAGTGTTAGGTTTGTACACTCAACTAGTTACTAGTGATGATTCTGAACCATTGTAGATGCTTCTGAAGTTCCCCTGGTCAGATTTGTTTAGATGCTGTCCATGGTGCTGATCCTGCAATTGGTGGGCAGTCTTGAATCCACAAATTTTTAATTATTTATCTGACACTTTTCTCTAAAGTGCCTTACACTGTTAGGTTTGTACCCTAAACGACTTAGAATAATTCAGCCATTCATACCATACAGCAGAGTAATTTTTAATTTATCAGTTTAGGGTACGTACCTAATCAAGGGTAAAACAGCAGGTGGGATTAAAACCGAGTCCTTCAACTTCAGTGCAATAGCTCTAAACCCTAGGCCAGCTGCTGTCCACTACACAGAACACACAATTACAAGCACACAAATATGAGTGTAAGTTTTGGTTAGAGTAAAATAGTTGCAACTACCCCAAATTGCTGCGGTAAACATCTATATATGGGTAAATTACTATGACTAGTCTAGTGTATAAATCAAACACTGTAAGTCACCTTGGAATGAACATTTATTAATGTATTTTTTTGTCGCGTTGGACAAAAGCGTCTGCTAAATGTATTCAGTTGACACTTTTCTCCAAAAGCAACTTAGTGTTAGTCTACCAACAATTTTTTACCAATTTGTACAGCTGGGTTATTTTACTGGAGCCATTTAGGGTAAGTACATTGCTTATGGACACCACAGCCAAAGGTGGGGATTGAACATGAAACTTTAGGGTCCAAATGCAGTATCTGTAACCACTACACTACCAGCTGTCCCACAAACAAGGGAATTCGTGAATGGAATCGAATGGAATAAAGTGATAACTAAATAAATGTACCAAAACACACACACACACACACACACACACACAAATTTTCTGAACAACTGCTCTAACCAATCATAACCTAATCAATTAGCAATCACACCTTCCTTCAGGCAAATAATTACATTAAAAAAAGCAGACAGGAATGAATAACTATGCACAGCACAATCAAGCATTATGTAGAAATCCAGCTGTACAATTATTGCTAAAGAAACTCTCTCCTGCTTGTTGGGTTATTGCATGTATAAAAGATGACACACGGCAATGCAACAATACTGCTCTTTCAGCGGTGATCATTACACTCTGCTGCCATTATGTCAAAGGAATTAAAGTAGTTCTGCTGTGAAGTTATGAATTCCGCCTCATGTGGCCCAGGGAGAGCTGACTTCTGAATTTCATATTTTAACATTTATGATGAAAATGATATGGCCCATGTTTTATTCCCGTCGTATTAATAATACATTATTCACTTGTGCTGTCTGTATCTACAGCGCAGCAGCAGCATTAAGTTGGACCTGCTGTAAATACTGTGTCAATATTCCAACTAAAATTCTTACTTTGACTAACTAACTGATATTGTGTGCGTCATCTGTCTCACTGTGACGAGAACAGATTCACACACTTCCGGCTACCATTTCAGAAGGATTCCTGTGCTGCCATATAATGCATAAAGCAAGTCCATTCTGACATGGCAGAGCCATTTTTGGGCTTGAAATCCATTTACTCAGATGTTTTTATATAGGATACAGGGTTCTTATGGAAGAAAACACCCCAGGATGTTTACAGTGCAGCAGAAAGTAATGGATATGACTTGTATGAGATGATAGGGTAGACACAAGGTTTTGTAAAAGTTTTGTGCTCTCTGTAAAATCCAGAAGTCACTTACTGCAACAGCATATTTTAGAAGATTGTGCATCAGACTGCATAACCCCAGCAGCCTTTACAAAAGAAAACAGCTGTTTTTATTTGTTTAAAGAGCTTCAGCTGTAACAATATCAAGGCAGCATATTCACTACATTAGAGAGCCGCACATCTGAGGAGCTTCCACCTCTTTCATACAAGAGCATGTAAAAACTGATCACAGCCAGTCCTTTTTTCATGCCATTTTGAATAATTTATCCCAATAATAATGTCGGTAATAAAGAGACTGGGAAAAAAAAAAAAAATCAATCACACAAATATCAATGTGCAAATTTCTCCAGTTTAATAAATCCTTAGAAACTTCCATGGCAGCAGGCCATTTGAGATCCAAAACATTCTTCGCAATTGCAAATATTGAAACAAAAGGAAGGTGAGCAGAAAACCTTTAGCCTGCAAAACCCCTGAAAAAAATCATTGTTTTGCAAGGTGAACTCACTATACATATTAACAGAGGCCTGCGTGACCCGACATGGTCATTCTGCTGTCACTCACAGGCCAACCGTCTTCCAAGACCATGAAAGAAGCCATTTCTAAAGGCAGGAACCACAAGCTAAACACATTTCAATGGGTTTCGCTGAATGTTAAGTAAAACTTTAAAATAGCTTTATGACGGCTCCACCTTTTCCAGTTGCATCATTTGCACTTGTAACCTTATTAAAGATTCATATCTTAATTTCATCCTCAGCTACAGAGGCTCTGCCAACCTGGTGAAAATCTGCCCGACAGCCGGAGCCAGATTGACTCCCTGATGTCCTTTTGGGCAGTCACATGGTGTTTGCGTGGGAGGATCTTCATTTGTACGCCGTCGTATCGTGTCACCAGACAGCGCCTTGAAGGAGCTGGAAATAAAGGTCACTTTGTGGGAAGAGCGAGTCAAAAATTGCCGAGATTGAATTGACTTAGAATTTCGATTCGAGTGTTGCTCACATTATCTCTGTGAATGTTCCGTTTCATACTAGTGTGTGATGTTTGTCAAGAAGCATGAGCCTGTGTGCACAAGTATGAGCTGCTCTCAGCACACCCTCAGTATCCTCTCTGAATGCGGTGGCAACCTTGGCTGTTTCCAGGCACCTTCCCTTTTGTATGAAATGTTTCTCACCTTTTCTTCATTTCTCAGAAATTTCACAACAAACCACTTGTGTCAGTTGTTGAACTTGTTCTCTATTGTACTTGTGAATCTGAAAGTCAAAATGCATGTTCTTTGATAAATAAACGGCAAGTCTTGAAATGGGAGAAACTCCAAGTGTATCAGTCTAATAATGGTAATAAACATTCTACCATTCTTATTATTATTATTATTATTATTATTATTATTATTGTACCAAAAAAACATGCATCATCATTATTACATGTTACTAAACCATTCTGTGTTTCTGTTTTTTTACAGTCATATTTCAACAGCTCTGCTCAAAATTTTCGTTTCTTTTCCAGCTGACAGAAGAAAAATGGATCATTAATAGAAATAACTGCATGAGCTTTTAAGAACACTTGGGCTGGGATTTGCATATGCAGCCTTCCACACTGCGATTACCGTTTGCAAGCTCTCAAATGTTCCACTCCTTTTGTTTCCAAACCCATTGCGCGCGCATGTCAGCGGTATCGCCTTGTTTGCCACGGGATATGCAGAACAGCTTTCATCTCTTTGAGTGGAACCGAAAACACACAGAAACAAATTGCTCGGGCCTTTAATTAACAGGCACAGGCAGGTGACAGCATGTAGAATAGAAATGAATAAAGCCTCCCTGCTATTAGTATCGGGGATGAAAAAAGTTTAACTTTTTTCAGCAGCACGCTGGTCGACATTAAGCGCAGAAGACTCCTTGTCCCCCAGAATATAAAGCCGGGAGAATGCGCTTTCCTGAACACTGGTGTCAGCAGTGTGTTCCTGATATCTCTCTTCACGCTCTATTCGGGAATATATGCGCCGAGGCACCGTTCATAAACAATGACAGGGGGGTGTCGAGGAGCAGAATCGCAGCGTGACTGATGGTAGACGAGGCTGATGGCTCAGCGGCTCAATTCGGGCCTCAGGTTCTGGGACGGGTCGATCCGTTAGGCGTACGAGATAAGCTGCCTGGAGCATGAGAGCAACCGGTGGACTTGTGTCCCGCTTGCCAAGCAACCACAAAAGATTCATAACAGGGGGAAATAAAACTATGAAAAGGAAATCGCTGAAGGCAGGTTTAGCTGTTGCATGCCTCATGTCCTGAGGTATATATCTGTGTCGGCTGCAGAGATCAACAGACAAATACCTGTGTGCCGCTTCTGTTTATTAAGAGTGAAACATGTGCTCCTGAATCCATAGAAAATCACTTGGGTTAATTGGACAGTGTCTGGAAGTCAGGTGGCCTTTCAGACCAAGAACTGTTCATTTATTTAAAACGCACACTCCACCACCCTCTTGTGCATTTCTCCTGGAGTTTGTATTAAAACATGGAAAAAAAAGGCATATATGCAAGAAAGTGCACACAATGAACTTTTCATACAAGTTCAAAGGTTGTCAAGTGAAACACACAAGACGTGCCACCGGGACCCAATGAGATACACAAAAGGATAAGGGGGGGCGGTCAGTTTAATACTCTTTGCATGGATCAGTGGTGCTGGGTACTGTGCTCTGGCAAGCATGTGTGATGTCAACAAGTTGCCTGTCATCCTCTCTGCTGTGAACCATCTACACAAGACAGTAACCATCTGTTTGAGTCGGGGAGGCGGCATCCCTCGCCTTATTATGCTAATAGTGGTTGTGTTTTAAAAAGCACCATCAGACTGTAAGGGCCCCTGAATGACCTCCTATTAGAAGAACACTTGTCTCAGTGGAATAAACTGCAATCATATCCGTAGCTTTCACTGTTGATGTGTTCTATGAGTGTGTTGTTTTTTTTTTTTTTTTTTTCTTTTTTTTCAGTTGGGCCCTTTTAAGAGAAACAGAGAGCCACAATCAGAAATTAAATCTAAAACACTCTGTGGGCGTGCACAGTTGATCCATACATCCCACAGCCTGCTGACAAGCTCATTTCCTGATAAAAGCATGCGACAGGGTCATCTCATGGTTTACGCTTCGACCAACTACCTGAGCGCCTGACGAGCCAACCGGGGCCCGATGAACGCAGCGAACCGGGCTCTAAGAGCTCCAGCCTGTGACATCAAGCAGTTAAAGGCACAAGAGATTTGGGCGGAGCAAAAAAGAAATCCATCCAGAAATAAATAACACTGAAAAGAAAAAAGAAAAAAAAAAAAAAAAAAAAACAGAACTTCGGCACAATCCGATTCTTACAGAATATGGATGCGCTTAGAGCGAAAATAACCATGTTTTGTTGTGATAAATTATTTTTGTGCTATGCACAAATTTAGCAAAGATAAAGTAGTCCCTCTTCTTGCGGTTCTTGTTAGAGCTGAACATTACTGTGAACTTGCTGCAAATATGCTTGAAATGTGCAAAGCTATGGGGTGTAAAATGTCACCTAAGATGCATATTTTACATTCCCATTTGAATTTCTTTCCATCTAACTTGGGTGTTGTGACTGACAAACACAAAGAAAGATCCCATCAAGGGATTACTACCATGGATATCAGATATATGGGAAGATGAGCAACAAAACATGCTCGCGCACCAGTGTTGGAATCTCATTAGAGTTCTAGAATCCAGCTACAAGTAAAAGGATTCCGAAAAGGGTTCTTAAAAATGTGAATAAAATTAAATATTGTCTTACCTGTAATCACATATTTAAAATACATTTTATATGACAGAGCATTCTGAGCATGTTTATGTTCCAAATGTTTGAATTAATAAAATTCCATGTTTATATTCCTTGAGCTAGGGTAGATAATGTATTAAATATAACATTTTTCAGTAATTTTTAAGTAAAAAATTAAAATTTTGGTCCATAAAAAGCCGTATGTGATACCACAGCTTGTATTTCATTTCTGATTTAAGTTCAGCCAATTTAGGAAAAGTCGCTTTTTTTTCCCTTTGCCGCACCATAAAAAGTTTAAATTTGTTGATGAGTGTAATGAGACATGCGATGCACAGAATAAAATTTTGAAACGGTTGTCGCTTCTCCTTGCAAGAGAGAAAGAAAGTGAAGCCGTGGCTCGCTCAGCACTGCGAGACGATACCACCAGCCGTACGCTCTGCAATACTGCTCCATTACGGCCTACTTACGTGCTGCTCAGAAGCGTCCGCTACAGGCTGTTAAATATCTACTGACACAGGCAGTTAGGTTAAACCCTAGTGGAAAAGACAGCTCTCAAAGACCCCCATCCTGTGCATCTGCCTTCCGGTAAAACGGATTACTGGAGTTGCTCCCTTTCTTCAATGACAGCATGAGACAACCAAGATGCGAGTCCCCATTGCAGTAAATTACCAGAGTAATTTGGCATCCTCTAAACATTCTGACACTGAATAATGCATAAGGAGGGCAAAATAAATAAACATTGTTTACATGTCCTGGAAAAAAGGAGCAAGATTAAATATGTAATTCACTGAATTTTCAAACAGGCCCTTTGGAGGAAGGTAACCAAAAAGGCAATTATGTTCACTTTTAAACGAAAGTCGGCACCGGATCCATCCAAGGCAGGCTTTTGTCATCGCCGACTCCAATCTGACAAAAACACAGTTGGAATAAAAAAAAAAAAACTGCTTAGAGCAGAAATTGTGCACGTGGATGAGTTTTAGCTCCGAGCGTCCTGTATCACAGAACAGCATCGCGGGGCAATTTCCCAGGTCTGTATACCATTCCAGGCCAGCGATTTCCACTCAGCAGTAAAAACTCTGCGCAACTTGCTCATATCTTATTCATGTTTATTTATGCTTTTTGTAGTCAGAACATCATTAATTTTCAGCTTATCTTGGTCACAGTTATGCTATATTTGTCAACACTTCCACATATCAAGGAGATGTAATGCTGCTCTTTTGTGCTGCACAGGTAACTGTTCCAGCCCGAAACGACACAACTTGTGAACCTACAAAACGTTCTTCTCTGTCAGTTACTGAAATGCCCCATGTATTTCTTATGTCTTTCTGCCACTCCCATCTCTAGAGATCATTAAAAATTCAGCCGATAATAAAGAAAGGAGGGGGTGCGGTGGGGCAGTGGCGCAGTGGGTTGGACCGCAGTCCTGCTCTCCGGTGGGTCTGGGGTTCAAGTCCCGCTTGGGGTGCCCTGCGACGGCCTGGCGTCCCGTCCTGGGTGTGTCCCCTCCCCCTCTGGCCTTACGCCCTGTGTTACCGGGTAGGCTCCGGTTCCCCGCGACCCCGTATGGGACGAGCGGTTCTGAAGATGGATGGATAAAGGAAGGATCAACAAATGGCAGTGGTTCAAAAAAAGAAAAGAAAATGAGCAAAAACAGCCAATTTAATTGATGGTAAGAGGATTTTTTTTAAAAAAAAACTAAATTGCTGCATTCAGTGCGGTCATATTTCATGTTCAAGATTTTCTTATTATGATGGACATTACCGCAGTGCTTGGTCAGAACTTGTGCTGGCTAACTGCCGTTACAGTCAAAGGCTATATTAACACCAGTTGTACCATGATCCTTTGCACTGTCTGGTAGTTAGTCTTCTTGTTTTTAAAAGATGAAGAGGATTTGCTTTCAGAAATATGTGTATTACTGTTATGTGTGGTCATTGCTTAGCTGCCACTATTATTACTATTCTCCCACCCAAAAGCATTACACAGTTTAATTAATGACTGTTTTTTCATTCAAACTACATTCTTTGAAAATATGACTGAGGTCATCATGTTTAGGACACATCATGAGAAGACCAGATTTTTCTTAAAAAAATAAAGATGGCAATGCCTGGAAAAGTTGTGTGATAAAAAAAGAAGAGGCTCATCAGCAACCAGATGGAAGGGCTCAATCACTGTGACGATGGACAGAACCTTTTCAACCCTAGGGACACAAGTGGAGGACAAATCATTCTAGAAGAACTCCATATATGGATGCTATCAACAAGAGTCAATACCACCTAAACAGCTCCCAACGGTAACAGAACTCTTCATCTCCATTCGCCACTCCTGTCGTGCATTGGTCAACTTCCCTTTAGAGCCAAGCTCTTTAGATCTGAAGTGAAGGAGAACCCCTTCCATCTATTGAAATCGGTAATAGGTAAAATAATGGATGAATAAACAGATTTGAGCATTTCTTTTTTTGAAAAATTCCAGATTACTCAGATTCATCATCAATTCCACTGTAATTCAAAGAACTCACTTCAGCAAAATTAGTTTATTATGTCTTCTAATTTATATATTGTAGGTCTTAAGGGTCTTAATCTTGCACATTTTGCACATTTCTAATGGCCAAAGCCTTCCAGAGTTAAAACTTATGGATATTGTCAGCTTTAGCAGGTGATTAACTTGTTGGGAACATTTCCATATCCATTTACCAGTTACCTGCCTTGCATACAAGGCTGCCATGATGTTTCGGTAAAAGGTTTTCCTGGTTAAACCTACTCACTGACTATGAATGACAGCATCATGCCTGAAACTGAAAATGAAACAAATTCTTTCTGCAACTTATTTTTTACCTCCCTCCTAAATGGACAGAGGACACGTATAGAGAAATGAAAATCAAGAAAAAAAAACTATTTAATGTGAGTTTTGTTCAATGCCTATATATTTATTTAAATTTAAATTCTGAATACTCAGTTCAAGAAGTGAAAAATCTATTTTCTGCTTTCTGAATGAGAAGAAATTATACACACACACACACACACACAAACCCCTGCTGAAATGAGCAGCAGGACATCACACATCTCAGGAGAACATGTGTACGTAATGTCGTTTGAATGCCCGTCAAACAAAATAAGTATCTGGTGTCCCAGGCAGACAGCAGCAGAGGTACATCACCTCTTTATCAGTTCTGAACTATGTGTCAGCAGAGTGACACAGACGCACAGGAGATTGTGACACCAGGACATTCAACATCCACCAGTCCATTCATCTCTCCATCCTTCCCTTTTCAGCTGCTTCCTATTCTCCCACGGCTGTGGCAATCTGGAGCTTCACTGGGTGTGTCAGCAGAACTGGACTCTCAAAACCCATGCACAAATACTGTACATCTATATACACACATGCACATTCATGCATTAGGGAAGCTGCGTTCACAATTACATCTCAAAAAGAATAGATATAGCAGAGACATGGAAATTTTCCAGATCATGTCCTGGACCCGGATTTGAACCCAAGACAATGGATTTATACATTGTGATAAGGTGCTACATTGACAATATGGATGGGAAATCTGCCATCATACTACTAATAAGAAGTAAAAGCTCCTTTTTCTTTTCATATGATGGCATTTCTTTTCATGTAGCACTTGACATTCCATCTTATTAATATCATTATTGAACTGCAAATGATCACAGATTTCATCAAGCCACTTGATGGATTAAAAAGACCCAGCAGCTGAAATCTGGATGGAAATCAATGAAAGTGTACAGTTCAACCACAGGCTGCCATTTAGAGTCACCAGAGAGGCTCACATCCAACAGGTATGCAGCTTAAAAGTAACGGAACCTGGCAATAACCTATCAAGATGCATTTGAATGTTCAAATAAGATCTGGTATTTTATATCAATGAGGATTTTTTTTTTCCTTCAACTTTTCAGTGGAATTTTTCTGCAGTCTCGCCCTTTCCCGGGTTCCCGGAACGTGAAGTTCACATTGATTAAGAGGTACCGCCAAAGCTGTCCAGGTTAACGCTGAATACAATGAAACAAAAGAACACCAGAGTTTAGGTTTTCTTTTTTTTTTGTCCTGTGAAATGACGATTTGTATTCAGCCACAAATTTTAGAAGACGAGAAATATAGGAGACTATTAAAAACCAGAAGAATTATAATGGAATGTAAAAGCAGAACACTGGTCCTTTGTGGAGCACATTTAAATGAATCATTAATATTCCTCAGAAACAGAACTTCGCCTCTGTGTGTCTATGTGTGTGCATGTGTGTGTCCATGCTGTGTGATAACTGTAGACTTCACTTAGCAGAACTGATATATTTTACTTGTGAGGCACTATATTTCCTTAATTTTCCTCATTTTTTCTGCTGTTAACCCATCCACTTAGATCAATGATTGGCCATTGAAGGATGTGTCTTGAAACACCACTTTCTATTTTAATACAGACTGGCTTTATCAAGGGGGATACACCTCAGTGCTATGCAATGAGCTGATACTAGTGATAACTAATTAATCACCTCCAGTATGAAATCCCTCCAGTTTTGCATCACAAATCACATTTTGTGAGGTTTTTTTTTTTTTTTTTGAACACGATTAACATAATGCTAAATGAATACCTATTTTTACATTTATTTATTTGGCCAAAGCGACTTACAACATTTAGTTACTTACAATTATTTATCCATTTATACAGCTGGGTATTTTTTCTAAAAAAATTTTAGATTAACTACCTTGCTCAAGGGTACTACGGCTGGAGAGGAGATTTGATATGATCTATATGATCGCACATATGTGTGTTTTTTTTATGTACTGTGGAAGGTCACAATGAGAGATAAATGATGCATGCATAACTTTGTACGAATAGTTATATTAGTTAACGTTCTTAAATAGTTTATGTTTTGTCATGACATGAGGCCTCTGACAGAGATCGACGACCGCGTGTCTGAAAGTGTATAACAGCGAGCATGATGAATGGTCACATCCATCAGGTCTGCTCTTTCAAACGAAATCCTGTCGCGGGGGCCAAATGACAGAACGTGGTGGAGAGCCACAAATCATCTCAACCCAAAGAGGCAGACTCGGCGGCGGCGTCGGCGTTTTCGTCGAGAGCCGCCGCTCTGAAAAACGAGCCGATGCACGCCGGAAAGTGAACAGCCGAATGCAAACGGAGACGTGCCAGGGAGGGCAGCCTCGGCGGGAGAGCAGCTCAATTGCCGGTGAGCTTTATTGGTTCAGAACGTTCTGCATGGTGCTAAGAGGCCGAATTCTTTACACTGCGGGCTCTGTTTACCTGAGCTCCCTCCTTCAAGCTGCGCAGATATTTTAAACATGAATGGTCCCCTCCTTTCAAAATCAATCTCTGCGTGAAAACTTCTTTTGCACCGTTTGACTGCCAAGAAGCATAAAAAAACCCGCTTGTCGTCCACAAAGGCAGCATCTGTTTCGCAGACGAGATTCAATAGGTGTGTTGTATTCTAAAGAACTCGACAGCTTGGAGTAGATGCATTTTCTGCTAAGGTTATGATGCTATTGGGTCATGTATCTTAAAAAAAAATAAAAAAATAAAAAAACGAAGCTGGTACAAAGCTTTGGAAACCACCCGGGGAATTACGTGTTTAGCAGGCAGGCGATTTTAAAGAGAACTTCTGCACAAAATGAATGTGCGCCATACAGATCCGGCACGCATCTAAAATTAGACAGCAGAATGTTCACAAGGAATTAGTAATATACAGTACGGAACATCAATCAGCTGAAAAGGCTAAAAAAGTAATTACAGCCCAAATGTGCTTTAACTGAGAATGTCAATAATGACCTTTCACCTCATTAAAGATGCTCGGTGCGGAGCAGTATCAGGAACGCCATGTGTCCAGATGCCCTTTCCCGACGACGGTCGTCGCCTCGCACAGCTGGCGGCCATTGATTTGCATGCCACAGAGGCGGAATGGATGTCCCCCACTAGCCGCGCTCAGTCAAGCCTTATCTGGGGCTGCCCGTGTTTTTGTAATAGCCATAATAAATTCAGAACAAAAAAACAGCTCCTCCATTTATTTCTGCTATTCACCACTGCCATGGGAATCCTTTTTATCCTTCAATATCGTTTTCTTTGCAATGAACCATTTTAATTTCTTTATGAAGGCAACGTGAGTAATTATCCATAAAGTTGTCGCTCTTATTTAACCATCCCACCACGAAAACACTTGGGATTTCGGGTGCACTTGGGAAGGTGGGTGAGGGGTTGCTGACGGAATCGCACCCCCACACGATTTCACATTTTGAGAGCGACGGACCCAGTTTCATTACGGTTTACAACTTACTTGAATCTCAAAAATTCTACTCACGAGGGGAATGATGCCGTTGTACCGCTGAGCGGATCCATGCCATGTCTACTGTAAAGTTTACAGCTGCACTTATTGTGTTCATCTGCGTTCTGTTTGCGCCTAATATCGGTTTGAAAGATTTGAACGGGAAGTCGAATAGTACAAATGGGCCTTTTAAATTATTCCGACTTGTCATTGGAAGCTAATCTATGTAAGGGAATAAAAAATTACACAGAATTACCCTACAGAAAGTAATTGCGTCATACCAGGTAAAGCGAAACCCAGCATAGAGCTTAGTCTGAATGAGAGTGATACAGTGTGGCAGATACACTGGTATATTTATGGCACATATGAGCTACTGAATATGTTATTGTATGCAGTACTATGCTGTTAATTTTACATTAAAGCACTTGCAAATACAAAGAACACAGCACACTGGATCCACAACCAGGGGATCAAGAACAGAAAGCTTCTTAAAATATGCAAATCCAATTTCCATTATTAGACATGCATACTTTGTTGTAGAACAACGACAGGGTCAATCTCGTTCCCCTCTAAAGGGATAGGGAACACGCACACGAGGCGAGGAGTGAAGGTGAAGCTGTTGTGTCCTCTGAAGAAGAACCTTATCGTCCAGCATTCTATTATGTATCCATATCACCATTCTGAACATAGAAACTCCATGGCAACCGAATCCAACCAAACGTCCAATCGATCCTTGACAAGGATAAACTTTAGAAGTTCAATAAAAATACATGCTAGAAATTATTCTGTTTCAGTCATCTGAATCTTTGTATTATGTTCATACTACAAGTGAAACGCTTGGGGTATTTTGAGGATAAAATCCATATTTAAGATGGGGTTGCACTTTTGTTTAATTGCAGCTCTTCTCAAGTAACAAGTCCCTGTCTCTTTCAGTCACCTTCAGACCTCGAATAAAGCAGTGATATAGAAAATAAGGAATAATAATAGACTCTTAACACATGTGCTTCAGGTGGAATTGGAATATAAATATACATATACCCAAAGATGCAAGTTTCCACGATAAGCTCTCGACCACCATGACTAAATTATGGTGAGCAGATGAAGAAAATAGATGATGATGATAACAATAAAAATAAGAAAAAATCTGTTATTTGCCTCTAATATGAACAGCATCAACTCTGTTATCTTTTATTTTAACACGCAACAAATCAAGTTTATTCTGAGCTTGCTGAAGTATAGTTCTCAAACTGAGACTCGTGTTGTTTAAAGATCAGCGGCTAATGGACCGTCCCAAATGACTGGCTTTATGTGCGAAGTCAATTGCAGGCCGTCCTTGGTGCTGAGCAGCAATAGCTGAGCGAGTGCCACTGAAGCGGCGTGGGCTGCGTCAGGGAAAAGAAAATAGCACTTATGACTGATAACGTTCATAAAATATTGCTTTAACCTTCATAACAGATATTGCGTGACTGTTTCCCCATCTTTGCGCTGAACCAGATGAGAAGCCATCTATTAATTTGAAAGTACCTTTCAGATTTTTACTGTATGTAGTGTTTATAACAGGTTATTTAAATACAGGATTATGCTGAGGCCTGGAAGTCCGAGACACCCAGGTATTGAGCTACAAGCTCGTAACGGATGCAGAATTGGCTGATACAACAGGCAAACTGTGGGATTTGTGCTCGAAGATGCTGCGAGAGTCAATGTGAACATGTCCGCAATGTCACTGATGGTGTGGGATTCGTTATGTGCGAAGGGGGGGTCTCATAGATATTTCACTGGATGTTTTGCTGACAGAGAGCAAGTTTCATGAGAAACAGTCGCACTCCAGTATTGCCCACGGAAACCAGGGCTTAATGCTTTCAGCCAAGCAAGAGCATTTTCTGGACATCTGGTTTTACAGCATGGCGAAGCACCCATTACTGATACCCTGGACATCAGTGTTCACAATGTGAAAGGAAGGCTTTTAGTCAAAGTGATGTTAAAAGTTAAGCAATGTGCAAGAACAGTGTGAAACATGCAGGTTTCGGGGAGAGAAGAAAAAAAAAAGTTTTGCTCATTTGCTCATGCTTTTTTGCATCAGGTGATAATTTCCAGGGACCAATTTGCATTAAAACAGGAATAATTGCGCTGGGCCGACACAACATGAGACATCTCGGCTGGAATTCAGCTCTTAAAGGCAACATTATTTGAAATAAATGGGTAACATCATTTTAGAAAAGGAAAAAAAAAAAAAAAAACATCATCTCCTTATGTTAATCTAGCCATTACAACTGTGTTATGTATCAGATGAATTTTGACATCATCAATTTGCCATCATTCTTATTCATGCATTTCATTTGTATCATTAAAACAATCTCTGCCTTAGCAAGAGGACTTATTGCTTTTTTGAAAACTGCATTTCGGCATGGCTCCCATCAGCTTCCAACAAGGACCATGTGTTATTCGTGTATCAACTTCACCCTCAGTTGCAAATAAAAATAGGTGTTACAAATTCAAATATTCATGGTGTCAAACCACACATTTTTTTTCCCCCTCTTGCATATTAATTTTAAGCAAATCTTGCAGCTGTGCTGGAATCCTACCTATTGTGTGTCCTGGAATTATAGCTATTAGTTAAACAATGAGATTAATATTGGCGTGTGAAGCCTGCTGCCTTGTTTTCACAGGGCAAAGTGCTATTTGCACAGAGATGACTCACGTCTCGGGGGCTCGCGTTACATTCACACTTACCCATGTTGGTCATGCTCTGCCATTTGCAGTCTTCGCACAATGGCGATGCTCATCCCCTTGTTGCGTTTTACACCCTCAAATAGCACGCGTGATGTTTACGATAATTATCTCCTTTACAAGCCTATCAGTCACAAGAGCTCCTGATGTCCACCGGTGTCTGTGAAAGCACGAAACATCCCCTGTGGATATACAGATCCATATATCCGTAGAGATATAATAAGCTGCATTTACCTCAAGTTCAAATCTGCTTTTGTAAATATTTTCAATAAATATGCACAATAAGAATGTACATGCAGAAATCTCTGGAAAGCTGTGAAGCATCATATCACTTCAGTACTTAGCGGTATGCGGTGCAATGGTATGTCTGGACAAATGATTAGTGCACTTCGCAAGATCGTGGTTGTTGACGGATTTCCAGAAAACGATGCTTCTGGGTGTGTGACATTTGATGGACATTTGCATACCTCTTAAATGATTACATACATTTGTCTACAACTTCAGTCCGAAAATATCATCGCATGTGGACTCCTGTATGTACAGTAAATTTCCTGATGCATTTTCGCCTAGGCTGTCTTCTTTACCGTGTTCCCTGAGTGATGCTGCAAACGGACACAGAGGAGCTGAAGATGGAATCAAGGGAGGCAATGAGTCATCTCCTTTCCCCAGACTGACATGGCTCTGAAGCCTGGCTGAAATTCCTTGGGGAATAAAGTTAGCTCAGCGATGCCTGGGGGCCCAGGGCAGGCGAGCGAAGGTACCACCCTCTATCTAACCGGAAGGAGAACCCTTACCGGGTCAAAACAAAAGTTAGTGGGGAAGGGTAGGCCCGAAGGAAAGTGGGAAATCCCTAGATGTGAGAAGACAGAATACTCGGTGCTCAGGAAAATCCATAGGTACTGTATTTCTGGCACTTCTAGGGATGTGGGAGACTCCTTTTCATGCTTAGTTGACAACAAACAACACCCACCAGGCAATGGAGACTTAGCCCAAGCAGAGAAATTGGTTTGCTGATACGAAGCACAACACTGAAAGCAGTAGAAAAGTTCCATTATATCTACCTTTCCTGCTATTATTCACCCTTTACCTAAATGATGACTCTTTAGGCGACTAACTTTCTTAACAGCTTTATAGAGATTTACCCATCTTCAGAAGGGTATTTTTACTGTATACATTCAGGGTAAGTATCTACTGTGGAACAAGACTGTTCCAAGAGTAGAGGTGATTCAAATCAGAACATTTCAGGTCAAAAAAATTACCCCAACCACCACTCCCCCTGCTGCTCATACATGTTATAGTATGTTTTCCTGTTGAAATGTTGCTTGCACTGCATGTGCTTCTTTACAGCAGCAATTCAATGCCCTGAAATTCTACACATATGTGTAATTTTTTTTTGAGATTTACAGAATATCAAAATTATCCTCAAGGCTAGTTTCAAACATGATTATGAAACATATTCCTTTTTCTCTCGTTCTGATCATTGCACTACTACTCACGACAACTGCTGTCAATCACTTTAAAGGATGTTATCAAGGTCACGCGATAATCATAGAACTTTTCAATATTATGCAATACGATTTTTTTCACACAGAGTGCGCTATTAGGATTCTCGAGTCATGCTGTGTGCAATTAATTTTTAAAAATGATATAATTTTTGCAAGACTCACTTTTTATCAGACTTTTAAATTAATTTTCAGCTACACACAAGCTTTCAGGCTTCAGTCAAGTAAATTAATTTCCAAATGATGTTGATTAAAAAAAAAAATGCAATTTTAGAAACTTCCAAATTCACGTTGACTTTACAATCGCTCGTCTCCAGCTTCATCCGTTTTGGTTGATCAAGGCACACTTTGTGGCATCATCTGACGTGATCGAAATCAAAGAGGTTCCAGTTCATAAAGAGGACAATAAAAACTTAAATCCACATAATGTGTATACTTTTCTCACCACCACTGCACTAGTGACAATGTGTTCTAAAAATAAACGAAAAAAAGCACACACACTTGCATCTTGGGCATGTTCACCTAATTTGCAAGCAAACATTTTTCATGTTATATGGGGGCGCTGTTCTCCGCAGTATGAGGTCCCCTGATTAGGAGACATCCCGTGTTTCCGTGCCCCTCCTCCCCCTCCGCGTTCTGTGTCTACAGAGGGATGGCCGCCAGAATGATCTATGAGCTGATCTGTATGATTTCTCCATGACGCATGAGCTGGAACAGACAGAGCAAACCTAAGAACTCACAAGACCGGTGTTGGTGGGGGGGGCAACAGTAAACGAGGAGAGCGATTAATGCCAGAGCTGCACCACATAGAATCGTTACATCTAGGCTTCGGAGCCGCACCGAGCGGTGGGGTGCAGTTGACTCGCGATGCAGCAGCCTTGCACCATTGAAATTAATCCACGAGGCCCACGAGTGCTGAGCATCTTGTTTTCCCGAGCGCCTCTCGCACGCAGCACAAACCGGGTGACTAGTCAAATTTCACGGCCTGCGCAGTACGTCTCCATCGCAGTCGTTCGCCTTTGTTCTGCTGAGGCAGCGCTCCCCCGTACACATTTATTATTCCGATTGCTTCCTCGAATTCACACGCTTCCCATCCACATGATTAAAGGGCGCTGATGGGGTCACGCAGCCCACACCCAACGCGCTTCCAATGCACCTCCTCAACCGTGGCAGCTTCGGCGCCGCTCTTTCATCATCCTCCCCGCAACGGCCCCGTCACACGAAATGCAAATTAATTACGTAATGTTGCAGCTCTCCTTTCTATTTTACTAACGCAAAAGGGTGCTAGTTTCGGGACTGTAGAAAAATCCACCCAATGAGACTCGACGGGTCATGTTGTGGGGCGCCACTGTGACTTTTAAACCGGTCAAGCAGCATTCGATTTTCCAAAAAGCACGGTTTCTACTTGATAATAAGAGAGGTAATTTAACTTTGAAACACCACAGGGCCTCAGAAGTGACGTGTGCAGAAGTGAGGGTGTGGATTATTATGAAAAGAGTAAATGTGGCAAAATATGATAAAAATGTATTGTTTGTGCTCTCGTGCCAAAACCAGCCTGGCTGATTAGTGAAAATTATTCTGTGGAAACGCCTGCACAGTTGTTCCCGTGGGGATGTCCAAGTCCTTCCGTCATTTAAGTTCATTTAGGATTTCTCCTGAAGCTCCGGTCCAGCATGACTCGTTCTTTCTCATTTGTAGGCTTTGGTGCCTGGATGGAATTGCAAAGCACAACAGAATCACAACAGAAAAGTGAAGCATTAAAGTAAACAGAGACAGAGTTTCCAGAATAATAAAAAAAAAAGAAAAAAAAAAAAAACAAAGCTTCCCCTTGTTGGACTCAGGCACTCATTTTTGTCCACCATAGTGGACATACATTTTTAATTGTATCTCCCAGACTGTAGATTCTGCAATGCTGAGTCACAGTGCACCTTGTAGAGACATTGTACATGATATTACATGTTTTGTAATGGGATTGGGATGACCTCCAGCAAATTCCAGAAATATAACACATCTTTGCAAATTCGGTCCTACGCATTAATTTAAAGAAGTTAGTTGTACATGCAGACCTTTTTATGAGATGCCTTAGATTTTCACTTTCATGGGTATCACATCATGAACATCCTATCTTTATCATGATCGTCTTCGCTGTCTTTTCTGATGTTTACAGTCATGGCGTGTTTATGACCATGTTCAGGGTCAGTAGTACTTCTTCACATCTTCCCTGGGTTTCCTAATGGAAAAAAGCAGTTGTCAAAAATGAAACCCAATATTTGCAGTCTGACATCTCCAAATGGGAAACTGAGGTAGAAGTTTATATTTCCAGATTTAATTAAAGACGAGAGTCCTTTATTGACTCTTTTGGCAGGCCTCAGACTTCATCACCAATTTTACTTCATGAAGTCCTGGCAAGGAGACTGTAGGCTTGAGCAGTGGAATAGATCGTATCTATTAGACCACGGGATATTTCAACCTTGCACTGTTTCCAGATTGAAGCCCGGCAGTGAATCAACATTAGTTTGAAGTCAAATTAAGTCAAGAGGAGACAGAAACATCAATTTGTCATTTAAGGACAGGGTGGTTCAATGTTGACTTTGTTCATCAAATTAACGTTGAATCAATGCTAAAAATCTGATGTCAATGTGATGTAGAGTCACTGTTTACCCACTGTTGACTTTTATTGGTTTTAATTTTGCTGTAACATTGATTCAGCCTCAGATGTTGTACAGTCTCATTTTGATTTGCTGTAATGTTGGCTCATCATCAGGTAAAATTCAAAATGCCAAATTCATCCAGTTTGTTGACTATATTCGCCAAATCATAAATACTCATGTGACGCTTTACTGAATATCATTCACTGAAAAGACCTGTTTCAACAGAAGCAAGCATTATCCAACCACAATCACCCCATATGTCAATGACGTACTGCTGCCATTGTCTACTTCTCAACCCGTCACTGCTGTGCTTAGGTTCTATACATCTGCATCCTTACATCACACCCAACACGCATGTACACTTGACCCTGTAATGTTGCTTTGTCTTGATTTAAGCAATGCCGCATGCTGTACTTACCGCTCTTGAAAACAGACCAGTCTGATCCTTACCTCATTTCGTTTGAAATAAAATTAATGGCCTTGTGTTTTTTCCCTGAAGAAAAACAAGCCATGAGTCACGGAGTGCAGAAAACGAGGCCCCAGACTTCAAATGAACTTCATAGGTATTTTAATGAGGAAAATGGGTCTGACAGCCACATTGCAGACTGCCTGGTGGCGGTTCTCAACAGTATGCTGGACAATACTTTCAATAAAGTTGCCCCTTGAAAAAATGAAGAAGGAGTGCAGTAATGAAGACGACAAGTGGGGATCTCAGCTGTGCAGCTCTCAAATGAGGAATTTCGCATGTGCTCCAGCATCTTCATCTGCATCTCTGCTAAGCAAGAAATCCCATCACACTGTCCATTACTCCACCCTTATTCAAGCACAGCAACAATATTTGTCATGACATAGACTAATATCCTTTTTTTCCCTGAAAGATTTCTTTTTTCTTTTTGGCCATAATTTTGATTTTAAGTGTTTCTTTTGTGGGGTGTGGTGGTGCAGTGGGTTGGACCGGGTCCTGCTCTTCAGTGGTCTGGGGTTTGAGTCCCGCTTGGGGTGCCTTGCGACGGACTGGCGTCCCGTCCTGGGTGTGTCCCCTCTCCCTCTGGCCATATGCCCTGTGTTGCTGGGTAGGCTCTGGTTCCCCGCGACCCTGTATGGGACAAGCGGTTCAGAAAATGTGTGTGTGTGTGTGTGTTTCTTTTGTATATTTCAAACAATATACTTAAAAAACAATACATTTTTGGTCTTGTAGGTAGCCCACCACCAGCTATCCTTTGAGGCAAAAAAGTAAAATCATCCTGTCTTATGATACTTAAGGGCATGTCAGGTGCAGGGAGTGACCAGGTGGATAATCAGTGTGAAAGGATGCTAGGCTCATTTGAATTATCCCCTTCCCCCCATCTGTCATTCTAAAAATGTAAAAACATGAGCAGGGTCAAGGTTAACCAGCACCTACGCCTGAAGCATCAGGCACAAGGCTGAGAAATGGGACAGTTGGTAGTGTAATGGTTAGAGCTGCTGTCTTTGCACCCAAAGGTTGCAGGTTTGATCCCCACCTCTAGCTGCTCTAACCTTGAGCAAAGTTCTTAATCTAAATTGCTCAAGCAACATTAACCAGCTGTATAAATGGGTAAATAACTGTAAGTACCTTAACACTGTAAGCTGCTTGGAGAAGAGCATCAGCTAAATGAATTAATGTAACTGAATTAATGTAACTTGTGAGTGGGGGGAGAAATCCCCTGGAGGTGGTTCTAGTCCATTGCAGAGTAACCACAAATGCATATACCCATCCAGACAAACTAAGGGCACTGCTTTACTGGAACTACATGTCTTTGAACTGTGAAAGAAAACCAGAGCCCATAGAGGGAACTTACATAGAAATGAAAACCCTAAATAGACTGTGCAGGAACTGAACACTGGTTCTCTCACACCACCCAGGCATTGTGAAACAACAACACTGTGTGACCCTCCCCAGCTCATACTTGAGCAATTCCAACAAACAAGGAAGAATACTAACAACAAATAGACCACAAAAAGCCAGGATCACAGTCAAAGCCAAACTGTAGACACTTCTAGCCTTCCCAAATCTGGCCTTTTATTGGGTCTATAGGCTGATTGGCAGCACCTGGGGCTCATTACCCTTTTAAAAGGCTTCTCCAAGGTGGGGGTACCAATGTTATGGACTGAGCATGCTCATGAGATCTTTCCCAGAAATAAATACTGCATCTCATATTTATTTTTTTCTTTAAAAAAAAAAAAAAAATCCATCAAATATATGAAGTACCTGGATGAGACAACCCCAGTTTTTTTTTTTTTTTTTTTCCCAGTGTATAAGCAGGATCATGAATTTAAATAAGAGCTAAACGGTGGCCTATTTTGTTCCACCTCCAAACAGCTATACAGTGACACCGAATGGAGTGACTAGAGACCTTGGAGTGACTATTGACTCCGCGTAGCTGCTTGGAGCACATTTCAAATTTATCTCTGGAGAGGCTTTTTTCCACCTTAGAAATAATTCCTAATTAAGAAAATTTATCTCACTAAAGGATTTTGAAGACCTCATTCATGCGTGTGCTACTTGCAGAATGGATTACCTCCGTACTGCAATCCGCATGTTTAATGGAGCTATAAAACCTCTCCAGCCTCTGCTGCTGCCGCTAGGATCCTTTCACAGTTGGGATCATGTGACCATGTTCTTCTGAAAGCCAGACTTGACTGGTTGCTCCATAAAGTACCACATAATAACTGTCTGTGAATCCTTAAAACTTTTCTCTGTGGAAAAAAAAAAGAAGTTAACGGAAAACTGTTGATCATGAATATAAAATCATAAAAACAGAACGTTCTTTAATATCTAATACTATGTCTTTTTATCCACTTCAGTCATACAAAAACAAAAACAGGAAAAGTTTTCAGCTGCATAATCCCATGAAGCAACCTCGTCATATGCAGGTTTCTGGCACTACCTTCCTCTTCAAATATAGATTTAGAGACACCGCTCTTTGTGTTCATTCCCCTCGCGTTTCACCCTCTAGACATTTTTTTCTTTTCTCCAACTGCAAAAGTTGGTATCTCCTTTAATCCCCCAAAGCACTTTCAGTCATCCACCTTCTCTCCCTTGTTCCTGTGCTGCCTCAAAACCCCAGTGGCAAGTGTCTCCAAAGCACAAGAAGACAGTAACATCTCCAGGATGACCTGGCGCCCACAAAGAAGAAATGGGCGACACTCTTCCACTATTTACACGAATCCCCTACGATTCATATCCATATCTAATGGACATTCTCTGTCTCTGCCTCTCTCTTGCTCCATATACAGCATATATATGAAGACTGTATAATATGCCTATATATATATATATATATATATAAAATCTTGTGCAGGGTCATTTTGATATATTTTCATAGTAAATAATACCTAATTTACATACTTAGAGGGGGTCAGCAGTGATGGTTTTAATTTAGTAGTCTGCAGAGTTCTTAACTGGCTACACAGGTCTTCTTCTTCTTCTTCTTCTTCTTCTTCTTCTTCTTCTTCTTCTTCTTCTTCTTCTTATTATTATTATTATTATTATTATGCATGCTAATTTGTTAAAGGTGACAAAATGTCAGAAAACTTCATAGGTTTTTAACCTACTTACACAACAGGGTATTGTTGCTGTATTAATTCAGTACCCTTGATCTAATTCAGATTACCTTACACAGAATGCTGTATTCAGCCACTAAGCATTATGTGCATCTGTGGTCACACATGTTACATTTATTTATTCGTTTGCAAAACTGTAACAGAACAGAATAAATCTGTCTTTTGTTCAGATTTATCAGTCGCAGTACTAAATTGTCTATGGGCTAAGAATGACTAAGCAGTCAGTGATTAATTCAAATAATTAGCATCATTATCAATTCTATGGGAAATATAAACATTTTGAAATATCATTGTTTTTAACTATAATTCCTCGATTAACACGAATGCAGTTCAACACAATAAAAAAAAAAAAAAAACATTAGTGGTTTCTCATTTGAATTGTGTGACACATACAATGCAAATTTCCAACCCATTTCATCGCCGCCTTCTTCACATTAACATGCTGGGGGAACTTGTGGGTGTCAGATGTCTCCTGTGCTGTCCGCTGGGATTTGCACCATTTTAGTGAGACCAGCGCTTGTTCAGCTAGAAGAATCTCGGTTAATTTAAAGTGCTGCCGCTCTAAATCCACAGATTCTGTTTTTAGTGTGGTTGTTTCATACCGACAGAGCAATTGCCCCTAGCTATAACATAACTGAACAGAAATGGGTACCGTTGCCTCGAGCTCCTTCAGGCTTAATTACAGCTAATTTAAGTCGGTCGGGATTTTACACGTGTGTGAATGTACAAATAAAAAGCATGCACTCAAACGAAAGGAACGCAGACAGACATTATCTATCGGATGAGCCATGACTCATTTTGCCTCCCTCTACAATTCATTGCCCTGAACCTGTCTCAGCGGAACAGAAGAAACTCCACATCACTTCACAGGTCTGGAGAGGAAAGATGAAGAGCAGGCATTGAAGCAGTGCTCTAACTTTAGAGCCACAGTCTGGAATCCAAACTCATCCAATCCACACGCGTCAGCTGAGGCTGCACCTGGTATGTCAACATTTCACACAAAGAAGTCTAATATCCTGCTAGAGGATTCAAAGAGGTTTTTTTGTGAGAGTGGTAAGACATACACGTTCATATCAATTCCAACATTCTGGAGAACTCATATACAGATGTGCCACAGGCATAACAGCTGGTTAAAACTAATCTGCCGTTTTCGACTAAGTGGAACAGGAGGTTCAGTGATAAGCCAGTAATTGTTATGTCGCAGCATCTGGGGGTTCGATCGTTATCGGTAGTTTGAAGATGTTGGGTTAGGATTCCGTTTCGACTTCCCTTCTATCATTGTTCAGCCAATAGAAATGTCTGCCGGCACTTTTTTATATCACTACAGATAGCGTGGGATTAAGATTTGTTTATCTGCATATCTGAACTTTAAGATGTTTAAATTTGACAGCCAGGAAGGAGCTAATTGAAAGTGCCAAGTTTTGCAATGACAAGTGAGAGAAAAAAGTCCATGATAGCGAAGTATAAAAATAAGTCTTTAGCTAAATGTGAGGGTATAAATAACAATAACTTACTGCAGTGTACTTGTCAGGGGATGACAACCCAACACTGCATGCAATACAATAATGATTAATTACACAGTGTGTGTCTATAAAAGCACAAAACTCTGCAGTTTATGCAGCAATAACATATTGTTACTTGCAACATTTTAAAGATGTTTACTTAGTTTTACAGCGGTCTGCAGCTCTCTTTAGAATTTTCTCTTGTTCTGCCCTGCAGCGGTTGATGGAAGTAATTCCAGAATGTACGTTAGCTAATAAACAGCAATGTTTTCAAGAGCTGTGCTGTTACTTTTTTTTGGCAACTCAATTAAGCAGTTAATCGTCCTTAGAATGGAGTGTAATAAAGCAAAAAAAGAAAAAAAAAAACTACGGAATTTGACTTTAATATATCATCATGGTAAGAGGTACATGTACTGAAAGTTTCTTGCTTTTCTATTTGAGCAGCACAGAAAACCTATTTTGTCTCTAAACGTATTACTCCTTTACCTGGCACAAGGCCACTTATAAACGTATGGTCGTACACTAAGCTACTGGCAATGACCGACCCCTTTAAACACCAGGGTAATTCCTGTTGAATCAATTCAGGGTAAGAACCTTGATCAAGGGTGTTACAGCAGGAGATGGGACTTGAACCTGAGTCCTCTGAATGCAAGGTGACAGCACTAACCCTACTCTACCTGCTGCTCCTATATACATGTAAACATTTAGTATATCAGGTGGTGGCTGCTTGCTATCATTTGATTCAACAGAGTTGAGGGATGGAGTTATGATGGACCATGTGCCTCTGGACACAACTAACTGAATCCTGTACCTGCATGCATATGCATCTACAAACCTGGTTAGCTGAGATGGTCTGTGCATGTGATTAAATTTGTCGAGGGACTGTTTGTAATTACACTGAAGTGCTTACTGCTGTGGCCCAGGCTCCAAATGCCACTGTAGGTGGGGAACAAAATGCTGGTGCGGCATAAAAAAGGTATAAAAATCAGGGCAAAGTGAAGACAGCAAATTAAAAAGAATAATAAGCATATGCTTAGAAGGCAGTTGCGTAGTGAGTAAAGCTGCTGCTTCACAATGCCTTTGCTGTTTAGGTGTAGGTTTGAACCCAGCTTAGTCTTTGTGAAGTTCATTTTCTCCCCGTGTCTGTATGGGATTTCTCCAGGTGCTCATGTTTCCTCCCACAGTCCAAAGACATGCAGTACAAGTGGATTGGTGATACTAAATTGCCTGTAGCATGTGAAATGGTGAGTGTGTGTGGCTACCCCGCAATGGACTGGGGTCCCATCCAGTATGTACCCCCAGCCTTGCACCCAGCTGTCTAGGATAGGCTCCAGACTCTCATGAGGCTGACCAGGACAAGCAGTTATTGAAACTGAATGGATGGCTGGATATGCTTAGAAGTATTTGGTTTAATTTTGCAGTCTCTCAGTGTAATCTGATGAACATTCAAGGGGATCTAAAGGGAAGCTTTTGAAAAATACAGAATAAATGAGTCACCCTATATTATATATCCTTGTTGTGACAACCTAAATCTTAAGTACATTTGGTTTGTGTCAGAAAATGGACCAATGACCAGAAAAAGGATCACAAGCGAGACAATGTTTCGTCCGGACCTTCAAACTGGGACTCAAATGGAAACTATCAAAACTGACAACGTGTTGCTGCAAAGTCATTCATTTGACAAAGTTGACAAATGCTGGCTCTAACTATGAGTATGAGTACTGTGATGGACTTGACGTTGTAAATTAGGTGGCATATCTTGACAGGTCCAGAAAAGTTTCTGTCAGTGCTAAGACGGCATTATTTCAGAGCATGTCTGCCGCAGTCTATAGTTTCAGTCTAAATTTGTCAATTTCAAAGACATTTTGTGACCATGGAAAACTTCAGCACAAGATGGGAAGATAGAACACAAAAAAGCACTATAGAAGTTGCCATCTACAGTCTCTGCCTGCAGAGCTGAAGAGCCACATTATTGCGGAGCGCAAACCCAGGATGATGGTAACGAGGGTTTCATCAGTACCATGATTTCCAAGTGAGTTTAATGGATGCTGCGGTACTCTCTTTTGCAGTTCCTGAAACTTTATTTAATACATTTTACTTTTCCTGCCACCATGTTCATTTGACCTACCTGACCTCTGGACTTAAGGCTGAAACTTGATGGGGAGTATCAGTTATTCTGCATTCTTGCCAAAAATATATTGAGTTAATTTTCGGCTGGGGGCCCTGCTCTTGTAACCATGAGCCTTTCTGTAGGGAAGTTGCTGTGGAAATTACCACCTACTAAGAGAACGAATAATATAAAAGGCCATGAAAGCACCTGTATTAGTGCAAAGAGAGAACTGTCTCTTAGCCTGTGGCATTTCCTAAGCAGCTCCCTCCACATACCACAAGTGTTATTGTAGCGGAGTTATGTTGTTTTGTTGCTAAGTCGGCGCTTTTATCGAGAATGGATAACACTTTCCCCAATTCTTGCTGGGTTTACTGATGCAAACAAACACCTTTTGCAAGGATACATCAGCAGGATACGGAGATCTTTAAGTTGCAAGTCTTTAATATTGAGTACATATTTTGGAGACCTGTTACCAGAGAAATGTAAACTACATTAGTAACGACTGTAAAAATCATATTATAGAAATACAGAGGCAGATAAATCAGATGTGCTAAATGTACACACAGAGATTTATGAAAAAAATGTAAAAAAAAACTCCATCTTTCAAGCCTAAGGACACATGGAAGACAGAACATTCTGGATGCATCTGGATGCATGATATCTATGTGGCTGCAAAGAGTTGACTTCAACTTAACAGCCCTTAAAAACAGAATCTGGTCATTGAGTTGAAAACTATAAATAAACACATGGAGGTAGAAATGACCTCCAGCATCCTTACTCTATTATGTTACTCTGCAGTTCTGCTGAGGTGAAAATCTGCATGAATCCATGATGAAAACACCTCCACACTCAGCATTAGCTTCAACAGATAACAATCTCTTGCACGTTTCCAAGGTCAACCACACACTTCCTTGGCACTCAGAGAACGTGGAAACCAAAAACATCAGGACAGAAAGCCATCCATTACAAATTCATGGACTTAAACCAAAGGGCCTCTGCTGACCATCACCTGCAGTTCTAGCGGTCTGCACTTTGGCATAAGAAGCAAGAGGAAAGGAGGATGTATAGATATGTATGCAATAGAGCAAAGTTATATTCAGGAACTGTTAGTCCTCTTTTGAGAAGCCTTTTGTGCTCTACTGTGCTGTACTGTATTTAGTATCGAAGCAGGACTTCGGAAGCTGTAAACCTGGACCCACTAAAAATGCCATTATCATAAGAGGCAGCCAGAAAAGTTCTCAGACAAGTAACTAAACACAAGCATGACTTGCATTTTATGTCAAATATATTACACAGATTTATAACAGCTGTACTTGCAGATAATATTTGCGGTTATGAGCATTTCCTTTTTATTCTGGCATCAAGGTTTACATAGCCAGTCTTTGCAATAGCTGCTGATCACGTTTGTGCATTTTTTTTCTTTCTGCCATTGGTACATGAATACTTCCACACATGCCTTGGCGTACAGAATGTAACTTTTGAAGGTAGTAGCCATTCATGACCTTGTTCTATGTGGCTTTGGATAAAAATGCTGGCAAATTACCGCTGTGACCAATTCAGCACTAAGTGAAAAGGAAAATTGTATATATCACTGCCCAGGGGATCAATGCAAAGGACCAAAAGCACTTAAAATTGCAAGACATAGACCAATCATTCACAAAGGATTTGCCCTGCTACTGATCACTCCAAAACCCCAGAAAACACCCAACCAGCCACCACCACTAAATGGTCCTTCCATCATTAAAGCTGATATTCACTCTTGTACATGCTGGTCAACCAACAACTACCGCAGTGAAAAATCTTACTTTAAACTTTCCCTCCACAGTGAAAAGGGATAAAACTAATTTCCCTGAACATCAGCAGAAGCTGGCAGTGTCAGATGCTCAGACCTATATTCCTGCATATTTGGGATTCTGCGCTTTATCGCCGCCTGCATATATTACACGAAGCCAAATCCCGCAAAACATGAGAAAAAGCACACATCAAAGCCAGGGAAAATAAAACATCTTTGTGTGTTTTAAGAATTTAGTTACCTTCTTTTGATGTGGTGTTCAAAGCCATTTGGGTCTCTTTTAAAAGCCCCCCGTGCTTCCCGAGCCTTATAGGGGAAAGCCCTCATTTAGCATTTAAGTCAGTACAAAGACGTTCACCATATAGGACTTTTTTATAATATATATTTTATTTTGCTTTTCTTTCCCATTTCTACTGTCTGGAACTACTGACTAGGTCAACAAAAACTTTTCCATATTTTTTCTTGATTCTGAAGTGACAACATAAGGTTGACTTTCCATGCTTCTGCTTTGTTTTTTCATGTGATGTGTTGCTTTTTTCCGCTGGAAAAAAATGGGATCCAAATTTATGTTTTTTTATTACAAATTAATGGAAAACATAAATGAGGGAGACCATGTTTTACACAAGCACTGCATTTGTGGGTTAATACGGGTCTTTACCTGGTCTGACTATGAGAATTAGCGGTGCTGATCCGTAGGCTTCACTGTAGATAAGATGTGAAGAGTAAAAGAGTAAGAGAAAATGAATGAATTTATTTTGAAATTTCACTTAATACGTACACCAGCTGGGAATTAAGTAAAAGAAATAATAAAGAAAGAAATAATAATAATAAAAATAGGGGGTGTAGTGGCGCAGCAGGTTTGGCTGGTGCCTGCTGTGTGATGGGTCCAGGGTTCTAGTCCTGCTTGGGGTGCCCTATGATTGAGTGGTGTCCCATAGGCTCTGACTTGCTGCGACCCTGCTCAGGACAGGCAGTTGTTGACATTAGTTGGTTGGTTTAATAATGAGAACACTGGGGATATTTTTAGAGACAGCCTGTCTGCAGAATAATTCATCTTACTTGGGTAATAAAAATAATATTTTTCTTGCGTGAGATAAAATATAAAGGTTTTCTCCTTTTCTTATTCATTACAGGCTTCAAAGGTGTTCTTAGCTTGGACAAAACAAATTTTGGCATGAATCACTCATCTTAGAAAAAAGTGTGAGTTTCCCACTCTCACAAATTATGGGTAAGTGCTGTGTAAGAGAAAAGGCCTGTATTTTGTGTTAGTCAAAGTCAAGACAGTAATTTACTTAAATCAGAGCCTGGCACATTTGAAGACAGCAATTTTTTCCCCTACAAAACAGAAACATTTTAAGGGCATTAATGGTTTATCTACCTCTACCATTGAAGGTATGGCATGAATGTGAGGCCAAACACTTTACACGGGTCAAACAAAAACAAAGAAAATATTCAGTCTGGCGAGAATGCATGTCTTTCATTCGCAGGTATCGACTGGCAACTTAATTGATGCCCTTAACCTTTGAAACTGAACAGACTGAATGTCTGCAATGTGCTGTCAGGATTCACAATTTTGCTTATCAACATTTTCTTGTTTTATTTTCTGATTTCTTTGTTATCCGAACTCTTAATTCAAGCCACTTACAATGTTTCTGCACTAAGCTACTTCTAATGATTTACCCATAGGTACATTTTTTACCATGTCTCTTCAGTATACATACCTTGATCTGGGGTACTATAGTGGGAGGTGAGATTCAAACCCAGATCCTTCAAAACTATGTCACATGCTGCTCCCATGTTAGAAAAACAGTTTAGGGAGTACATGAAGGCCAGCCTTGCAGTAGTCAGTTTAAAGATAGGAATTTTAATCAATCAAAGTACGGAATGGTATGGAAATGTGAGAATAACTGTCAGTCCATTAACACTAATCATGTGAGGTTTTATGTGTTTTCATGAAAAATACTATAAAGGACATTCTGGAAACTTCCTAGCATAAGTGCTACAAGAAACAAATACTATATGAGCTAAAACGAGAGTGATTAATTAGATATTTTAAAAATCTAGTAATATTAAAAATTATTTGAAAATAAGTGCGGGAGAGGTGATGATTTATTTGCTCTGCATAAATTAGTGTCTTGATGTCTTTACCTGGCAGGCAGACAAAGGTAGCAGTAGCTCCACATGCCAGATGTCTAACTGTCCGTTTCTCAGTGTTCAGCACCTCTATGTGTTGAGAGCCCTGCTCCCATCAGAGTGCCACACATGGCCTAACCAACGGGATCACGTTGCCATGGCTGGTACTCTAGATGACTGGCAGGAGATGCTGGCTCTGATGCATCAGCCACAAATGCTTCAGAATCATCCTCCACTAACACCCTCCAATCTGCAGCACTATCAGAGCTATCCACATATAACTGCTCCAAACCAAACTGATGAAACTCAGGGCTTCATTCTGGATGCCATCCTGGGGTTTGTAGCACTCGCTGCAGCACAGCTTGCATTCATACCAATGCCGCAAGGTCGGAGGTCACCAATCGCTGTCTCGTGTTTACTTGAAGTACTGAGAAAAAAATGCCCACTGTTGAGGAGCAGATGTAGTAGAGAGAAAATGATAATATCATTACATAATTAGTTCTTACAGTGCCCCGGGCCCTACGCGTGGTGAACCTAATGATTTTCGACAGAAAGCCCGTCTACGATATTTGCGCCCTGCCACTAATGCAAAGATTCGTCCAGACAGCACATGTCAATTCGAGAACCTTACTAATTTTGTCCTCTCATTATCTGAGATAAATCAAATCAGGAATAAATCTCTGAGAAAATAAGGCTTCATTTACAGCCAGTGGTGAAATAAGCATGAATCACATAATAAATAATAATTAGTTTGGGAACAGCTAATTTTATTTATTTATCTATTTATTTATTTATTTATTTGGAGGATTACGACACACTGTAACACAATGTGCATGTTAAAATAATGTTCTCTCGCCTTTTTAACCATCAGATATAATCTCGAATAATAAGGAATGATATAATTGTACCAAAAGAAAGCAATTTATGCCACAGAAGCGATAGGAAGTGAACCCGCTGCCGTCCGTGGCTCTTTTAAGGTGCTGACAGTGAGAATGGGAGATGGGAGGAGGCTCAATGAGAAAGCCACAGGGAGTTGTGTCTGCTGACTACAGGCCTTCATCGACCACTGATGCCATGAACACGAAAGCAGATGTGCTCCCCACGCTCGGGGAGAAAACATGGGGGGGGACACTGCCGATGCGCTGCTTCCTGGTACACAGCCTCTCGTTGTACTGGATCAGTAGCAATATGTTACGATGAACTTAACTTGCCCTGACTCAGCATTAACTAACGTGTTTACTGTTATTTGTCAATAAAGAAATAAATAAATAAGGAGGCCATGCAGAGCTGTGTGAGGGATTATTTGATTATTTGACACTTGACAGTGTCTCGAGTGACTTTGAGAGAAACAAAACCAGCCTGCATTCTTAATTGATCTGTTAATTGCATTTTAATGTTTACTTGCTTGCCATGTCGTGCGACAAAATTTTGACCATTAGAATTTAATAATGTGGGAGCAGTTTGAATCAGCAGGGGCTTATTGATTATGAAGCATGCATAGTATCTGATAATTAGTTTTTGCAGAAAATGTCTTTTTCTGCAATGGCAAGCTGAGCATAAAATAAGATGAAGAACCAGCACATTTAACAATGTCCTCATTTGATTTTTCATCTGCTAAGAGCAATTTGTAAAGGCAAAAGAAACCCTAATTTCATCCTCAACAAATTGAGCTTTCTAGAACATTGGGTCCGAAGCAATTTTGCGCAAGTGCTCAAGGTACACCTTTAAAAGCTGTAATTGTTTTAAACGGGTAGAGTTTTAATTATTTCCTTAAGCTAATTCATGCTAATTATTTTTTCCCTTGTAGTACAGCATTGCTGTGGCCTTTGCGTCGTGTGTTTACTCACAGAAATATGGGTGAACGTGCTGGGTCAGGGTAGGAAAACCGATATCTTAGTGATCCGCTGCTTATCACACTGGAGGAGTGATAACAGTTACAGATTTTCAAAATGATCCACTGATTTCAAAGGTCGCACAAGGCACTCCAAGGCTTACCAAGGACATCAGTAGTCCCCAGGATGCCTTAAAATTATGAAGGAAATGGCAAAAGCCAGGCTCAAATTCATGACCTTTGAGCTGAGAGATGGAGATGTAACTTGCTGAGCCATCATGCACTTTTTCCTATTTTAAAACGAATTTTAAAGAAAGTAGCAGCTGATGAATTATACAGCAATCACAGTGCACAGTGATAAAGCATTTCCTCTCTCCCGGGAAGGATGTCCATGATAAGGGCAACAGCATTGGACAGGATCACAAAGACTGTCATCACCTAAAAGCAGTCTATCGCTGTGAGGTAAATTGGAAATCCTCTACCTAAAGGACTCCTGGAAGAAGGAAGTGATGTTTTATGAGGACACTGCACCCACTCCACAGGCTCATTCCATTCCGGCAGTCAGAAAAGGTATCCATTAACTTCCTGTTTGCAGTTCCGGTTCACCACTTTCCGCACATTTACCTTTGGATTGTTTTTGATCTTTATTTGCTTAAACCCTGTGATCTTCCTCCGTGACACACATGACCATTTGGTTTTTCTAGGGGGGGTGTATGGCCTTGAGATGCAAACAGGACAGGACTGACATTTCTGAATAATACATCAGGTTAGCGGCACGGTGGGTGCTTCCAGCAGCATTGGCACCATGCATGACTAAACAGCACAACATCCAGCAAGGCAGACCAAGCGCTAGGGCCGCCAGAGTACCACGAGAGATGGAGATACATGTGAAATATTCATGACGCTCTATTTGATCAGAAAATAGTCAGACACAATGCTCTTCACTGAGGAATCTCTATGGAAACCAATAGCTGCTGAGAGAGAAAATACAACGCTTACAGTGTCCCACGGTTAACTCCGTGGAGCGAGCGCAGCACTAGATGGCAGCTGGCTATGCAAAGTGGAAAAAACAATAAACTTATTTGCCAATTCATTCTGACAAAACTGTGGCTCATTGTTTGCCAGAAGGTGTAAGTACGTGTCATGTTTAAAAATGCTTACAAACGCTAAGAGACAGACCACAGAGGTATACATGTAAATGAAGCGGGGGGAAAAAAAAAAAAAAATAGACTTAAAAGCGGACCAAAACAACAACTTTGGTTAGTTGTCCGATTAGATTTCCAGGGAAAAAATTACTATTATTTACACATTTATTTATTTAAACTTTCACATTGCCTTTCAAAAACTCAAAATTAAATTATTAGTATTATTTTTCTTTATTTATTTCTGTATTTATTTATTTATTTATTTCTTTGTTTTTTGCAGGGCATGAAGCTTCTGTGCCCTGTGCTGTCATGTGTTTTGCACAATATTTCCATTATTATTATTATGAACAATTTCAAACTGAGACTTAGGAATTTGTCTTTGTGAAACATGTTTTTCACAAGTAGTGAACGTGTAATATACAGAGTGCTGGTAAAAGAGCCTTGGGCACTGTTGGAGGGGACTGGAGCACACTGTGGGAAGAAAATAGTACATATAGTATGTACATACAATTGTATTTGTATTGTGTATGTAGTCCTCTATACGTGTCATAAATTTTGTGACATTTTTTTGTGGCCTCTGTCAGTCCCTTGCTTACCTTTCTGATGTCTAATACCATTTTCTCATTGAAACATAACACCGAAGCACAGAAGATATTTCAGCTATTCAGTTTTTCCCGTCCTCACCGTAGTTTCTTTGTGAAGAGATTGACTTTGCCTTTAAGCAGATGTTTTTCATTTTGTAAGCTTTCTTTTGTGAAATGATTGTATGTAATACTGACCCCCCCCCCAACACACACACACACACACACACACACACTCACATTCTGTTAGAGGTGCCACGCAATATTGACCCTAGATTGTCGTTGTCCGATTGTTGTCTTATGACTTTGTAAACATCATTGGTACTCATCGTGGACAAACACAACAGCGAAATAAAGGTTAATTGTGAGGAATAACAACAATAATTCTGTTACTGCCATCAATCTGTGCAGTCTGTCAAATTGCTGATGACATTTTTCCTGTGTTTTCAGTCTAAATTCAAATGGCCCATTGAAATGCCCTGTTCAGGGTTTCGTTTCCCCGTTTCATATCTCTACAGACTTTCTTATCCATTCATTTTCCATACAAAAGCACTAGATTTGTTGTGCTTAAGGACTGCTGTTTGAAACAAGACATTTTGGCTGCTCATTTCATTTCGCTGTTATATGCAAATCATCACTAACCATAATAGCGCCGCATTCTTCAACCAGCATGTACTAAAGCAATTAGACAATTTTCTTGTCTAATGCACTTGTTAGTTTTCTTGGAGAATACACTCACTATGATTTGTAAGATGCTTTGGAAAAGAGTGTTCCAAACAAAGACATTGTCGTTTATTACATATGCCATACTAAGCATTATCGCATAATATATGTTGTTATTGTTGTTGTTCATGCTCAATGTATTAATTTAGATACTGCATCTATAATTTGTAACTTAAGATTGAATACTGAATGCTGTCTGAATACTGTCTATACTACTATCTATATCTCATCAATATACTGTGTAGGCAGAATTATATCCAATATTCAAGAATTTGATATTGAAAATCTTTTTATTTCTGTAAATATTGAAAGGATGCCCCAAATATAGAAAGATTCAGATTCTGATTCAAGTTCAAATACTCTACGAATAGATACATCTTTCTGTACCTTGTTTACATGTAAAAATATACATTTAAAGTATTCAGGCTTTTTTGCAGATCATTTACCTGATAGCCTTAAGAGTTATTTTTTGCTTTCTGATGTTGCATTTTTCATTCATTGCATTTTACCAGCATATTTTTATCAATTTAAAATTTAAAGAATACATGCAAATGAAAAGCTTCTTATTAAAGATATAATTTTGCTCAATTAACATTATATAGTGCAAATTATTTATTTAAGCACACACAGAAAACTCAAAGTTTTGAGCTCACAAATTTGAAGATGTATCATCATTTCCAGGATATTTCATTTTGATATGCCGATACATTATTAAGCCTTTTTTCTAAAATTCATAGACAGAATTATATATCTTTCATGGTGAAAACATCCATAATAACATCTGACACCAAGTCCAGACAACAGAATGAAAATTTAACAATATTTTGATTTTTTAATAATTCTGATAAATATTTTAGATTCAGCAGGGCTGGAACGCAATATTATTCTTTCATTTCACCGTGTCCACATTTGAGTCCAAATAGGATGCATCTTAAGAAAGGCACTTTCTTTCATTTTGTCTTTTTCATATGTTACGATTTTACATTTTTTTCCATTGACACTGAATGATTTTGTGTGTGTGTGCGTGCATTACATTAGCTTAAAAAGAATCATAGATGCAGACGCGTGATTCTTAAGTGCAGTTAGTTTCTTTCCACCATACGAACCTATGCTTTTCACACAAGTAGTCGCATGAAAGTTTATCCAGACAGCCACAATTCCAAATCACCTTCCTAGTATTTTTTTTTTTTTTTTTTGAGATATGGATAAACATTTAAGTTACATTACAGGAGTAAATGTATAAAGGTTTTTCCAGGATGATCTTAAAGCTATACTCCTGAACATTTACACCTTACAGGAACTTAAGAGATCATGGGTGAAGTGAGTCTGGAAGAGAACTTTTAAGACCCTTTTTTAAATGTCATGGCATGTTCTGAGGTATACATGCAAAGGTTAAAGGTGCTTTTTTCTGATTGAAGGACTTATGAGGGAGGAACGGCCTACTAAATCCTTGTGGTGTTTGTCAGCATCCAGAAATTAGATAGTTCCTCTGTACCTCTTCTGTGTCTCTATTAATGAGATTGATCTGCCCAGTTGAGGCGATTTTCACAGCAGGGGGGCCTTTTATGAAGTTCTCAGGAGAAATTAAAGAGATTCTGCAAGCAGGATGACACAGGTACAACTGACAATAGCAATTAAAACCACTGTATTCATTTGTGTGGGCTAATCTCTCTCGTGGAACAGACTCTTTGTTGTTGCTGGGACTGTGTGGAAATTGTTGGCTGATCAAAAAGCATTTGTCAGGTCGAACCCAGAGTTTGCTGGAAGGGACGCGACTGCTGAAGCATCTGTACAGGCTACCTAACAAGGATAATATATGTATTTTTGATCTACGCTATTGCAATGGCATAGCCATTAAAGCCACCAACTTGCAATCAAAGGGCTCAGGTTTAAATCCCCACTCCTGCTGTAATACACACACATTTTCAGAACCGCTTGTTCCATAGAGGGTCACGAGGAACCAGAGCCTACCCGGCAACACAAGGCATAAGGCCAGAGGGGGAGGGGACACACCCAGGACGGGACGCCAGTCCGTCGCAAGGCACCCCCAGCGGGACTCGAACCCCAGACCCACCGGAGAGCAGGACTGTGGTCCAACCCACTGCGCCACTGCACCCCACCTCTGCTGTAATACCCCTGATCAAAGTTCATACTCCAAACTAAACTGTTAAAATTACCCTGCTGTAAAAAATGGTAAATAATAGAAAGTAACATAGTATAAAAAGTTAAAATGGCATGTCAAAAGTGTTGCAGAAGTGGATATATAATGAGAATAATATTCAATGATGGTAATACACATACACACACACTTTCTGAACCGCTTGTCCCATACAGGGTCGCAGGGAACCGGAGCCTACCCGGCAGCACAGGGCATAAGGCCGAAGGAGGAGGGGACACACCCAGGATGGGACGCCAGTCCATCACAAGCCACCCCAAGCAGGACTTGAACCCCAGACCCACCGGAGAGTAGGACCTGGTCCAACCCACTGCGCCACCACACCCCCTATATACCATTGGGTGACATTATTCGCAAACGCAATGTAAATTTCCATTCGTATGCCCCATATGATGGTAATATTATTCCTTATTTCCAGACAAAGACCTTGGCATCTATGACAACAGCTGACAATGTATTATGCTACATTATCAATCTTATTTAATTACTACTTTAATTCATTCAAAAATTTTGTTGATTTGCATAGCTGGGTAATTTGTTAAAGAAACTGGAGCTAGGATGGTTAATGATACAAAAATTGCCCCACTACCCCCTTTCTTTCAGATGACCAGTTTTTCCTCCCA
Organism: Scleropages formosus; assembly: GCF_900964775.1. Taxonomy (NCBI): domain Eukaryota; kingdom Metazoa; phylum Chordata; class Actinopteri; order Osteoglossiformes; family Osteoglossidae; genus Scleropages; species Scleropages formosus. Next base: position 15,784,316 of record NC_041810.1, read on the forward strand.
AGTACAGACACACAGTCGAGTTTTTTTTTTTTTTTTTGCTGTCGTTTCAAACACAGGTTTGACAGTACAATGTAGTGTCCCTTTCCAAACTCTTCAGTATAAGAGCAGATGGTCATTATTAAATTTGTGTCCAAGTGAATTACAGTTACACGTCTTCTGCTCTCCCAGATGGCCATCTTAACACAAGCTGATGGAGCAAACCTTTCAACCTGCAGGACTGTACATCCGGCCGCCTGGGTTCTACAACCAAGGTCGCATTTGGTTTAATATCCAAGCTCTGATGGCTACAGGGGATTGCACTTGGTGAAATGGATCTCTTGCTTCGGGCAAAGAGACATCAAATAGATCTTTTACTCCAAATCCCATGGACAGTGTCTTACAACATCATGTCAGCCATAGTCCCTGATACAGCATTAAATGTTTGGTGGCACAACGATTGGTTGGAAGAACCCGAGAGAGTTTCTGGAAGGAGAGCTCAAAGGTACAAACTAAGGAAACAACGGTGACATTTTACTAAACTTTGTGGGACTTGCCAAGTCTGAACCTTTCTGTTTGCAATAGAAAATTAACATCACACAGGTACAATTTTCCACCCGAAGGGTTATGGCTTCATTATACCTCCTTTAACCACATCAATGAGCCCATCGATGTCTCTTTGTTTGCCAAAGGATTCATCTGGGGGCTTTTAAAACAGCCTAGAATCTCAAAAAACATCCTCAAATATGAACTTCTGAAGAGGGTCCTGGTGGACACATGCAGCACAGCCAGAGTAATGCAAACTGATAAGGTCGATTAAAATTTGTTGCTTGTCTTTTCGGCTTCAGAGGTGTCACCCTGAGAGAGCAATATTTAATAACTTGAAAACACGACAGGCAATTTTGTGCCATGCCTTAAAAGTGCTGCATTTATTTGCATTAAACTGCCCACTTTCACTTTTATCCCCAAATCTTCATTCCTTCCAGACCTGGGTGTCATTAGTCAGAAGGTCTGGGCTCTGCAAACGAATCCAGACATGTGACAAGTGCTTTTGCTCATTTTCGGGTATTTTTTGAGCAAGATTGTGTATGCCTTAGCCAGCTGAATTTTAAAAAGGGTCCCTTCTTTTCATACAGTTGCTTGAGAAAGCCACCATGGCTGGTTGAGATGCATTGCATTCAGTGGTGAAATCCAGTCTTATCCTTTACTTAGCAGAGGCTCAGGAGATCTTCTTGGGAGTCTGTTGTTGCTTTACTGCTAAACCCTTGCTTCAGTAAAACCACATTGAGAACTTCAATACAAAAAGAACTCCAACAGGATGTTTCAAATGATAGCCATTGTTTAATTCCAAATGTACTTCTAAATGAAACTCACCTTTTTTTAAATGAATGGTGATGTGATTAAGAATGTCTTTTCATCAAATCGGTGAAAAGAAAATCAACTTTTTCCTTTCACTCTAGGCCATTAAATCCTGTGTTATGTATTTCATTCATCCATCAACCACATTTCCAATGCAGGGTCATTGTGGTCAAGAGTCTATCCCAGAAGCATAGGGCATGAGGCAGAGTACACCCTGGGACACCAGTCCATTAGAGGGCAATTGCACACTCATTCAGACACTACGGGAAATTTACAGCCAGCAGTTCACAAGGTCTGAAACAGGTCTTTGGACTGTAAGTGGAAGACAGAGCACCTGGAGGAGACCCACATAAACGCAGAGGAAACACACAAACTCTATATTGAAATCAAATTTGAGCCTAAAACCCAGGAGCTCTGATGCACCTTCAGGAGCTCCTTAGAAGATACAGTCACATGGAGACAGGAATTGAAGTGAAACCGAAGTTTTACTTACAAGCAAAATGGTGAAAATGAATGCAAGTGCATGGGAAAGTGCATCGGTGGTACCTTGGCTCTGTGAAGACTTGGAAATGATGGGAATTACTTGGAGACACTATGATTTAGAACTGGGAAAGCAAAGTATGGACACCAGGACTTGGCAATTAAATTTAGGAGACGTGCATGTAGGGCGGCCAGGCAAGCAGGCAGGCACTTTAGCTGCTATGTGAGATTCCACAACCTGACAGTTGCCCTTCTCTGTCCTTTAACGACACAAGTGATTACTGACTGACTGACTGACTGACTGACTGACTGACTAACTGATCACATTTAAATTTACATTTACATTTATTCGTTTAGCAGACACCTTTGTCCAAAGCGACGTACATCTCAGCAAAAGTACAAGATCACAAGTGTACTGGAATCTGTCAGGCAATGCCAAGTGGTCAGTCGAGGAACTGTTCCCTGCCCTGAGGCCATGATAAAGATAGGGTCGACCTGACAACCATGCTCTTTGGAAAAACATTGCTTGAAGCACCTAAAACATTTTTTAAAAATCTAAACAAGCTCTAAAGAAACCTTGAAAATTTTCTGAAGTGAATTTTAACCTCTTCATTCTGCACTTCAGGTGACATCTAATGGATCAAGTTTGCATGTTCCAACAATGTCCCCCTCAAGGGCAGTAAAAAGTTATGTAACATGTTCTGCAACAATTATACTTATGTCTAAAATTCTGAAAGAACAATCCAGTCAAGGAAGAAAGATCCAAAAATTTTATGTGATTCTTTCATCCTTACATTCACTTGCTTAGCGGGGCAACACACCAAAGATGAGCACTATTGATGAGCAACGATGGTCTTGAAAGTGAGAGGCCTAGTTATCCCACAATGCATTGCTATGCACAGTATGAAGAATTCCTAAAGCAATTCTCACTATGACCAGGACTTTGATACGCCTGGTGCAGTGGCAGAGCCCTGTCAGAACCCGAAACCATTCTTATGAGCAGAGTGTTCATGTTGTGTGGAGATATGGGAATTCCCCATTGATTAATGCTGCTGTCAGAATGTGCCGGAAGCAGCCGGAGAATGCTGTTCTTCGTTTGCAGACTTGTACCGCCAGGGACTCAGCCTTGGTACCGGGTGCCATTTTAATGAGGCATCAAAGCGGGGCTGCGTCGGCACTCAGCCTCACTCCTTCGGCTCCAGTGTCCGACGGCAGTAATTGAAACAGGGAAGAAAAAATATACAATTCGATCCACAAAGTGCACTGTTTTGGTTTCTGGACTGCTGATGTGACCTCAGGTGCCTTCCGAGGTTCATCGGCACTGGCTGAGATCGAAGCACTACCGGCTTTGGCAGTGCACACTTTCTGTCTCTCTCTCTCTCTCTCTCTCTCTCTCTCTCTCTCTCTCATTCTCTCTCTCTCTCTCTCTCTCTCTCACATCACATCTTCCTATTTCTGTCTGTCTCTCTCATTATAGGGGTCCGTCCCAAGTGCTCACTCTTGCAGCTGCAGGTGAGTACCGGAATACCAATGACCACGAGCACTTAGGCCTCCAGCATTTTAATACCAATACAGGATACAACACTTAAACCTTGGTTTGAGGCTGTGATCACACAGCTGAGAAAGCAGCTTCGTTGATAATCAGGAAAAAAAATGCTGTAATTTTCTTCAGACACACAACAGGTCACTGCAAAGAGAAACCTGTAAATGGAACACAACCAAAAAGAAAAAAAAAAAAAAAAATGTTTTTTTTTAGCCTCTTATTAGCACACAGTGTGATGCTTTGCGCTGAAAAACTGCTCCAGCTCAGGAGAGACTGACGTCTGACTCACTGTAATCTCACAGCTCAGATGCAGAAACCGGCTGCCCAACGTGAGATGCACATTAAGCAGAAAGACGAGTGTGTTTATGATGTGTCATTTACATATATGTTTATTTAAGCTGTGCTATAAACACCACCCTGAAACTAATGACTCACCATGGTAAGGTGGTCTAATAGGCTAATGTGGGGAGTGTAAATATCAGTTGTAAATATACATGTGAGCCTCATGCAGCCCAGCTATTTACATCTACTGGAATGTAATGAGTGGATTAACAAAGGAGGTGAATTCAAATATGGAGACAGCTAAAAGAATGCCAAATGGTTCTTGCATTGATTTTATGGGTCAGTCATTGAATTAAGGCCTCATTTCAACATGCTCAGTGGTGTTATATTTCAATTAGCACAAATGGACTGTACTCACTGCTATCCAGCTTGTTTCAGGGTAAAGGATGAATGTTAGGTTAATCACAGGAAATGCAAGGCAGGTCTGATGTACATCCAAGTCTGCTCGTGGGATAAAAATGTATCAGGTGAATTTGTCGGTTTCACTTTCATGATGGAGTGCTGGGGCATTAAAAATCAAGACCCATCACCATTCAACAACCAACTAAGAGTAGGCCAACTCGCACCCTTGAACTTCCCAGGTGGCTTGGTGACTCACTCACTCTCAGATATCAGGTTCCACAGGCTGAATGAGCTCAGCTTCCTCAGCTGCGAGTCATGACCTGGACCTTGTGTTACTTCGCTGTCTGTGACCCACAGAGGGCCGGGATGGACACCGTAACTCATTCTAAGTGCTACATACATACACTACAAAGAAAACGGAGGCAGATGTGCATGCGTTTATATTTTTTTTTTGCACATCACACACGGCAAAATGTCTCATGCACACACATTCCCTTCTCCTCTGGTGTTCTGCCCTAGAATGACCCAGCAATACAAACAGTCTATTTATGAAACACATTTAGTTGTAATTGGTTATTTACCTTAAAAAATGCCATTCAGAGAGATGCTGGAATGGCGGGTTTTCTTTTTACAGTTGCCCCAACCCACGAGCAAACAGATAATCCTTTCTTGTCCTTTCCTTTCTAAGTCCATTCCTCCTACAGAGGCTATTTAGCAGATTTTCTTCAGATGTAAGGAAATGTAAACGCTGACTCAAGGGGTTTTCTGACAAATCCAAGCGCTCTCCTACGGTTACGAGTACAAAAGAGAACAATCACAGAAAGCCTTATGCCTTCAAGGATCTGGTAGTGGAGGAGTATTGCTATAGCCCACGATGCCAAGCAGCTCCTTTGAGACAAAGCAGGAGGGCTGCATTATCTTGAGGAAAGCTGTGGCTGTTTAACCTGGTGATTGGGGTCTTGTCCAAGTGTCGACAGAGACGCAAGACGGAGGCAATAAGAGCAATAGTGTGCGCCGGACAACACAATACCGACAAAGCCTGAGTGGATTACCAGGTTGCGAACAATATACTGTAATGTATGCCAGCAGTCCAGGTAAAATCCTCTTGCAGAGAAAATTCAATTTGGGCAGTTTGGTTTAATACAGACTTTAATCATACTGAGAGGCATTGAGCAGAATTATAAAATAACTGGACGCTCTGTCTTTTACAAGGAAAAAGCCTCTGAGGACAGCAGTGCAAACTAGGGAAACGGGCAGGAATAATGTGGATGACAGGAGGTTACTGTGGATTATAGGGTTTCTCAAGAAATAATGAGAAGAAGCCAAGGCTTCTCTACTTTAGAGAATCCTAGGAATAAGCTCACGTTACACACGTCATATTAAATTTCAGCAGTCAACATCAAAACAAATTACCCTGGGAGGGTCTATCTTATTTACAGTATTATAGTCCAGACTTCAACATAAATTGCCTATTAAAATCATACTTGTCATTCATGTCAGCATCCGCATAACTCAGGCTGATGTGAGAATAAGTATTGAAAGACAGCTGTAACTATGAGAAAGGCCTTTCAAGACTCTGTGAGGTCAAATGACCATTGCATGCTTCCTTTTTCTTCACATATTGATTTTTCTGCTCTTCAGCTTTCATTTTATAAATGATTTCAAATTAACATGTGCAGGTCAGCGGATGAGACCAGCACAGAGAAATTGTTATTATTGCAATAACAACAGAATCGTATTTTCACGTGTTCAAGGTCCATGGAACTACGATACCATCACAAAATGGGGCCAGGTATGTAAGTGAATGCATATCCAGACAAATAAATGTCTGCCGCACATCTTTAGCAGCACAGAAGTCTGACATTCGTTCAAGAAGCACTATTTCAACATATTCTGAATCATAAATTGAACTGTTGAAAGATAAATCTTAAAGGACAACCAATTGGTATGTCCAGGGACATGCTGGCCCTCCTAACCTGCTCTCTGTTGAAACTCTGACGGCTGCCAGTCATCTCCCCATGGCAGCCGTGACTGACTACGGGACCCGCCAAGCCTCGGTCATTTGAAGAGTGGGTTTGACAGCCGAAGGCCCCAGGAAGAAGCTGAGGGGCCTTTGTTATTACAATGTCACAAAAACGTTCATCTTTGTTCAGCAACTGCATACCTCCTGCACCACTGGGCTGCTACTGCAGTCTCCAGGGGGACACAGAATCGTGAAGCTGGATCTGGTAACCTGGTTCATATCACGACTCCCAGAAAAGACAACGGACCAGCTAACATCTCCGACCAACAGGACCCAGCTGTTGGGGAGTCACACGATAGTCAGCACTTGCACGTACTTACCATGCAGGGTGCCACAGCTCCCAAACAAATACATTTAGTTACAATAAACAAACACCTAGTTGCCATGACTCTTCTGTTTAAGCCTCTGTTATACAGCGAGAAGGGATTTTTCCCATGTAGTGAGATGGAGAGATGAAACTCGAGTTTCTGCCTGTCATTCTGATTCCCCTTCTCCCCAGCACCTTCATCCATCTTAAAAAGTTCCAGAATTAAGCCTGATAAAAATCATAATTCCTGCCTGTGTGTCAACTTGTAAGAAGAACCAAAAAGTTGTCACATTCATATATGAATACTGATGTTTAAGAGTAATCTAAGAATATATGAGTAGAAGCTTTAGTTACATAACCTTATATAACTCTGTAATAAAGTCATATTGTTGTCAAGAGACTTTCTCGTCTCAATCCACGAGGCCACAATAGCCCACATGAATCTACATAACTGTTTTAGGGTGACCAAACTTCAGGATTAGGGCATATAAATTCAGTCAAAAATATGAATTTATCTGAATGTACCTCAGACATTGTCATAAATTGACAATGGTTGAAGTTAACACTAACAGTCACAAGCCCCCCTGCACATTAATATGTAGTTGCAGCACCTTCTAGCAAAATGAGAGTTTCTTACCCCCCCCATCTTAAAACCCCATTTGTTTGGGTTAGTGGAAACTGATAAAAATCAGTGACATTTGGAATCTCTTGATCCACAAAAAGGTGAGGGAAATGGAAAATGAAATGTGCAGACAGAGATATAGAGGACTGTCATACATGACTGCTGCCAGCCAGACTGACAGGCAATGGCTTCTCGCTCTCTTCCTTGTCCCGTAGCAATAAAACGGGGATTAAACGCATATTCCTTCAATTCTTCTTTTAAAACAAAAATTGTTAGCAAAGAATCAGGTTATTCTGGCAAAGAAACACAGACAAAACAGTTTAAAAACATAACCATCATTATTTATAATTCAAATTAGCATTGCTTGTGTGTGTGTATGTGTGTGTGTGTGTGTTTTATCTCTTTTGAAAAGAACATGTGTAATATTTGATATTGCATACATTGTTCCAGCTTATTAAGTATTTCATTTTGAATTTATCTATCATTCAGATACATAAATAGGAAAGAATGCAATACAATATATTACAATCAATAAGGAGACAAAAACAAGCACTTCTGAAGATATTTCTGTCACTTGCCCTGTAAGGATGGTATATTCCTCAGCTTAATAATATAAAATGAGAAAAGCAATGACTTATTGCTCATCGCATCCACCTGGAAAAGGATTTAAAATTAATAGCAGGAAGAAAAGTAGTAGAGGGAAACAGTTGCTGAGACAGAATTATAAACATAAATAAAGAACTGAGCACTGATTTCTGAGGAAGAGAGTAACAGAAGAGACGGAGGAGGAGTAAATGAGAACCGCACAGTCAAAGGTGGCCGAATCAAAAATGACCCATGATGACATCATTAGGTGCCAATGTAGGCAACACCTGTGATGACGTCTCTAGGTACCACTGTAAACAGTGTGTGAACAAAAGGATCACAACACAGTGTGACTAGTTGTAACCCCTCGGAAACAGGTTACATCAGAATTGACTCTAAGAAGAAATGTCTACAGAATTAATCCTGCTAATTTCATCTTTTATTCTTTAATGTGGTGGAGAGTGAGGAGGATGTTAACACCCTGAAGGCACTGCCACTATTCCTGGACACATTTTCATCTATTTTTGTTTATTTATCACAACACAAATAATAGCACAGACGGCCCACGTTTAAATTAGCTTTGTGGCACGGTGGATGGGGGGACTGAGTGCTGCAAAATGGCAAGATGACTGGCTCACCATGGAAAGATTTCCACCAATGAGTCATGCTGAAAACACCCCACCATGGGGGAAACACCCGGCAGCCTGGTTGCAAGTCGACTCAAACATCCCCAGTGCCGGAACCTTCAATTTGCTCTCACTTTACTCAGAGATGATTGAAAGTGGTGTTTGCAGGCTGCAGTCTGCTACGTCAATGTGACCTGCTGCACAAGATCACTCTGATTTTACAGGAGTCATAAAAAAATCTATTATCCATAAATGTTTTGCCGTATTTTTTTTTTTTTTTTTTTAAGTAATCACAGGAACCAAATACAATTGACTAAGGAGGAATATCTAGAAAGGCAGATCATCTGCAAACTAACACCATCCCAATCTTTAAAAGGATGGCTGACTGAACAGGAATATTGATCAGGATGGGATATCCACACATCTGATGGGCCAGACGAAATGGAGAAATCCCACTGAGTCTCGGAGCCTGTAGAGTAACAGTCCGACACCGTAACTTTACTATGGAAATTAGTGAATATAATTGAGGGCAATCCAATGAAAAAGTCAACCTCGGGCTTAAAAAATAAAGAACAAAGACCAACCAAAAGTTCAAACGTGCCACAAAGTTATACTTTTTTGGATAAATATACATGACCATCATATATAACCAAATTAATTATTATACCAAAACAACAAGATGTGGGATTTCAATTGTATATGAAGTTAGGTTATCATAAATCTTATTTATTTATTTAATTGTAAAGGCAATACAACATTAAGTGCATCTGATGACACATCCATAACTTCTAAAAAAAGGCTATTATAAAACGTTTACATGGGACTTTCTCAAGCGTTCTGTAGAGTATTTGTGATTACTTTGTCAGGTAATGTGTCTGTACTCTCAATGAAGAAGTAGGTTCTGCTCTCTAATTTTGATTATTCTTTTTCAGAAACGTGACCCTTCAAAATATTTCTGATTAATCACCTTTCGAGAATAAAGCACCACAAAAATGTATTTGCACCATACTTTCTGCTTAATGGATTGTGAGGACGATGGCAATCTGGCAATTACACAGAAGTGCGGATGAGCAAGAAAACATTGTTCACAGGTCAACAACGTGCCCATTAACTTAATTTCAAGGAGGACTGGATCAGATGTTAAAACTGCTCCAAGACTGAAAACCTTAAATGCATTAATTAAGCCCTTGCCAAGACTGAATTCTTCTATCTTCATACTTAATGTAAAATACAAATCAGCTGTTTTCCATCGCAGCACGTAATGCTTTACTTTAGGGAGACCAACTAATCAGCCCTTAACATAAGAAGTTAATCATTAATTCCTTAGCTAAGGCATCTTAATATATAAGGGCAGCTTTAAAATCATGGCCTGCTTTTAAGTGTCCCCCCCTTGATGTGAAGTCAAGGGTCACCCTGTGGATCCCTGCAACAAGGTCATTTTCCATTGAGCTGGACAGTGTGCTGTTCCTCCAAAGAGCCACTAAGTGTGGACACTGACAGACTACAAACAATGCAACAACACCACAAAAATCAAACATCATTAACACTGTAGAAAATCAATTTGCAAATGCATGGATTGTTGGTGTGTACTTCCCAGAGAGGTGGGCTTCCCACGTGCTTTTGAAAATCTTGAAAGAAAGAGCATCGGCTGTGTGGGTCCTTAAGTGATCTGGCAGCATTGTGGTTATCACTGCCTCCTTGCATTCAAAAGACCAAGGTGCAGTAGTACTGTTGATCAAGGTACGTAGACTGAAGTGTAAGTAGCATGGCACTGGAAGTTTGGAATTTCCAGTTTTTATTATATACAAAAAAAAATATTTTTCCTGTTTCATTTACTTTATGGGAACATTGAATATTGATGTCTACTATTCCTTTTTTGCAAAGGACGAGACTGAGGTTATTGTACTTCAGACACGTTAAATGAATACTGGATTCTCTCAGATAGAAGATAACCGAAAATGTTGGAGGATAACCAGTAAGAGGACAACCAGCAAACAGAAGGATGGACTTAATCACAATGACACACTCCTTTCAACACTAAGGGCACAAGTGGAAGACAGAACATTCTGGAAGTGTGGTCTCCAAGAGTTGACACTGACTCAACAGCACTTAACAACAACAAAAATCCCTGAGTTCAATCTGAGAATCTGGGGGTGGGCTGCACGGGTGAAGGGGCCAAATATGTGTCCAGGTTAACCAAAATTTAAACAGGCATAAAGGTGGCTCTTGAAGTTTGAGGCCGAAACCCTACGATTAATGCACTCAGGCCACGTTTCGCCCCCCCCATGCTCATCTACACAGCACACAAATGACACAGTAAAGGACTTACTTTTTACTCCAGCTTCCTCTTTATAACAGCAGTGAACTGCCAGATTTCCCTTGGGGCCTTTCTCAAACTTATGCCCCACCCCCCCAATGAAAACAATACCCCGTAGGTCACCAGTGTCAGTCAAGAGGGAGCAGGAGCTATTTGTCAGAGGGAGCCTTTCCATGAACATATTCAAAATGAATTTGAATCTCTGCCTGTATGTGGGGGCCTTAATTAGCTTTAAGACTGGCGGGCAACCTCAGCATGAATAAAACGCTTTCAGGTTTATATGCGGGTCGCAGAGTACATCAGACACGAGGCAAGTCAATATCCGCTGTTTTTCTTTTGATGTCCTAATTTTTTTAATCATATTGTATTCCTGTTATTCTCGTAGCACTATTATGAATTATTAACTATACCTGAGTTTAATGTGCTTGCAAAAGTTTTTTCCTCTCTTTTTTTTTCTCCCACTTCTGCCAAAAATGCAGTGCCTCTGTATGAGGGTGAATTTATTACTGATGCTTCCTCATAAATGTTTTGGTTTTTTCTGTCACTCTCTCTCACTCAATATCACATTCATCCTTTAGAGGCAAACAAAGCCACAGCAGATTTTCCAACCCGCAGGTGACTTCCTGTTGGCAACTACATTGATTTTCTGGACTTTTTAAAATATTATACTAAACCCACAAGTTATCTTTTCCTCCAAGAAGAATTCTCAGAATAATATTGTGAAAAGGGAATATTTATTGGGTCTGCATGGTTATTGGCAGTCGGGTGTAATAATTTTACATGTGGATTGCAACAGGGATACTCAATGTGCGCATGCAATTTCTAATAACTGTAACCACTTACAATTAATTACTTTGACTTTCTTTGAGCTAAATTGCTGAATGCCAAAGAACAGCAGTAACGCACTTTAAAATACAATTTTTTTGTACATTACCCTTTAGGCAGAAAATTCTGGTTTCGTCAACCATGATGACTCTAAAACAAATGAGAACATCACATCCCTGCCTCTTTAAACATAGTTCTTAAAATCCTCAAAGAAAGGTTTGCTAGAAATGTTCTAATCAACTGCAGGTACACAGCGGCCGAGTCACTGAGAGGTCTTCCCACCAAGGCAAATACAAGTGATGTTACTCTAAAATGGTCTACCCACTGGAGTACAAGGCAGAGTCACTTTGAGATTGGGAACTTCTCCTTTATTCTGATAAAAACTCACAGCAGTCAAAATCTCCATAACAACTAAAGAGCTGTATTCCACCATCCTATCTATGGTGCTTAGTGACAATGAAACTGTCCACTTTCTGTTAACAAAACCTCACTGCTTTTCAATCAGCCTTTTTTTCAGCCATATACTGCAATCCATTACCCAGTGTCCCATTTTCAATTCCACTGTGACGTATTGCTCAGATGACTGCATTTTAGTGGTATTCTGTATGGAAGTATCTCACCTTAAAATGGTTCAGTTTAAGAATTCATAATGTTCATATAATTAAGAACCCTGCTATGCACTGGTATCCCATCCAGGTTATACTCCATTAGCCTTCTGCACAGTGATTTTGGGATAGGCGCTGGACCACCGTAACCCTGACCAGAACAAGTGTTTCATGAAAATAGACGGATATATACAGTATTCAAGGTGCCAAGTCTGACCTATGGCAACCACTCACATGGTTTTCAAGGCAAGTCAAGGGAGGAGCAGAGATAGGTTGCCAGGACCTTCTTCTGCATGTCAGGGGAGGCAAACGCAGGGAGAAACACAAAGCCGCCGCGCACCCCACGCAGGACTCAAACCCCAGACCTGCCCCACAGCAGCACACCAGTCAAACCCGCCACACCACTGCACCACAGTACCACAGTACTCGTATGCAGTATATCCATACATAAAATACTCACTGAGAGCATAAATGAAGAAAGATTCATGGATACTGTAAACACATACACCTTTTTGAAAACAATTTAAAAGCAGTAGTTAAATTAATATGTTTAATGGTTTTATATTTTTATGGCTTCATGTTCATGTGTATGGTTTCATATTCAGATACTGTCAAAACTGTTCTCTTTGGGACCAAAATGCCAGTGGCTGAGTCGATTACAGATCTTTTTTCTGACAAAATCTGAAGCGTACATGGTAAAGGGTTCCACCTTAAATGTTCTGTCCATCAGTGCTAAAAAAGAGGGACCTTGTTAAATATGTTTAGTTCTCAGCTAAGATCATATAACATCTAACATCAAATAATCTGTTCAGAGCAGTTCATCCTGGTACAAATAAATGATACCACTGTCCTGTTGTTGCAAGAAAACAGGTAAAATCTTACAAACATGAAGTGTTCAGATGCATGGTCTTACTCTGGATGCTCTTATCTTGGGCTCTCAGGCCTCAGGTTGCTGGGGGTAGCGATAATGCAGCTGCTGGAGCAGGGCATTGTGGGAAGACAGCATTCTGTGCCACTGTTTGTGGTGAGACACTCACAATCAGTACTTTGGCTGTTTGTCACAGATGCAGATTTCCACACTCTTCAGGGACATGTATAGAGGCAGATTTCATATGCTGATACCTTTGTCTGTCTATGTCTGTCTGTCTGGCCTTCGGTCCATATATCCATGCATCCATACATCCAAGTACTTATGTTTCCTTAAGGCTTTGACAAGAGCAGGTCATGAAAAATCTTTACAAAAACATACATCTGAATTAATATAGTATTTTTGGATAGTGTCTGATTTGGCATAAATGTGTAAAGTGCCTAGCAACTCTACCTGTACTGAATGAATAATATATTAAAGCCCAGTGTATACTGTAGTAACATTCCCAGGGAAAATAATTTACAGAACAACAGCACGCAAAAAACCGTTGATCATAAATAACAAAAAACATTACTGAGAATGAATACTGGCTGTCCTGTCACAGTCATTCAGACATAGCAAAGCCAACAATAAAATAATTATGAGATTATCATGGAGAGGTAAGCATTCCCTGATCCTGCTGTAGTGCCCTTGATCAAGGTACTTACTCTCAATGGCTCCAGTAAAAATACCCTGTTGTATAAGTGGATGAATAATTGGAAGCGACTGGATATAGGCGTTAACAACATAACATTAATAATATTGTGGTAATAATAATTACAAGGCTAAAGTCTGACGCATGCCTTCATCAGGGCATTCCTTCTAAAATTGTTTTTGGCTTCAAACCCTATTTTTGTAACTGAAACCCAGACCCCAGTTTCTTATTGACAGGACAGGAATTTCTTTATATTTCCAGTCCCTCTCAGAGCACTCTGCCTTGAGTCTGTCCCCTCTTCACAACAGCATTGTGACTCATCCTCACACACTGAGAGCATGTCAGAGGACACACTGTGGCTGCTGATGAAGGCCCAGACTAACCTCATCCCCATCCCCAATAAACCAGACGTGGAGCTTTGTCATATATTTTTCTGATGCAGAGATTTGTAATGCTAACCATCCTGGTGTTTTGTCCCAACACTCCTCCCTCTGATTCATTCCTAATTAAAATGTTAATTCTCTGAATCCTTAAAAAAAAATGAGGCTTTGCATATATGCATTCATGGTCACCAGCTATGGTCTTTCTTAGGTCCAGTTCTTTCGTTAGCACGTTGAATTTCTAGCAGTGGAGCAAAACAACTGCTCTGAGCTTATTGCTATCTATATACAGCTTCTGAAAGCTGAGATTCTGTTTGTCAAACTCAATAGCTCATCCGCTTCAACTTTCAAGAGCCTAGAATCAAGAATTGACTCAGGGATATGCTTCTCCAAGCACATTGAACTTATAACCTGATTCTGCAGATGCTTCCTGTGTAACATTTACAGGATCCACCCATATCTCAAACCAAACTCTACAGAGCTCTTGTTCCAGGCCATAAGGATATCCATGCCTAGACTACTGAAACTCTGTCCTACCTGGTGTTGTAAGAATGAAGCCCACTGATTCTTAATTTGGTCTCTCAGAACTATTGAATCAGTTCTGGAATTCAAAAGGATCTCAAATGGCATCTCTTTTGGACTCAGATCTTTCCTGATCTCAGGTACCTACATAAATTTTCATCACACCATTTATTCAATTCAATTCAATTTATTTTTATAGAGCGCTCTTCTCACGCTGTGACACAGAGCGCTTTGACACAGACATAAGGCAAGAAAAAGATACAAACAAAGAAGACAGTCGACTAATGGCTACCATAATAAAGTATTTTTATAGAACTATAAGTATGCCTACTGGCTACCGGGGAAAGGAACAAAAACTCCCACTGAAAGTTGAGGGAGAGAAAAAACCTTTGGAGGTCCATGGGCCAGTGGTTGCCCACCCCTCCTGGGCATTCTAGATTAAGCAACAATTGTAAGCCGGTGTGTGACAATTAATAATGATTATGTTGTTAAATGGCATCTTGGATCCCCAGCTCAGCAGATGGACATCATCCTCAGTTACTGGTCTGACAGTAACTGGTAGACTATTCCACAGTTCAGGTGCTCTATACCTAAAGGCGTGACCTCCTATCAAGGTCTTACTGATCACAGGTACTTTAAGGTAACCTGCATCTAATGAATGGAGATATCGTCCTGAGATATAACAACTAATGATCTCAGAAAGGTAAGCTGGAGCAATGCCATGTATTGCCTTATAGGTCAAAAGTAAGATTTTATAATCAACTCTGTAAGTGAGCGGTAGCCAATCCAACGATTTAAGTACAGGTGTTATATGATCAAACTTCCTAGTTCCAGTGACAATTCTCGCAGCAGCATTTTTTACCAACTGTAGCCTGGATACAGTCTGGTATGGACAACCCGACAATAAAGCATTACAGTAATCCAGCCTGCTGGAAATAAAAGCATGAACCAGTTTCTCAGAATCCCATCTACATAGGAAACACCGTAATTTAGCTATGTTTCTTGACTGAAGGAAGCATGACTTAGTCAAAGCTTTTACATGTGATACAAATGACAGTTTATCATCCAGCAGGACACCCAAATCCTTGACACAATCACTACACTTAAAGCTAATACCATTTGTTGTAAAGATTGGCGTGATTATGTCAAGAGTTCTGGCATCACCACCCACTACAAGTACCTCTGTTTTACTGGAATTTAGAGATAAAAAAATTTTTACTCATCCATAATTTTATACAGGTAAAACAATTAGCTAACGATACCACATGTGATGGATCATCAGGCTTAAACAATACATAAAGCTGTGTGTCATCGGCATACGAATGGAAATTCACATTGCATTTGCGAATAATGTCACCCAATGGTAACATATAGAGTGAGAACAGTAATGGTCCCAACACAGAGCCCTGTGGCACACCATACTGAACCATAGTTGAAATGGAGGGGGTGCAGTCATCCGATTTCAATACAAATTGTTCACGGTTAGCTAAATATGATTCAAACCACTTCAGAACAGTACCACTTAATCCAACCAGGTTTCCAAGTCTACTCAGTAGGATACTATGGTCTACAGTATTAAATCTAGCACTCAAGTCCAATTTATCACAGTCATCTTCATATTTCTTATCCAGCTTTCATAGATAGCTCCTCAAGTAATGAGTATTGGTACACATGTGATATTAGACAAAAAAAAAAATTGTGCTTTAAACAATGTAACTGCAATGTATATAAACTGAAAGAACGCAGAGGGCTTCCACTATACTCAGCCCTCATTTGATTTTTAAATGCATGTCTAAACTAGATCCATGCCACAGCTGGCCCCTGCTTTACTTTTAACAAAAGCATTTTACTTTGCATACAATTCTACAAAGAAACAGGCTTAAAAGAGTGGAAAGTGTGCAAAGAAATGCATGTTTTTGAATGAATTTGTATTTCTGTCAGGAGGCCGAGGATCCTTCCCGTTAACAGTTGAGATGATGAAATGATCTCCTCAAGCTTTGCACAGCTGAAGTCCAGCGAGACAAGACGAGGAAGCTGCTTAAATTGTTTTTCATCTGTTTCGAGGACATTTACTAACATATATTGGTTTAAAAAAAAAAAAGAAAAAAAAAAAAAAACACCAGAAATTTTGCCAGATGGTATGTCTCAGTTTTGACTCAGGATGAGTCATGAAAAGTATGCTAAGGCTGCAGCTATTTGTTGTTATTATGGCATTTTTATGATAGTAAAAAACATTTCATTGCAAAGCATGATGTATTACATTGTTTGTGGGGGTGTTGTTCATTTTTAGGGAAATACGTCCTTCCTTTTTTTGGAAACAATATGCCCTAAAGCCAAAATATGATAAGAAGTGGGTGTGTGTGCAATTTGTTTCTGTACACAGTATATAATGGACACATCTGAAATGATCCAATATTCAGTTTTACTTTCAGGAAAGAATCCTTTTGTTGAAGGGCTTTACATATATATATATATATATATATATATATATATATATATACATATTTACACACACACATTTTCTGAACCACTTGTCTCATATGGGGTCAAGGAGACTACCCAGCAACACAGGGCATAAGGCCAGAGGGGGAGGGGACACACCCAGGATGGGACACCAGTCCACCGCAAGGCACCCCAAGCGGGACTTGAACCCCAGACCCACCTGAGAGCAGGACCCGGTCCAACCCACTGCGCCCCTGCACACCCCCCACTTTTTTTTTATTTATATATAGACACACACACACTCGCCCCCTTTTGCGGGCAGTCTTACTCTTTCAAGCTCGGGTCCTCTACCAGAGGCCTGGGAGCTTGAGGGTTCTGCGCAGTATCTTAGCTGTTCCTAGGACCGCGCTCTTCTGGACAGAGATCTCGGATGTTGTTCCCGGGATCTGCCGGAGCCACTCTCCCAGCTTAGGGGTCACGGCTCCAGGTGTTCCGATTACCACGGGAACCACTGTCGCCTTCACCTTCCACATCTTTTCTAGCTCCTCTCTCAGTCCTTGGTATTTCTCAAGCTTCTCATGTTCTTTCTTTCTGATGTTGCCATTGCTTGGGATGGTGACATCTATCACTACGGCTTTCTTCCTCTGTTTGTCCACCACTACTATGTCCAGTTGGTTAGCCATTACCAGTTTGTCAGTCTGGATCTGGAAGTCCCACAGGATCTTGGCTTGGTCATTCTCGACCACCCTTGGGGGTGTATCCCACTTTGATCCTGGGACTTCCAGCTCATACTCGGCACAGATGTTCCTGTACACTATGCCAGCCACTTGGTTATGGTGTTCCATGTATGCCTTGCCTGCTAGCATCTTACACCCTGCTGTTATGTGCTGGATTGTCTCAGGGGCATCTTTGCACAGCCTGTACCTGTGGTCCTGCCTGGTGCGGTAGACCCCGGCCTCTATTGATCTTGTACTTAGAGCTTGTTCCTGTGCTGCTATGATTAGTGCCTTTGTGCTGCCTTTCAGGTATGATTTTTTGATATCAGCCACTTCAATATATATATATTTTGCACCACATTAATACATATCAGTCAGCAGGACGGAAGTAAAATTTAGTTAAGTTTAGATAGTTTAGTTTATTGAAGCATTTTGGAAGTGTTTCTGCATGGTGGAAGGAGACTGATGGGAAATATCTCCCCAACAAAATCCTGTTCATCAGTGCTGGGTGTCCTACAGCCTGAATAGAAACACTTCTCTGCAGCTTTAAACTGGAGATTTACAAAAGGAAATACAATATTTTGGGAAAGACCCTGTCATGGAACAGAACAGTAATATGTGAATTGTTTGTTGGTTTTCACACTGTTAGGAAAATGTTTATACAGTTCCTCATTCAGTAATTGATTCTGCAGAACTTGAAATGACTGTTAAATCCTATCAAAGGCATACCCCACCAAGTCTAGTGTGCAGTGGTTCTAGGATAGGCTCCAGACTACCACAACCCTAACAAGGATAAACAGTTCATGAAAGTTAGTTTATGAAATTGCAGACATATTTGGCCAAAGGAGTAACTTTATGCTTTTTATCATTAAGTTACATATGAAAAAAGGTTGTAAAACTGAAATTGTTGCATAATCAATTGTCCTTAAAAAGAGTTTTGAAGATGGTGCATGATTTGTCCTGTTCTGTAGAAGGATGAATTACCCCAGACAACCTCTGTAGGAAAAGCTCCTTGTATCAGACTGAGAGATCCAATTCTACTGTAATCACTCCTATACAGAAGCTGGGAAAACCTAAACAACATTACTCCAGGAGCTACCTATCATGAACTGTAAACACTCACAACTTCAATTAACCATTAACTGCTCCAAAGGGAAACAGTCACTATTACACAGAGTAATTTTGATTTAAGACATTTCCTCTCCTTGTCTCCCTCCATTAGCTTCCTTCAGTTACTTGCATCATAGTCAAGTTCAAGACTATGCTAAAGGCTTGCGGGTCAAAGGACTATCTCCATAGGACTTACAAAACCTGATCCATTCCACAAACCAGAAAGAGTACTGTACTCCACCACCTGTACTCAAGGGGTCCAAAATCTAAAGCCCATCAGTTTTCAGTCTTACCTCTGATGGGGTGGAATGGACTCCCTCCGTCCCTCACAATGGTTGAATCCCAACCATCATTCAAGAAGGGGCTCAAAACTCATCTCTTTCATACCCATTTCCCTTCTGTGCTCCTTAAACCTTTCGTGGACTAGTCTTTTATCAACTGCTGCTTTTCATTTACCTGCTTTGGTATGGATATGAGATTTCCATAGTTAGCCACTGGAATTTGTCCAGTATGACATTGCCAGTATGAAACAAAATGCCAAGCTGCAAGAGTTCAAAATCATGCTCTCCAACAAGTTCCAGGCCCTGCAAGAGCTGCTAGAGGAAGAAACCATCGATGAGAAGTGGTTGGGAGTGATGGAAGCAGTTACATCAACATACAAGAAGGTGTTGGGCACTAAGAAATGCAACCACAAAGAGTGGATCTCAGCTGAGACAATGAAGAGCACTAAGGAGAGGAATGTGAAGAAGGTGGCAATCAACAACAGTCACACATGAGCAGGGAAAGCCAAGGCTCTGGAGGAATACACAAAGGCAAACAACAGCATCAAGAAAAGCAGCAAGGCCAATAAGTGAATGTACATGGAAACGGAAGTAGAAGAGACAGCTCACCATGGAAAAATGTGAGATCTCTACACCCCATCAAGGAGTTGTCAGGCAACTTTAGCAAGCCAGAAGGACCCCCCCCACCCCCCCACACACACACACACACACACACACACACACACACACACACACACACAAGCAGCTTATCCCAAGCAGGGTTGCAGCAAGCCAGAGCCTAACCCAGCACCACAGAACTCAGGGCCAGAGGGGGAGGGGACACACCTAGGACAGGGCACTAATCTATCACAAGACTCCCTAAGCAGGACTTGAATTCCAGACTGATCAGAGAGCAGGCACAGGGCAAACCTACTGCACCACCATGCCCCACTTCCAAAAAGTTGATACCCAACGTGGAAGGACAAAAGAACAGATGAAGAGAGCATTTTCAAGAGCTGTTGAACAGAGGACCCACCACAGGACCCACCAGATATCCCCCCAGATAACAACGATTCATCGATTGATTATAATGCTCCCACCAAGCAGGAGATCCTCAAAGCCATCAAGCAACTGAAGAATGGGAAGTCTGCAGGACCAGACAACATCTAGGCAGAGGCTCTGAATGGGGGTGTCAAGACCAGTGTCAAGAGCTTCTACCCCTCTTCAGGAGGATCTGGGAAGAAGAACAAGTTTCCTCAGAATGGAAGGAGGGCTATCTCATTAAGCTGCCAAAAAAAGAAGACCTCAGTTCCTGTTCTATTTACAGAGGGATAACACTGCTATCTGTCCCAGGCAAGATATTCAACCAGATTCTCCTTAATAGATGAAAGACGCCACTTTGCACACAATCTGGCCCTTTTCTCCCACACCCAAGAACAGATGCAGGAGAAGACCAACGCTGCACCCCTGGGCCTCAACATCCACAAGGGGACGAGCAAGATCCTTAAGATCAATGCCGCTGTCAACAGAAGCCCCATCACACTAGAAATTGAAGCGTTAAAAGAGGTGGAGAACATCACATCTTGGCAACATCATAGATATGAAAGGGGGAGCAGACCCTGACATTAGAATTTGGATCGGCAAGGCAAAGGTAGCTTTCCTCCAACTG
The DNA here is from genome assembly GCF_900964775.1 of Scleropages formosus. Classification (NCBI taxonomy): domain Eukaryota; kingdom Metazoa; phylum Chordata; class Actinopteri; order Osteoglossiformes; family Osteoglossidae; genus Scleropages; species Scleropages formosus. The sequence continues at coordinate 15,804,929 of NC_041810.1, forward strand.
AAGAGAGTCTGGAGATCAACTGACTTGAACATCAACATCAACACCAAGATAAGGATCTTCAACATGATCGTGAAGCCTGTCATATTTTATGGAGGGGAGACCTGGAGAACCACTGCCACAACCATGAAGAGAATCCAGACATTCATCAACAGTTGATTCAGAAGGATTCTCCGGATTCACTGGCCCGAGACCATTAGCAACAAAGAACTTCGGCAGCGAGCAAAACAGTAACCAGTGGAGGACAACATACTCCAAAAACACTGGAGATGGATTGGCCACAGGCTTTGAAAACTTGCTTTCAGTGTCATGCGGCAAGCCCTCATCTGGAACACAAAAAGGAAGAGAAAATGACGCCTACTGAAAAACAGTTTGCGCCGCGACATAGAGGCAGACATGAAGGAGATGGAATACACCTGTAAACAACTTGCGAGACTGGCTTGGGACCAGGATACCTGGAGAGCTCTCGTAGGCAGCCTATGCCACAAGCGGGGCCAAAGGAGATGAGTATTGAACACAAACAAGCCATGGTTTTATAACTGTGTATTTGTCTGTGAGAATATTGTTTGTTGTTGATACACTTGTACAAGGCTTTTTTTAAAAGCATGTGCCAAATGCAAATTAGTAAGTGTAAGGAACACAAACTCACTTTTCCCTTTTTCCACTTAGAGCAAGAAGGCTAATGTCCACATACCGTTCCAACAAAATGCAGATGAGTCAGGTAAAACTAGAATATTACCTTTTTAAGGATTCCTCTGACCACTTTTGTGGCCGTTCCCCTCCAGACATATCTGCATTATTTTCCATTAACATCCACATTCAGGTATTCCCAATTCTATTAAAGCGTGAATGAAGCTGTAGGTTAAAAAACTAAACCTTGTTAATGGCTAAGGATAACAGAGGGTAAGAAGAACACGGTTTGCCTGTGTGTCCTATGCCACCCCTGTGGCCTGGTGCCATGTGGGGAAACTGCAGCAACCCAATGAGCCTGAGAACCTGCTCCCTGACCAGCTGTTCCAGGAGCCCTCCTTGAACCTGGAGATGACACCGGGCATACTCATGCAGACTGATGTCAAAGCGGAGAGCCCCTGAGCAAAAGTGACACGTTACAAATGATTCAGGGTGGCCAATTGCCCTGGGGCATGGGCAGCTCAGGTGGTTCAAGGGTAACCCAAGACTCCAGAGGAAAATGCAATGAATAAGAAAACACATCACTGAAAATGTGCAAGGAAGAAGTGTAAGGACATTATGAGTCGTGTGAACATGGAACGTATCTGAGGATATTAGCATATTTAAATCCCGTATCGCTGCAGGCACCAGATAAACAGGTTCTGATCCATATTTAGTAAGAAGGAAAAAAAAAACATTTCCCTTGACATCAGGTGATATCAGGAGTTGCCATCATTTCATTCCCACTGGAGAAACAAGCTCTATTACCCTTTTTTTCTAATTGCTCTCCTGACAGAGATACTGTTGAGCTTCCAACTACCATTCTGATGACTCTGCTAGTTGTACACTTTACATCATGGATTTGCAGTTAACATGTTTTCCATAGGCTGTCACATGCTAATCTAGTTCTACAGCAAGCATTGGAGGAGTCCGCAAAAAGATGCATTGAAGACTTGTCCTTTAAGTGCCTTGGATGAAACACATAGAGAAAAGATCATGCACCATGTCTGGACTGGACAAAGTTATAACAACATGTTGATATTGGCTTGCTGTCAGTAACTGTGGTGACTGGTGCAAGATTAAGATTACACAATGACATCGTACACCCCAAGGGGATCTTCAGGTGTTCCTCCGGGTTTCTGACCGGCCAGCCAGTCCCAAAATAAATTGCAGAGCATTTGTGACTCAGCCATGCAGGGCATTCACAGAACACTGCCAAAATGCTTTCTGGAAACATTCTTGCAAAACACAATCTAGTGGTGAATGTGAATCACCTCAACACACACACACACACACACATTTTCTGAACCGCTTGTCCCATACGGGGTCACGGGGAGCCAGAGCCTATCCAGCAACACAGGGCGTAAGGCCGGAGGGGGAGGGGACACACCCAGGACGGGACGCCAGTCCGCCACAAGGCACCCCAAGCGGGACTCGAACCCCAGACCCACCGAGAGCAGGACTGTGGTCCAACCCACCACGCCACCTCGCCACCGCACCCCCACATTCACCTCAACATTTTTTGTATAATATCAAGACTTGTAAAGATGGGAAAAATAACAGATTTTACTGTCTGCCCATGAAATTTATATGTCATTCCATCTACAGAATTTTCACCATAGTGAACTCACGGTGCGTTTTACCTAAGAAAAGGAGAGCAAAAAATTCAAAATTAAAACTGCCCTGAATAAAACTGGCAGCTAAATAAAGAAAGAACAACGAAATAGCAATAGCTGTAGGGAGCTTAGAAATAAATTGAGAAATAATTCAAAACGAGACACAGACTGTCTGAAACCACTTGTCCCAACAGGGGTCCTGGCAAACCAGAGCTGAACCCAGCTACACAGGGCACAAGGTGGGAGGGGACACACCCAGGATGGCATCCCAAGCAGGACTCAAACCTCAGACCCACCAGAGAGCAGGACCTGCTCAAACCCACCGTGCCACTGCGCCGCCGCCACCCCCCCGAGCAGTAGACCTGAGTCATAAACATGCAATTACAACATGATGGAGCGGATAATTCCAGCTGTTCTAATTTTCTCAGGTTTAAACTGTACTTTAATGTTGTTTTAGTACATTTACAAATGATTTCCTAATACATGTGAAGATGACGGACCCAATATATATTTATAAATATATAATTTAGATAAATCTCTGAACAGTGAGCAGGCCATAATACTACATGATGTAAAACAAAAAAAAAACATATATTCTCACCACAGTGATAAATTTTTATAATTCATGTATTACATCTCGCGGGGTGCGGTGGCACAGTGGGTTGGACTGCAGTCCTGCTCTCCTGTGGGTCTGGGGTTTGAGTCCTGCTTGGGGTGCCTTGCGATGGACTGGCGTCCCGTCCTGGGTGTGTCCCCTCCCCCTCTGGCCTTACGCCCTGTGTTACCGGGTAGGCTCCGGTTCCCTGTGACCCTGTATGGGACAAGCGGTTCTGAAAATGTGTGTGTATTACATCTCAAGTTCTGACTATAAAGCATTATTCCTTAATGCTGCAGATATTATGAATTTTTCAAATGAAATAAAATGTTTAGATTTTTATCTTTGGCCTTTCTACCCTTTCTATTAGGTTAAAACGACTGGTATTTCTGCAGTTTGGTGAAAAACTACATCTGGACTCAATGTCAATGGTTACGCAGTTGAAGTCCCTTGAAGCTAGTTGTTGCATCATTGAGTTAAAATTAAGTTTTTCTGTTACTGAGATGAACTCATTGCAGTCAGAAGGGAGGCTCTTACATTTATCCAAGTAGCTGAAGCTTTTCTTTAAAGCAATTTACAATTATTTATTACCTAGAAATATTCACCCTTTTGTACAGGTAAGAAATTTCACTGGAGCAAAGGGTAAGTACATTGCTCAAGGGTACTACAGGCAGAGGTGGCGATCAAACCGGCAACCTTTAGATGCGCAGGAAGTAAGTCTAGCACTATGCTACCAGCTGTCCCTTGTTGCCTATGTGTTGTAGAAGGTATACATATCGCAGTCAACAGGTCTTCCATCACATTTGTGTTTTCTCAGTTAGGTCAGTTCAGTGGGCAAAATCTCTGTTGACTTTTTGTACTCAGTGAGATGAACCTGTTGCAAGTGCTATTGTTGACTGTGTTGATTTTTTCATGAGGTAAAGACATCACAGCAAACACAGAGCTCCTTTTCACTGTATGCTGTGTTACTAATGAGGTGTGCTCATTGAACCCCTAACTCTAGCTCCTCAACATAATCCCAACTCTAATCTCAACCCTAACCTATTAACCTCACTCATACCCTAACCCTAACCCTAACCGTTAGGTTCTTCTGTTCATTATGTGATCTGTCAGTGACGTGATGGTCAAAAGGCTGGAGGGAGAGTTCTAACAAACTGTGGAAGGTTTGTGCGGAAAGAGAGAAAACGGTCTTCCTGTCAAAGATAACACATATTGCAAGAAATCATCTTGGCATAATGTGACACCACATTTCAATTTGCACTTGATGGAAAGCTACTTTTTAATTTGGGGAAAAATGATATCTGTCTAACAAGCGGGATGTGTGCACCGCTTGCACTTAAAAATGTCAGGATGGAGACCAAGGAGAGGAGCACTGGAACAGAAGCAAATCTACACTGCAGCACAGAAGTATGTTTGCTGGCAAAAGATCTAGGTGGTATGTCTTAGGTGAAGTCTTGGCTGAAGTGCTTAGTGGACACTTTTTGTGCTTCAAAATGAGAAGAGTCGCTAGGCTACCATGTTTTCAACAAACTTTTGACAGGCGAGGACAGAAAGAGGTTTATGCTTTTGAGGAAAACCTTGCTCAAGCTTACATTAACTCTTCAGTACCATTCCGTAGAACGTGATCTAATGAGGATGCAAATGTATGTGAGAATATTTGTTAGGCTAAAGAGGAGTAATATATATGGATGTCTTACAATGAAAAACTGCTACAACGGCTTATGAAAATACATGCTTTTTTTGTTGACTTATTGGGTATGATGGCGTTTTTGCCTATTGCACAGTCATCTTCCTTCAACAGGAGATATTTTAGTCTGTGCAACAGCATCGTCATTGGTGTCTCAGATCCAAAAACTTTTGGTTCCTCTTTAGTGTTAATTTAGTCGTTTTCTGGCTAAATCTTGTGCATTAACCTCAAAATCACTCAAGAAAGAATGACCGCACACATAAATAAGGCCTTAATCTTGCAATCAAACAAAGATCATTTAGGATTTAAACATTTGATGGTAACTTCACATAGCACCTTTACTGGTACACACGCTTTGTATGACAAATAACATTGGCCAAGATTTTGTGAGCTTTATTCCTTTAAATAAAACCTCCATGTGCCAAATTATTACAATACCTATTAAATAGGCTGAAAGTGCAGAAGTCATTGGAAAGGGCTGCAAAGGCAATTGGTGGAACAATTTTTTTCCAATGTGAAATAAAAGCTTTAATCCCCTCATAATGAAAATTTGCCTGACGAAGTTATATCACTGAACGCTTTAACCCTGCTCTGTGAGAAATGGGTGTATATATATTAAAACTGTGAAAAAGAAATATTTGGTTGCAATATATGCTTACACATACACTCTCTCTCTCTCTCTCTCTCTCTCTCTCTCTCTCTTTCTCTCTCTCTCTCTCTCTCTCTCTCTCTCTCTCTGTGTGTGTGTGTGTGTGTGTCAAAGTGGTAGATTAATGAGTTAAATGCTTCCCAATTGAAGTCACTGAAATGTTCCTGAAATGTGTAAGCACTGCCTTAATTACTTTAAAAGAGGAAAAAATCATCCATGTTTATTCTGTAATTAAGTGTCATTAAAAGTGTTAAACACTATTACATAAGCTGTCATATTTAGCTTTGTTCTTTTTTTTAATTCAATTTCCATCTTCTTATGCTACTTGTCTGCAAACGTTCAGGTGTCACGGCAAGTTTTTGAACCCTACGTGTATGCAGTGAAAAGGTGTCCCATTTACTGATTTAGTCTTTTAGTCTAGCATCAGTGTCTATAACTGAACAAGCTGCAATGCCACGGACACTAAATTCTGCCTTTTCAGTGCCAGCAAAACGTACAGTACTCAGAAGAACAACAAACAAAAAAAAAAATTATATTTTATACTATGACTAAAAGAAGTGGATTGCACAATTCGGAAATGTTAACAAGAAAGGCCATTTTCATTGTATTTCTATAGGGCTTAATTTACATTTCGTCATATGTTACAGCCACAGAGGCCCTTAAGACCGTATTGTACTCTGCATAATACACACCATTTCATCTATTTATCAAAACTATACTGCTTTGTCAGGTCTTTAAATTTGAGTCTTGTAATCTCAGCATTTTTGTTCCGCAGACTTATAAATATGTGCATATTTATTGGTGTGTAATCTGCTGCACATTATCATGAAGAATATACAGCTATATCGATTCAAAATTCACAGTAGGGAGTGTTGTCTAATGCACCACATTGGTCACATAATGTGGAGTTACACAGTTACATAAATGGCCTAACACAATGCACCATTATGTATTTTTATTATAACATTTATTTATTTTATTTCGTCTCATGTTTTTTCCAAGGAGCAGATGTGAAAAGAGTCGTTTCCCACTCGTGCTTTCATGAGTGGGAAAGTCTGAAATTAAACATTTGGAGACTAACTCATAATAAGCTATGTATCGCAATATGCTCAAACTGTGCTTGAAAGATTGAGTTCCGATTCTGTGCAAATGAAGACCAACGAGAAGACTTGATGGCATGTTTTTAAACATTCACGCTAAGCACACGAACGAGAACACTGATGCTCGGTATGTTCTGTGGGAAACAACAGGAAACCCTGGCATGGTGGCTCAAATGTGAATCTGTGGATCGTAGACATAAAGCAGAAACCCTCCCCAAAAGCATCACTTCATTTCAGAGTGACACTCTTCATTATAAGAGGTGCTCTGAAGGAAAGATCCGTCAAAATGTTTCACAGATGTTCCCTTGTTGCCCAACGCATCTGTCACTGCACCTCCTGACTCAGACTGTTCTCCTCATAGCCTGTCACTGAACCATCAACTTTTGGACACATTTTTCCTGATCTCCTATCTACTCCACAAACTTGTTCTACATTGTCTGTTAAAAAGAATCTTTTTTTGTACATTTTACCAATTCTGTATGCAGCCATCTCCTGTAATGCATGCTGGTTAACTGCTGGTATGAGACTGAGTGACTGTACTTCAAGAACTGTGTGTGTTTGTAGAGTCTGAGCTGTATGTCGTGTTGGAGAAGAGTGTCTGCTAGAAAAATGAATGTTAATGCAAATGTAAAAGTTCAAGATTGGTCTGTGTATACAAAGAGAAAAGACCAGGAAGAACATGAGAGTGGGATGTAGAGGGATAGGGTAGGATAGGTTACAGTGATGAAATGGTACATAATAATTAACTGAAGCTAAAGGACAGCTTTCATTAATATGCAAAAAGGTGAGTTCTTATTAGGCAGCTCAATCAATTAGAGAAGAGGCTTGGTTTGTGGTTGCACACAACATTAATCTGTTCTTCCTAAAACATGACTTAACATGGCCTATTAGATCTGTCAAGGTGGTCTTTATGCACACTCCGCACAGCCTAAACTGAATATAAATTTGTAAGACTGTATGAGCACTGGGGCATTGGGCCATTATGAATGATGAATTAGTGTGTGGCTCTCAATCTGCGTACACTTCAATAACAAAGCAGCTGTAGAAAAGGCTCCTTCAGACGCTGAGGGATGGCTTGAGAACACCTGTGCCTCTTCCGGCGAGATGGCGTTACAAGGGCACACAGAGGACTGATCATCACTCACGCCCCACTGGCTATAAAACCTCATCCATTTGTAAGAATCTGCACCACGGAGAGGAGAGACCAAGGGGATGGAACATGCTGTGGGCGGGGCTGGGGAAAAGAGGAGTGGCTATTCTGATTTGTTGTGATTCACTATGAATAGTAATAACTGTGAAAGCTGTTTAAAACTTGAACTAGGTTTAATTGTTTTTTTTTTATATATATTTTTAAAGCAATCTAGAAGTAAACAGCGTCGCTGGAAGAGTAACCGAGCCCCTTCTGCATTTTTAAAAGAACATATCTTCAGCTAAAATGTTTATGTACGGTCCAATACGAGTCTTTGTTTTTGGAAGTATCGCTGAAAGAAATCACTTAATGAATTATTTATAGTCAAGACATTTTTATGTCACAAAAATGTAATCTATTCCTAAGAGATTCTCATTTTATTACACTGACATATAGTGTATCTACAGGCAGTTGAATTTGTCTGTGTACATACATGCTATATACACACACATGCGCATGCACAATAAAACATTTTAAAACTGAATTTAGACACTAAGAGTCTGGTGCTATTTTGAGAATGTCATTGTGAATATCACCTTGGTCAAAATGGAAGATGAGCAATAAGATTGTGCTATTTTGTCACTTGACTCTAGACTTACTTTGTTTCCTGGAATATTTCCCTTTAGGCCCATAGGCTATGGCCATCGCCGCTCCCCTGCCATGGGCACAGCTATTATCCTATTTCTGAAGTGCACAAAGCTAAATTATATTTTGTCAAGTTTGTAATTCCTCATAGATGTGCGAATGGCTTGCAAGCTGGAACGTGCCATTTGGTGATCCTTCCAAATGCACACTTTCCAGCGGATCCCCAGACGGATCACTTACAATGGTGCGCAAACAGGTTAGTCGACATGGACCCGCAAAACCAACACAATCATACTTCTGGAAACAGCTGGCCTACACCCTCCAAAGCAGCAAATGGCCCATCTGCACGTCCAGGGAGGAGTCCTTCAACTGAATTTGTAACTATTCCAGCACGTTCTGCTAAAGGCCAGTGCAAAAAAGTGTGTTAGTATTAAAGAGCGAGCGGAGGGCCCATTTGCAAATGCACACCAATAAGGTGGGCAAACTCAGGCACGAGGGAAGTATACACCGGTACTCCCAAACACCTTGAATTAGTCATCTGCCATCTGTTTCACAAACGTGGGTCTCAGAGCCATGTCTATCCCAACACCGCTAATAGAGAAGTCAATGCTGTCGCGAGTGCACCCCTGCAGTGAGTTGCTTGGCACATCCGCTGTCTGCTTCTTAAAGTGTGTGTTCGCTAGTGGCATTCCACCAGAATTCAGATGGACTTCAAAACTTGCCAAGAGGAAGAGACATGTTTCATATTCTCTGTGCTGAGTTGAATCTGCTGATGAGAACTTTATTAATCCAGGAGGAATCCGTGCATCTCCATCCTCACAAATTGTACACCTCCAGCCTCACTGGTCATTTTTCTAACTTTTTCATGCAAATCTAGTTCCTCTAACAGTGATAGCACACCTCAGCATCACCTCTGCATCCTTGAATTCATTTATTATTTCTTGTTCTGCATGACATAAAAAGTGGGAACTGTTAATTTGTTGCTTACACCCAAGCAATCTCATTATTCCATAAAAGCTCTTATTAAATTAGTGATTATTTTCTGTCTATGCTTCTTATGCAGAGCCAAACTATCCATTAGGTGAAAAGACTTTTTCCACCAAATGTGCTCTTTAGCTTTGGAGGTTTAGTGTTGTCATACTACATCAACCCCTAACAGGCTTCCCTGCAAATGATTACACCTGTAATGTTATTTTGCAGCCAACAATCTACCTGTAACCCCATTCAGGCCCAGTCCATCCCCCTGTGCTACTGCACACCCTGTCTTACCACGCTGTCCCAAACTCCAGTTCTGTTAATGTGTAACGCTTAATGTCCAGCTAATGTCTCTAAACATGTTCCCTTTTTGTGTTTCTCTGTGGTTTAATTCAAGGAGAGAACACACATCCTATCACAACCTAATCAGTCCAGTCACTGGCTCTCTAATACGCTTTAAATGCACTTCCTTTACACTCAACCTGATTTCCCCTGTCGTCAGCAGTTCAGCATATCTGCTAAGTGATTGTCAATAAAATTGGACATTTGTCGTGTTAATTGGATCTTATTGATTTAAACTGTCAAAGGTCCTGATTTTCACCAACAGGTTACACTGTTCCTCACTGGACAGGACATGTATTTACATTCTACTATTAAATGGGTCGGTTAATAGTTATTACATGGGCTGTGAACCATCTGGATGTCTTTGTGAGTGTTTAATTTCATTGTGTGGTTTTCAGAGATCAACTGTTGTGCCCTTGAATGAACTTGGAACCCACAGCATGCTATATACACACACACACACACAAACTGTCCCAAGCGGGGTCGAGGCAAACCGGAGCCTACCCAGCAACACAGGAGACAAGGCTGGAGGGGGAAGAGACACACCCCGGACAGGACGCCAGTCCATCACAAGGCACCCCAAGCAGGACTCAAACCCCAGACCCACCAGAGAGCAGGACCTGGCTAAACCAACTGCACCACCACACCCCCTCAGTGTGCTGTAAATGGTTAATAACACCTTCTGGTCTCCCTTTAAATGGGCACTAACAGTCTGTACGATGTGAGCTCACTTTTGCACATTGTTTTCCGCACTGTGTACATTGCTATGGCTGACACAAAGGAGCCAGGGACATGGATAATATCATGACAATCGCTGATATATATACACCACGGAGATTGCATTCCTGCAGCTCCTGCAGAGCTCCTTAATTTTTGTTGTTTATTAGTATTTTTTACAAGCGTGTTTAGAGCTTGCTTTCCAAATTCATGGCTAGGTTTAAAACTCATTAATTGCTATTCCAGGGACATGATGGATATGCATATCAATTCCAGGGTTGGGTACTGCAGCTTATTATTAAGTTCCATTAAGATGATTAATAATAAAAAGAGCTCTTTTTTTGAAGAAATAAGCTTCACTGCTTCACTGTATTTGCCTTTGCATTGTATGGGTGACAAAACAAACAAAAAGAGGGAGATAAAAGGAAGACTGGATGGAAGGACGGAAGGAATGACGACTTAAGGAAACAAAGGTGCAATTTCTGCTGCCTGTTTTATCGGGAGGCTGCTCAAGATATCAACATAAAATTATGTTTTTTTAAAACAGTTTCATCTTTAAAAAAACAGATAAGCTTTTCCTTTCAGTTCCTGAAAGTGTGTGTTCAAGGGATGTTCTCATGCATTGCCAAAAGGGCTCCACAAGGTCACCACTTCGGTACCCCAAGATTCTGCGGAAACCCCGCGGGTGGAAAGTGCGAGCAGGCAGCGGTAAGACAGCGATGAAACGGAGATGACACAGCAATAAAGGAGAAACGAGACAATTATGCCAAGTGACTGCAGCTGTACGAGACAGAGAAACGTGTTACTTGGCCCTGTAAGGGAAGTTTTGCTTATTAAATAAATCCTGTCTGACGTCGGAATAAAAGCACAACTATCACATGCAGCACGCGTGGCGTAAGGAGCGGCCTTTCTGACGCACGCGAGACTGGAGGCTAAAGGAACACAGCTGAATGGCTTCCCGGGGAATTGTCTTTTAGTGCGCACTACTGGAGCGAGTGCCTTTGTGCGCTCCCGCTGCTGACGCAGTGCCGTCTATAGTCAAAGGATGGTTTCCAAAGGAACTGCTCTAATAATGAAAGTTTACTGGGTTCGGGCAGTCTGCAATGCCAGCCTGTTTGCTGCACCATGTTGTCTCATTTTCATATCAATCTCCCATGAGGGGAAACATTGAAAGACTTTTTTTGTGTGATATTGTCAAGAAATTAGCTAAATCTACTCCAATCTGTCCTATGAAGGAAGTAATGAAAAACCAATTGGTAGCTCAAGGCCTTAAATTAATGCCTTAAGTTTCTCACTTTGCATAAACAGATGCATGTGATCTCTGATATTGGAGAAATTACAATAAAACTCCTGTTTGTGTTTATTATCCATCTTGTTGCGGTTACATGCCGTCCTCTCAAATTGGCTATTTCCAGACGTAGTGAAACATTAAGGGCAGGACAGGGGAAGTAGGTGCTGTAGTAGTTAAAGTTGCCACCTTTCACTCAAAGGTTCGAATCCAAGTTTGTGCTATAGATACAGGTTGCTCCACAGTTACACATTTTATGTATTTTTAAAGATGCTAAATCATGGCAGAGAGCATAGTACTTGGAACTGCATCCTTGCTTTCAAAGGAACTGGGTTTGAATCTCACCTCCTGCTGTACTACCCTTTAGCACTGATGCAGTAAAAATATCCAGCTGTGTAAATGGGTAAATCAAAGTACATAACTAAAGACCGTACGTCACCATGCCGAAAAGCATCAGCTTGAAAAATAAACATGATGACTCAGACCATCTTGAGTGATGAGCTCAATGAAACTAAAGTGCAGCACATCACAAAACCATAAACCCATGAACCGATTCTTTGCAGTTTTTCAGCTTTAGCCAGTGTTGTGAATATCTGTGAACCTTTGAATGCCCACTGTCCATCTCTTGAATGGGATCTAACTGAAATCCGCCCACACTAGAAACCCACGCTTGCCAAAACTAGCCTACACTGGAGATCATCAAAATCCTTAAATCCAGCGTTAGAAAAGTCCGATATCACGTGGCTTTGAGGAAACTGGATGAGCAGCCGGAGCGACTGACGGGAAAGGCATTTGCACCAGCAAGCATCGCAGGAAGCACTGAACCCTCTCCCCTTGCCCTGGTGACCAGATATTATGGCTGTATGTAATGGAGATGATATCGACTTTGGAGAGGATAGATTACAGCCTTTGGTGGGGAGCGAGTGCTGAACCCCGATCCCGGTTGCACAGACCATGCTGTCTGTTGGAGAACGGTGGGTCAAACAGCATAACAGATCGTGTCCGTGGATTATTTATGCGATGGGTCGTCTTTTCCTCTCTTCCTCACATTCCCCCTCTTCTTCTCTCCTCATGACCTCTCTTCCACCATCCCTCGATTCGTGTGTGCGCGAGGAGAGTGGAGGGAGAGGCTGTCTGTGCAACCAAACTCATCCCCAGTGAGGTGACGGCCTCAGTGTCACCTTTAGACCTTTGGCTTAGGTTAGAAGGTGTCTATCTGGACTTGACTGAGCGCCGACTTCCGAAATCAGCGGTTCATTACAGTCCACCACAACCCCGCACGCGTCCATTGTGCTCATGTTTCACAACAGAGCAGATTTTAATTTCCCCTTGTTTCCAGAAGGGAGTGTGTATCACACGCTTCATTAACTTTTATTTTGTGAGATTCAAGTCATGAATAAATTCTGAAATAAAATAATCGTATTTTACTTTTAGTCTTAGATGATGTATTATTCCAGCCTTTAAATCCCTCTGAAGCTGTCACTAGAAGTAAACATCCATTTGAATACCCGTATGAAAAGAAGTGACAGATCATTATCCTGACTTGAGGATGTTACTCTTTCATATGTGATCTGCCATGGCCCAATTTTAATTTAACAAATCTTTACGGAGAATTTTCCTCCACAGTTTCAGCAAAATGCCAGCGAAAAGAAAAGAACAATACTGCATTATTAGAACAATAAATTTCTTTTCACAGTGCTAGTGCATGGAATTAATTTCAGTGGAGTTAATATGCTTTCTTAAGGTTAAAGAATAACAGCAGAAGAGCGCAACTCCTCACTGTAACATAAGCTACAGTAACAATAAGCCAGCTGGGCTGCAAGAGTTCACAAGATAAGATTCAAAACACCAGCGTCGAGTGGCTGAGTTCTTATCTGGCGGCCGAAAAACACAGAAAGGCACATATTTATATATTTGTTGGCCTGCAGTGCACTATTAGGCTCCATAAATTCAAAAACTATTATTTTTTTTCTTCTGGGTGCAATTTTATAGCACAAACATTTCCTGTGGGAAATAAAATAAATAAATATCAATCTATTAAAATATTTGCATTTGTCCTAATGTACTTTCTGCTTTATATAAACTCTGAACCTGCATACCTTGAGACGCAGTATTTTAAGTACATAGAAATGTCACTCCAAAATTTAATATGAAGATAGATATTAATAGCGTGTTAACTTCCAGGTTTTAGTCTGCGGCAGCAGGTGATGTAGTGTTTAGAGCTTTTGGGTCCAAAGGTTTCAGGCTTGAATCCAACCCGCTGCTGTAGTACCTTTGAGCAAGGTACTTCCCCAAAAAAAATTGCTCCAGTAAATGTTCCCCAGATGTTTAAATGTTACCCATTGAAATCACATCTCATTACAAACTCTTTGGAGGAAAGTGTCAGTTAAATATACACATGTAAATGTAGTCTAAAAGGATGTGTGATATGTGTTTAGGAACGTAACCGACAGTTGGCAGGACAGCTTCAGGTCCATGTACTAGTCACTCTTTGTGTCGGCGAGCCCTCTTTCTCTCTTGAGGAGTGACGGTAGACAAGGACTTGGACCTTCTGTCCATCTCAGCCTCGTGTTCCATGCACGGAAACACAGGCGCCAAACAATGGGGTACATTCCTCTCCCACAGGCAACCTGACATGACATCACTACAGCTGTTTAACTCAACAGATGGAGCAGTTTATTTGAATGGTTTTTCCCTTTTGCTTTTTCTCAACTGGATTAAAAAATGCTACTTGGTTCCTCTCCAGTTCTGCTGGTTCAAGGACTTGGTCCCTGACCTTGGAGGAAAAGGCCATGAAGAGGCGACACACACCGAAACAGCGGTGGTCCCTGCGCTCTTCGCTAGGTGTGATGATAATGGTCAGCAGCGGGTGCTGAGAATGCAGAGATGCCGTTTCCAGGGCATTTGGCTCTTGACAAGAGGAGGTGACACTGGCGACCCCCCAACCTGCAGGGAAACTGCTAAGTGCCTCCAGGCTGGAAGGAAAGCTGAAAGTGAGCACCATCTGGAGACCATCAGTCTCACGCTACTCTCAGTGCTGTTTGGAAGGTTTTGAGCCCAGCTCCAGATTGGTGGGAGTTGGGTTCTGCCCTTTTGTTGAAGCCTGGGGCTCTCTGAGAGGAGAACAATGGTGCTGAGCTCCCAAGCACTGGAAAACAACCAGAGAGGAACGCATTGGTGGTTGACTTTCCGTTCCTGCTCCAGTAGACCTTGAGGGAAGGTGGAAGGGGCATGGAGGAGACACTGTAGGAAGCTTGGCTAAGGTCTACGGTGTCAGATTTCTGGGAAGCAGGTGAGCCCTTCCTGGACGCATGCCACTGCAAGACCGCAGCCGTTCCCAGCTGGGGAATCTGCTCCAACAGAAAACCTGACATTGCCGCCCACAGGGTCACGTGGCACTGCCTTAGCAATCACACCAGCCAGCACAACAAAAAGCTAAGCGCTGCCAGACACTACGCATTGTGGGTCTAAATGACTGCGTCTCAGGAAGAGCTTGGCATGAGAAGGAAATGCAGCCCACCTCTCCAACTGGCACAGTTTTGGAAGTTATGCAGCAGGGATTTGGAAAATGTTCATCAGCTTTACGAATCTGGCTAATTTGTCACTACGCTGTCCAATGGAATTGGAGGTCAATAATTGAGAGTTTGGGAGACACTCACTCATTCACCACAGTCAACCTCTTGTTTAAGTCAAGGTCACAATGCACCAGAGCCTATCCTATATGCACAGCATGCTAGGCCAGTTCAGGTACAGCATGGAACGGATACCAATCCATTATAAAGCTTTGACGATAAATTTTTATTTTCACTAATTTTACATTAATTTAAAACAAAAAAAAAAAACCTGAAACTAAAGGGCTTTTTATCATATCTGAGCTTTATCAATCAACCAATGTCAACAACCACCTGTCCCAAGCGGGGTCACGGCGAGCCGGAGACAATTCTTATTATCTTTTTATTTAATAAAATTATGAATATTTCTTATTATAAAAAACTTTTATTACATTTGAGATGTTTAACTGAACTTAAATACAATGAGGTCCAACTGCTTTATTAGCCCTTTATTGAATGTGACGTAGCAGTAAAAGCGACTTTAGAGTTATTAACATAAAGTGCTACTAACAGGCTGATGTCAGCACTGTTTGTAATTTGAGAAGCCAGTGTGTAAAAGTCAAGCCATGCAAATTATGCAAGGAATTTGAAAAAAAAGTATTTTATTATCATTTATTTCTTTACTGCAAATTATATTATTTTCCCCTATCATGACAGTGTCGGAAAGAGCAGTCCTGAAAATTACAGAAATCAACATGAGATTTAAAAAACATGTTACTAAACACACTCTGAAAGTCTGTGTTACTGTCCAACATCATTTCACACTATATTTTAGGCACCAAGGCTAAATATACAATCCAGCACTTACAGATATGACACTGAAGCTGTGTTGCGCTTCTAGACTTATATTAAAAACGAGTTCTCCACAGAGTTTTATCTTTACCAAGCTCAAATGTAAAATCACATCTTTGTTCTCAAAGGTCAACAGCCACCCGCTGAGAAGAAGAAGGGATAAACTGATGACCTTTGACAGGGAGGGGGGTGTCAATATCAGTAGATTAGGCAGCAAGACAGCAGAAAAGCTTATCATATAACACTTATGAAATCAAGAGCCCACACATTTCAATTTGGATTATAATGGCATTTGTTATAATGAGAAATGGGGATCCATGCAGGGCCTAGAGTGGCTAGCTGGGATGGCAAGTAAGTCTAAGCATCCAAGCACCTTCACACAAACTCTAAGATGGAGTTTCTCTCCCCATCTCCTGCCTTTCAATTGCTGTCTGAATTAGGAGATATGGAGCAGCTGGGATGGCACTTCACATCCACACTGGGTATTACAATGAGGATTGTGGCTGTCTGAGGTTCTGAACTCATATTTGCCTTAATGGGACTTCAGTGCTGCGCTGCTGTCCATGGTGCTGAACTTACATTCTGTCCACCTGGGAAAACGAAAGCAGTAGTGTATAGGACTGTTGCCTAGCAACCAAAGGACCTTGAGTTTGATCCCAGCCCTTGCCTGATTACCATACTTTGAATTTCTCCAGGCAAGTAACCAATAATCAGATGTACACACACACACACCATCTGAAACCGCTTGTCCCATACAGGGTTGCGGGGAGCCGGAGCCTAATCCGGCAGCACAGGGCGCAAGGCTGGAGGGGGAGCGGACACACCCAGGACAGGACGCCAGTCTGTTGCAAGGCACTCCAAGTGGGACTCGAACCCTAGACCCACCAGATAGCAGGACCCGGTCCAACCTGCCGCCACACCCCCTAATCAGATGTATACATGGGTAAACTTGTCTAGGTACCTTACTATAGAAACTTAACATTGTAAGCCACTTTTTAGAATAGTTTCAACTAAATAAATGAAATAAAATAAGCATTGCCTTAATGACAACCATGCTGCGCTGCACTGCCCTATACATATTGACTATTGGCATGTATAATACCATTTTGGCTGTCATAACAGAAACGTTACACGATTTGTTATATTATTTTAATTTAAAAAAGCATAGCCCTAGACACACTCTCACCCACATACCGTATATTGGTTCTATATAATAATATACTAGGTTGACACAACTATAAGGACTTGATACTGTCTTTTCAGAACTGTAAGCAAACAGATTTTTTTTTTCTACTGAAAACAAGCACCAGAAGTAGAAATTGCAAGAGTCAGCAGGAGAAATAATTAAAATACAACACCACACTTTTCGTTCACCTTCTTTAAAGAGCATTTGAACAGGAAGCATCAGTGAGAAAGATGGCAGGCTGGAAATAAGCTTATTCTTATTACATATGTGGACAACAGCAACGTGTCATAGTGGGTGTCGTATATTTTTCTGTCCTGTGAGATAAGCAGTATCTTCCTGGCTGTGGTTTGCATTGATTCCCTGCACTTTTATTTTCCATCATTGCTTCACACTCCTGCACTCTTCTGTAAAAACTAAATCAATTCACTATATCAACACAACAGAAATAAGGCCTGTTTCTTTTTTCAAGAAAAAATCAGCATGAAATATGCTGTGAAATGGACAAAAGTGCTTTTTAAACATTTTTCTTCAGCGCTATAGCAAGGATAACAAAATCACATCTTCCTCTTTTTCTGTACTTATGTTTGAATGAAATAACTGTGGCTTGCATTCTTTACCTACTTCATCAGCTATTGTTTGTCTTTGCGATCACCAATACATTAATAACTCTCCAAAACGTGTGTGTTCAAACACCCGGCAGAGAAAATGCTTTTTGTGATGCAGCTACTCCTGTCTAGTAGCTTGATTGGGATGTAAAATGATCAGTAGGAACCACTCAGGCTGATTTATTTATCTAATTTTACAATGTTGACCCGAGGAAATGAAGATGAAGGTTATACACTGGGATTTATGCATCTGTATAGCTGCAGGATCATTAAAGTTGCCTGCATGTGTCTTCTGTGACTGAGGAGACTGGACACTTCTTGTACTTAATAAGATAGATTAATTTCTTTGCAGGCACAATAATAAAACGAGGTAACGGCTTTCATCGACAAGCTTGGGCTTGTTGACTTTCACCCATCCATCCATTTCTTGGTGGTGTGAAAGGAAGGTGAACTCCTGACTGTATGTGTCCTCAGGGACTATGCTCTCAGCCCGTTAAGTTCACATTAACCAATGAATACAGAGGGTGGATTGGGAAGGAAATGTGGATCCATGTTCACATTGCAACACGTCCACTCGGGAGGTGTTTCCCATCTCTTTCGTCATCATAGTATATTAACTAAGATTAATCTTTCACTGGTTTTTTTAATATCCGTTCCCTCCTACAAGGATGCATGATGAAGGTGGATGCAAGGGTTATGGCCAGGGTGCATCTCTAGTGATACTGTGAAACTGCTGCAATCCTTTACTTGAAGTGTTGGCTCGATAGGTTCTTTGACATTTAAGAAATCTGGGTCTCTGCCTCATTGACACAATTTGCTCATGTAAGTTCAAAAAGGGATAACAGCCATATTCATAATTTATTTAGCTGGTGTTTGTCTCCAATTTTTATTAGAACAGTTCAGAGTAAATACCTTTATGAAGGGTACTAGAGCAGGCGATGAGTTTCAAACCCAGGTCCTTCAAACACAATCAGCACGCTCTAACCACCATATCATTATCCCACCCTATATTTATTGTGAAATTGATACCTAAGTGTGTATTGGAGCTTTAAACCTTGTCATGTCAGATCAGTGTGCCAGTTGAGAGAAGAGTAAAGACATGGGTTCCATTATTCATTCATATGTGCTCTTCAACAAATTCTTGTGACCCTCTGAAAAACTTTTTGCTTAATAATAATAATAATAATAATAATAATAATAATAATAATAATAATAATAATAATAATAATTAAAAATTTGTACAATCTGAACCAAAAAAAAATTTTGTTTTTGCAATCATTGTGCCCTCACGTGAAAACTTGGGGGGGGGGGGGGGGGGTTTCAGATGAGTAGGTAGCTTCTATACATCACTGCAATTTAAGTGTTGAGACAGTATTGAGAGGTGCGGTGGCGGAGTGGGTTTGACGGGGTCCTGCTCTCCAGTGGGTCTGGGGTTTGAGTCCCATGTGGGGTGCCTTGCAATGGACTGGTGTCCTGTCCTGGGTGTGTTCCCCTGTGTTGCTGGGTTAGGCTCTGGTTTGCCGCGACCCTGTTTGGGACAAGCGGTTTCAGACAGCGTGTGTGTCAGACAATATTAGATATTTCTGACCCTGTGTGGGAGCTCAAAAAAATCAAGATGCTTTGCTTGACAATCATTTCCTAACTGGTTCAACCTCCACATACATGTTAAATGAAAGGACATGCTGCAGCTGTATGTGTTGTTGCCAAATCCTCTCCTCACCGCGCTTTGACTTGCCATAAATTAATCAGCTTTACATGACCAAAAGAAACCATTACATTTAATCCTGTTCTTGACATTCAAGTTATGCAACAAGTTCACCACACACACAGCTGGCTTTTCCATTGCATGCATCCCTGCTTCTCATGGGTTCCCTTCTTTGTTGCAAAATTTCATGTTGGATTATGGCGGAATGAGAAACAGTATCTGCGTGTGTCATGGAGAAGCTTCCTTTGCAGCCCACATGTGAAGTGGAGACACATGAATGTGTTCCTTGTCATCACCGCTATCATTTATGGGAGGGGGAGGATTGTGTACATTCTGCCAGTGAAAGGGGTTATTTCTAGCCGTGTTCGCTTACCCTGTGTTGCTTGACGCTGAACAGCAGGAAACCGAACAAGGCCGCAGGAGGTTCTTCTTGCAGTTTGCCTTGTGGACACCCTCACTATTACTGTCAACAATTTGGACTGTTTGTTTGGGCCACCTTACAAATTTCAGCCAAAAAATAAAAAAAAAGAAAAAAAAAAAAACACAGTCCTAACATGCAATCTCATGTGCGCCAACAAAAACCTCTGCTCCCCAAAACATTATTTATATTTTGGCACCAAGAATGGGCACGAAGATACAAAGCATTTTGTTGCAAGTCAACTATTTCTGCCCCCTGTCCTTCATGACCTAGAATTTCTGCTTTCCTCAGAGACCCTCCACTTCCAGCATGTCTCCTGTCACCTGACTAATCGTAAGGGAGTTGCATGTGGAAAGTGGCCATCTTCTCTGCAGCTCTGCTCCATCCAATCTGCTACAGGTTTTCATAGAGGATTACAGAATGACAATGGGTTCACGTCCACAATGGAAGGATTTAATCAGGCTTCCCACCACGAAGGCTTGTTCTAATAGCGGCGTTTCTGGGGAGATGTCCTCTGTGAATAATTGGGTCCTAATGAAACAAACAGGGCTGGGGACCAAGAAGTGAGAAAATCTCATTCACGCTGAGAAAACCAAGGCTTACCACAGTGCATGCTGGGAAACCTACAGTACTCCCCCCAAGACTATGTTGAACTCAATACTCAATTTGACTAATTTGTATACAGTGCCCTTCTCAGCACGATTGCCTTAGAGCACAAACAACATCTACGGAGTTTGTGCAAAAGTACAAAAGAGATGTGAAGCAAACAGCATTATATTCACTGTAAAATATAATTGTATTTTGTGCAACATGCTTTTTGACCTGGAAAAATGTGCTCTATAGATAAGATTACAATTCGATGAAAATAAAATTCCCTCGCAATATGTATTATAAATACTTAGTGCTGACAAAGACTTAATCATTTGCACTATATTTTTCTGCTATGAATAGAATTTGGCTGCATGTACAAAGACCATGTCATCTACAGACAGTAACAGCAGTGATAACTACAGATTTAATTTGAAAGAACAATTTTAAGAAAAAAGCACTACTGGTACTCATGGTACTTCTGAAAATGCACCATTGATGGTTCTGTCGGATATTTCCTTGACATCATCAGAAATTGCCTTTCCATTAGGCTTCGAACCTCACAACAATGGAGCTGCTCTTTCCGTATGGCTCCAACAGTTATCCTCTCCTCCTTGATACCTACATCACACAGTCATTTCCCTCCACATGAGCTCCTTTCTTGATTAGTGTTAAGCTCATATGAGCACATCACACAAGCTTCCTTGGGTTTGTGCTTACATTAACACATTGTGAACCGCGAAGCAGAACTCAGGATGTGGCTGTGAAAATGTTGGTTCCCTACAGACTCCAAATGGAAACATGAGTGATTTAAATTCTGCCTAAAAGGTTGTCACTATTAATGCACAAAAATCAATATATACATCTGTGCATGTACTTCAAGATCCTCAGGTCCATGTTTTTCATACAGTATGTAAATATACACACACATATATATATATATGGTTATCAACTTACAAAGTGCAAACATTGGAATTAGTATCCACTTATCATCTTAAGCACAAATATATAACTGAAAAGTATATTGAGCAATAAAGTGGTCAAGGTACTGTATGTGGCGGAATAAGTGGAGAAATTATATATATATATATTTTTTTTCCCCTGACAGGGTTGTCTATGGAACAGCTTGTATGTGAGACATGGGTACCATGACAACCAAGCCGTGTACATGTGCATACTACTTTACCACACTACTTCACAGAGAGCCCCATGTGTTGAGGATGTGAACTGTGAAGAAATAACACGTCCATTGACCGCTAAACAATGTTGATCTCACTGGTTTCGAAGTCCTTTTAATGACAGCTCAGAACTAATTAATTTGGTTTGCTTGTTTTGGCACTTTCCCAGCTCAGTTTATTAGCAGACTGGTATTCAGTATGCTTCTTACCTTTTTTGTTTCAGTGAAATGAAAACATTTTTGAAAAACATTGTACCATCTTTGTTAGGCTGTCCACAGCCTACAAACAGTAAAACACATATATATTAATTGTAGTGACAGTAAGTAATATGACCCTTTTGTACTTACAGTATATGACCACCATGTGCATTAAATCACCGTGCACCATTACACTCAAGTGTTTGCTTTGTGTTGAAGTGGATCAGTGTTACTGAAGTGGCATTCAATACCACCTGTTCAACAGTAATTCATTTCCACGATTGATGTAAAAGAACGTCAGGGTTTAACATGTGCCCTTTGCTTCCCTGCTGAGTCCATCTGTCTCTGGGTGGCTGTCTACTGTTCCCTTCTGAAATTACTACTTACATGACTATGAGATGCATCTTTATCCCATAAAAGTTATGATCATTGGGATTGTATGGATCTACAATTTTATTCACTGACTGATTTGAGTATTTTCTTAGAAAACACCAGCAGGAACTTGAACCTGAAACCCATAGTACTGTATCTATGGTCTTTCACTGTTGGCAAAGTCAAAATAAAGCCAGATTTGTAATAGTAATACTACCTTCTGACCTTCTTACATTTCAAATTTTATCACACCTTTTCAGGCTGAGAATTATGCTTCAGCTAAAAGCTGCACCTCAAGCAATTACTAGTCTAAAAACGGTAATTAAGCACATTAATTAAAAATAAAGATATATAATGTGTAACTAACAAGACAGGGAAGCTTCATTTTTGGGAATGACTAGATGTGACTAGACATGAAGCATCAATGTCTTGACTTTATCTTCAGAAAAAAAGATATTTATTTTCCCACTATAACTGTGATAATTAGAGAGAAAGCAATAAGTGCCAAGTTACTATAAAGAAAAACCCTTTCCAAACTAATGACTCCAGCACAGAACTGAAATGAAGGCCACAAACTTCCAAAAAACATCCACACATAGAAAACAGAACTGCCTGTCTGTCTGCCGTAAAACTCCTGTCTCACAGAACAGCCTCCGTCAGACTTAAAGAGGGTATTCACTCCTCCTTAATGAGCCCTCACCCAAGTGCTGCAATCAGTTTAAGAGATGGAGATGGGTCTTCAGTCGCCATCTGCCACAATCTAGTTTTTTTTTTCTTCTTCACCTGTTTCATTCACATACGAAAGTCAAAGCATGTCAAGATTCTGGACAGGTGTCCCAAGAAACCATCGAAACCTGTTAAGACTGTATAATATTTAAGCATAAGAAGTTATTTAAGACTTTTGGCTGACCTTATGGTTTCCCTAGGTGCGTGTAAGTTGTTTTCAGCCAGAGGAGTGAACGGAACAAGCAGAGGGCAGCTTACGCACACGTCAAAATGTTATCAACTGCCTCTATTCAAACTGATGCTATGTTTGAAGCTCTCATAATTATGTAAATCTGTGTCTTTGCTGAGAATCCTTGTGAAAAATATGAGGATGAGCCACTGAAGAAGGTGTTTTCTTCTGTATAGCAGCAATCAAGAAAGCCAGGCTTCACCCTTACATCTCACTGTCGGCATTAATTTGGATGGGGAAATGTTCTTTCATCGACTGTAAAGAGATTTTTAATATAGTTTAATTAGCAAGGTCTCTTCAGAATGACGCCAAGTGCTGAGGAATCCGTTCCTTGAAACCAATTCACCGAGTTTCAGAAGGTAAGACAGGAGCAGACAAATCATTGACAGCCATAGGTTTTTAATTGAAACAAAATGTATCCCTGCCTTCCATGAATAATTTGCAATTTTCTTCCCCAGAAAACAGTGAATGGAGCTTTTATTAGCAGATTCATGGAGCTTTCTCCATTGCATGTGGTTTTTTTTTTTCCCCCCCGAAAGTCTTCAGAAACTCCACTCTACAATAATATGCCAGAAATAAAGGTTGTCCTCTGAGCTTCAGCTTGGCAGGATAAAGTTGGCAGCAAATAACAATGCCATGGCTCCATGAAAAAAAGTCTTAGCCACATTCTCAAGAATGTCTTCAAAAGAGGTATTGCCCTGTATGCTTTGTCGAGGTATTTACCGATAAGAATTGTGCAGGTTTCAGAGGAGGTGTCAAGGAGGTGCAAGGTATGTGTTACAGGAGTGTGGCGGTGCAGTAGATACACGTCGATTTTCAATAAACACTTCACCAGATCAAATGGCAATGACCCATAGCTGGGCCCAGGAATCAATGAGCAGAGTGTGACCTAGGAGTCCATCACTCATGCATTCATCCATTCACGCTCCTGAGCTGCAATGTCTGGATTGTGGGAGGAAACCATTAAAGGATCAAAAGAGACGGGGCTCGATTTTAAGCTACAAACCCAACACACCATCTGTGCCACGCTATCGCCTTGCAATCAAAGCACAGAGGTTTGAATTTCTTCTTCTTCTTCAATGGGGGTATTTTGTTAACATTTAATAACATTTTGGGTTTCATTTGATGGATAAAGACATCAGCTGAATAACGATGTACAAGAAGCAATCTGTATTAGCACTTGTGTGCAAAACACACAGAACAAGTACAACAGACCCTTCATGCAGAGAGATGGACGTGAATTTATCGTGAATTCCAAAACAAAGAATATCGAAAATAAATAAATTTGCTTACTTTTAAGCATTTATGGGGGACAGAAAGAATTTGGGGAATGATGTTAACATTTTGTTCCTTTTTAGTTCCAGCACGCAACAGGTTACAGACTTTTTGTTCAAGCTCCCATTATTTTTTTTCTCTTCTTCCCTTGACCCTCCTGGGAATGACAGTTGGCTGACCTTCCAGTATCACAGGGTTCATTAAGGTCTGCAATTCTGCACACAGCACCCAAGCGTCATCCGGCAGAAATATCCGTCGGCCCGGATCACCCACCCCTCCAGCACCAAGATGCCACCGGACCGCTTTTCTGCTGGCCCTGGCTGTGCATCGCTTGATGCCCTAAATTCCAACACCCAAGTCTCACGCTCGTCACATTAATTACCCGACATCAGTGACCCCCAGACGTTTTCTCTGACGTGTTACATCACAGCCAGTCCCTCCAAATTCGGGCTAGGCCTAACCTCTCCAGCCTAATCCTTTCACACAACCAACCCACTAATTGGATTAGCTGTAGGGGAGATTACATAGCCATCTGATCGCTCACATAAAAAGTCACTTCAATGACACAGAACATCGCTGTGACATTCCAGGGATGTTTTTTTGGGGAACCCTGTTTCAGGCCTCTCACAGGACACGTGTTTTCACCCACTAAGGAGCAGTTCAGTGTGGACTGTCAGATGGAGACTGGCAGCATAAAACATGTTGAAACACGCATTGACGGCCCGTTGCTATCTGGAGGGTACCATTGTTGAGGCCTTTGCAGTTATAAACGCACACATGCACACACACACACACACACACACAGAGCTATTTCTTCCCTTGGCAATGAAGTCACCGTGCACTGTCACCCGTGGCCCAAATCATGGCCGAAGCCATCCCGGCATTTCTAAAAATAAGGCAGACGCGGACTCTCCTTCGTGTATCGAACAGGGCAAGGGCGATCCATGCACGGACGAGCACAGGCAGACTGGAGGTCGGCAGAGAGTGATTGATTAACTGGCCAGCGAGTCTCCTTCGATTTACTAATTACACCATGATACACAGCCCCTTCCGGGGGATAATTAGAATAAAAATACACCGGAATGGTACTTATCAAGCACTTGATCCCATAAATTTGTAAAGGACCTGCGTTAAATGGTGCTGAGTTTCATGCAGATGTTTGCATTTAGTGCTTCCCCTTTAGATTCCCAATTCTTGCTGAGTTTGAATGCTCATCCTGGAATCAGTACGTGGAGATGACATCAGTTGAGGTAAATGACAGCAGCGATTATTCTGAGTTCATAGCATGCCTGCTTGTGCTCTCATGGATCTTTACTTTTTCCCCACAGGTTTACGTGTCTAACAGCAATTTGTTTCCGTAGAATTACACACCAACATTGCTGGTGACAGTGATTTTCTTTTGTGCATCTACCGGTTGTGAGGCATCTATACAGTCTCACAACTTACACCATCACCGGCTTCTCACGGCAGACTTCACAGCTAGGGCATTGTCGGACTTGTTTAAATATTTAACGGTGATGGAAAGAAACAAAGAGACTCATTTAAGAGCAAGGCTCTACTAAGGAAGCCCAAGGTATATTTTCCATGAAATGGAGTTCAATGGGGTAGAAAAACGGCTCTCTTCCTTGCATCTCTGCAGCATCCCAGGTGACATCTTACACGACTCCTACCATTCAGGATCTCCATCAAGCGAGAGTTGTCCTCCTAGATGGCTTTACTCCCGGAGATCGTGATCCTTGCCCCACGTGCATCTGTATGAGTTTGGGAGTTTGCATGTGTGGTATAAAAAAATGTATCTCAATCACCATACCTTAGGGTGCCAATGCTAAAAATGTCATTATTTTAACATCATCAGAAGAGTCCTGTGTTCCACAAGTCCTGTTCTCTTTTCACCCTAAGCAGAATGTGTGCAGTTTCACATGTGCTGAATGAAAACATGTTAGCAATGCATTTGAATTTTTTTACGATGCCCTAGTATATAGAGTGCTGCTGGAAAGTATTTGAACCCGCTGTGTCCCTTAATTTTACCACAAAATAGTTATTTAATGAGAACCATTAAATAGCTTTCTCATGTCACAAAACAGTCCTGTAGTGACCAAATCCACATGTTACTTTAGAGGAAATCATGTGTGTAGTAGAAATACACAAGTAGTTCAAGTCCAAGTGAACTTCAGGTTGCACTGGTTACACCAAGTAGGTAAGTAGAATCAGCTGTGTAAATCATAATGATAAAATGAATGAACTGATTTAAGAATTGAGTTTTCTAAGTTTATTTTAATATTTCATACAAGAATGATGAACAACCCTGTAGGGTCGACATACTCTCAAGCAGCACTCTATGTCAGGATGAAACAGAATGACAATAATATGTATAAAAATATCTCATGTCCCAAGAGACTGTTGTACTATTTACAGCTACATTCTCTTGAATTTTTGCATTATAAAACTGCACTATGCAGCAAGTTTAAATGAAGAGGCATTATTTAAATTTAGTCCAAGGTGTCTATTATTTACCCAGTTATAAAACAGGGTATTCTTACTGTATCAGTTCAGAGCAAGGCACTACAACAGGAGCAGGGTTGAAACCAAAAACCTTCAAATTTATACAACAGCCTTAACGGCCACACGCTGGCACTCTAAAAGACTATATTACATATACTAATACTTGAAAGCATCAGTATGTAGCAGAGCACTTCAGATATGTGCCAATTTCTGTAGCCTGCCTCTAACAGTTAATGGCCCTCACACACTCTGAAAAACTTAAACAGAAATCTATTTTTTAAATGTGCTTATATATTAGGTACTAATGATGTATTGCAGCAACACCAAATATTTAGCAGTTATCTGGTAGCAGCTCATTTCCTTGTGTTTTGCACCAATGGATTTGTGCGCTTTTCTCTCTGGTACAACAGCCAGAAACTCATGTTTATTAAAATATACATTTCAAGCAGTGGAACTCGCAGAGAACCACGTAACTCAGCATTTACAATATATTCACTTTGTAATCATAATAACTTGAATTGCATAAAGAACTTAATGATCCATCAGCAGAGTGTTGTGCCGTTGAATAAATTCCTACAAGCCTGGTATTTGGGTGCTGCAGTCGACTATGATTAAGGGGTCAGGGGACCGTCAGACAGATGTGGCTGGAATCAGCCTTTAAGGTGTTTATGGGGAGCTGACGTTTTCACCAGCTGCTGTTCCCAATTTCTTTCGCTGTCTAACATCTCTTTCACATCTTGCTACAATCCGCGTTTCATGCCATTGTTAAATGCATCCTTATATGTATTAGCACGAACAGCGAGCGATGTTGTGTGCCAGAGCTTGTAAAAGGGCACTGTGCCAGTTACTTCTATTTACTGCAGGGCTGTCAACAGAACAGACTGAATTATTATGGCTGTACAGCCCATTTTAAAGGCCCCCCCATACCCATCTTCACCGGTCTAGCTTTCGCATTTTGTTATTCATATAAAAATTTACTGTCGCCATGCAGGAAGTGGCTGCACCCAGGGGACAAGAGGCACCAACAGGAGATCAATGGCCGCAAAGCAATTTATTAACAAAAGTCAAAATAAGTCCTCAGGGGGCAAAGCAGAACAGAACATGCTGGATGAGTTTGTGTTGGATCTCCTACTCCATCCCCAATCAGATTTTTCAAAAAGCTGAGAGCAGTGGGTTCTGTGGCCAGTTGAGTCATGCACAATTATTTTTCAAGGTAGCTTTCCGGCATCCGCCACTCAGCCGGGACTTAGGTTCTCACCTGCACTCTTTGGCTGATGAGGAGACAGAGCAGCCTAGCCTGACCCAGGTTCAGAGGACCATTGGCCATGATGCTGGAGCCACAGCCGGACACCTTTAGGTCTTTCCCACCATACATCATACAAAACCGAAATGGATCCACTCATCGTTGCACTGCATGTGCTATTTACGTACTGCACGTTCTCGGGTTCCATACTAAGGCATTATACTCTCCCTGTACGTTTATTCATTTAGCTGACAGGCTTTCTCCAAAGCAATGGACCATTTTAATTAAATTGCAATTTACTCAATTTATACAGCTGGGTAATTTTTACCCGAGCAATTCAGAGTTCGCAGTTCAAGTTCAAGTTCAGAGCAAGTACCTTGCTCGAGTGTACTAGAGCAGAATGTGAGATTGAAACCTCTGACCTGAGTTCAAGACATGATGCAATTAAACCCTAGTATACTGAAAGACTTTACACTTCCTCACTACTTCGCAACATAACTGCACATTTTCACACTGTAGTAAAGTATTAAGTCAGTATAGCGTTCCATCCGCTTGCATTTATTTAGCAGACGCTTTTCTCCAAAGCAACTGCCAGTGAACTCTATGTAGTGTTATCAACCCACACACCTTATTCACCAAGGTGATTTACACAGCTAGATACACTACTTACACTGGGTCACTCATCCATACATCAGTGGAACACAGACACTCTCTCTGTCACTCACACACTATGGGGGAACCTGAACAGCATGTCTTCAGACTCCTTTGGACTTACAACAAGATACAGTTCAATATTACAGTGTAATACAGCAGGTGTGGCTCTGTATCAAGGCACGGAGTTGGTGTGACATGAGACATGGTACACTTTCCCCTATTACTGAGATGCGTTATATACTCCTACACTCCTGTGTCATGACAAATTTCTCTAGTACAGTACTATATGAATTCATCATACGGTTCCATCTTACTATACTGACAGCAAAGAGTTCCACACTACAAAGCTCAAAAAATAGTTCCAAACTATTCTACTTATCCTATATAGTTACAGGCTGTTATACCAACATATCCGGAGTTTGTTTATGTATATTTGTTTCCCCTCAAATGGATTAAAAATAATCTGTTTGCCTAGTGCTCTATTTTACATTTAACAAATGATATAATTCAAACATACCAATTAAATATAATGCACGCTTTGTGCTACTGGCTTTTCTAAAGCCTGGCTCACTGCTCAGTGTTTCAAGCCATTCACACCACAGCGTTATTGCACGCCGAATTAAATCAATGGATAAAATGAGAACCGTAATCGTATCAGTTTTTAAAAGTAGTGCATCATTCATTATCGGCAGTGCAGCAGGTTAAAATAAGAAAATGCAATGTGCTGCGCTCAGCCTAATAGGAAAGTTAAATTAAATTAATACTCAGTGCGAAATAAACAATAATAAAGTAAAAGGCTTTTTTTTTTTTTTTTTTTTTTTTAAATTCCATTAAGCACTGCTGTTTCATTTTCTCAATGCGAGCTGTCATTTTTGTTCCATACAGTTAAGACTCTAAAATGAAGGTTATTGATCCATATTATTGAGAACAGCTACAACAAAAACAGACTAAATGGTTAACTAAAAATGTAATCAAATTTCTGTGTATCATACAGTGCCTCTGGGAAATCAAATGCAAAACTGATAAAGTAATGAAATTATTGGCATTATGACTGCCTGCTTGTCACAATCCAATTATTTTGACACCGTTTGCTGTGGTTCAAGTTATCGCAAATCCCACAGTCTCAAGCCATCTACTGAGGCTAATCTCTGATTATGTTTGTGTATTTCAGATGTGTCTCCGAAGGCTTACATTGTGTAATACTCTAAAGGTCTAATTGGGGGAATTATTCAGTATCTGCAGCCACATTCCATGTTCCGTGAGCAGAGCAGAGCAATGTCCTTCCAGGTGCCGCATGTGGGGCAACACAGGGATTTTCAGCAAATTACATATTTCCCACTTTGCAATGCGGATCACTGGCAAAGTCAGTATTCAGTAATTATACAGCAGAAATAGCAGCTTACTACCGCTTACGGTTATTCATTGATCTGACATTTCTCTCCAAAGCGACTCTCCAAAGCAGAACAGCGACTGTGAAGTTACCTACAGTGATTAAGCCATTTATACAGCTGGATCATTTTAACTAGGAATAATCAAAAGAATTTCATATCAATATTGCTCAACTTAATATCAGAGTCAAATAACCAACCTGGGTGCCCAAACCGCCATAGTTAAAGGGGTTTGGGCACCCAGGTTGGTTATTTGACTCTGGGGGGGGGGGTGTTATGGGAGAACACACACAGGCTTATCAAAATGATTTTAAAAGTTCCACAACATATGCATTTTGACAGAATACCTTCATTTGTGTGCGTGTACAATATGTTAGATGCGGATCATGTGACTGGTTATGACATCAGAATTCTTTTGTCAACAGGAAAAATAAAAAGTAGAACGGTAATGATAACACAGTGACTACAGGACAAGTGCAAAGGTTACCAGTGCAAGGTTGACGGTCAACAAAACTGTTGATAAATAGAGTGAAAGGAGTAATTAAGAGGGAAATCCTAAAGAGAGAGCAGAACATCCATCCATGCTTTTTCATTAATCGCTTGTCCTAGTCAGGGTTGTGGAGGTCGGGGAGACGATCCTAGAATCATTGGGTGCAAGGCTGCAGAGGGGATACACCCTGGGCGGGACAGCAGGTACACACGCAGACACCAAATCACCCATTCACATACTGCAAGCAATTGATCATCACTGATCCAACTGAACAGCATGTCTTTGGACTGTGGGAGGAAACCAGAGCACCCAGAGGATCTCCACAGGTGCTGGGAGAACATGCAAACTCAATACAGTCTGAGCTGGATTCAAACCTATGCCCAAACAGCTGAAGTGCTGTGAGACGACAGTGCTGCAAGTGGAATATATAGAAATTCATAGACTTACTGTATATCTACATTCACATGAGAAAATAAATACATATTAGATACGTCCACATACACAGATGAAGAATTAAAAATGACAGCAAGGGATTATGTAACAAGTACAAATTTGTTTAAAAAAATAGATAATGGCAATTTTGCCTATTCTAAATATTAGAAAGAACGGAAGACAGCTGAACTTGTAGTGAAATAAAAGAATAAAGGACTCAGGTGCTTGAAAGCCCCTGGCGTATGAAGGATTTGGAGCAAAGACTGGAGTGCGCACTCAAGCCAAAAGACGTTTTTAATTTTAGGGCAAAACACGCACATTGTCCCAAAAACAACTTTCGGGAGGCCCGAGTGTGCTCTCCCATCTTTGTTCCAAACTTTTCATCCAAAGCATCAAAGTATTTTACTTGATTTGTTTTTCTTTTTACTGGAGAAGTTCAAGATCAGAACCTTAATCGAAGTGGCTACAGCAGGGCAGCAGCTGTAATCACTACACTTCATATGGAAAGTCTGAAAACAGGAATACTTTCAGCTCTGTCTTCTCACTGAAACAACATCTCAGCGTCTCGCTGAAAGCCCTGAGATAGAGATAAAGACCTCTAACCTTTACAGTAATGCACAGCGCGCAGCAGAAAGGGTTCTGAACTGACTGCGTTCTCCTCGGGGCGCCTGCACCGATTAGCGCATCTCGTGCATAGATGGCGAGTTCCGTTACACTCGACCCGTAAGTCGTTGCCACGGTGCGATTCGCTCAAGGCTGTCACATGGATTGGATGGAGTTCGCCGAGTGGAGAAAGGTCCTTAACTTTTAGATGCGTCCCTGTCTCATGCCCAGATGTACCGAGCCCCAAGGCTGTACGGAAAGGAAGGGCCTGCTGGCCACTTGACCCTTTTCTTATGCAATTTGACACCGAACGATAATGATGAAGCGGCCGAGTCCAAAGGTCTTTTTCTCACTTAAGGCGCAGAGCCGTGAGTATCGATGAGACCAGACTGGACGTGTTAATTACAAATAACCCCTTTTCAGTGGCGCGAAAGGACAGTTTTCTTCCGGAGCTTTCAAAATCCTTTTCTCTTGTTTACTGTGTACTGCCTGCCACTGTTTCCAGCACAACATATTACTGAGCTCTGTCCCAGTCATCACATCGCGAGACAGTGCGGTATCTGTAGTGGTATTAATTGTGCGTTTTACTCTCAAATTCCTTCTCTGATATTTTTAATTAGAGTGAATGCAAATGGAACATATCACAATTTGTCACAAAACTGCCTTTTAAATCCCCCTCTTAAGCCTTAATTAGGAATAAACTTGAATTTATTAAAAATGACCATGCCATTGGGGGGAAATCAAAGTCATAAATATGCGGATCTGCTGCAGTTTGATCATTACTACTGATCCATCTTACAAGAGCGCTGGGAGACGGACCTCAGAGTAGCATCGGGTGCCATGTGTTGACCACTAATTTCAGACTATGCCCAAACAATCCGAAGGCACTGCACAAGACCACAGCGCTCATGTGACATAACCATAAAGAATATAGGTAGAAATTAACAATAATCCTAGGCCTTTTATGCCAAAATAATCAGAAGATGACTTTATATAATGATCAAATTAGTAGCTTGGGTGGTCAAATCCGCCTAATATACACAAAATTAGAGAGCAAATAGGAGCGCACACGCAGCTTACAGAAATCGGATTTTAATTTTCAATACTCGGGCACGTTTCGGCGTAATGCCTTCATCGGCGCCTGACTGGTCGCTGGACTCCGATGAAGGCATTCCGCCGAAACGCACCCGTGTTATGAGAATTAAAAACCAATTTCAGTAAGCTCTCTGTGCTCTCCAATTTTCTTCCTCATTTTGTGTAGTTATGTATTCATTTAGTTTACACTTTTCTCCAAAGCAGTGTGCAGGACTAAACTACAGTGTACACTGATTTTCCCATTTTTGCAGCATTTTGTTTTTACTGTTTCATTTCAGGGTTTGCACCTCTATGAAGGGTAGTACAGCAGGAGGTGGGAATTGAACCTGGGTCCTTCTGGTCTAAGGGGGGCAGCTATAACCACTCCAACAAGTGCCGCCCCCCGAGTGTTAGATTGTCCTAAAAATGGAGCTTGAAGACTTGAGTCTTGAGTTTTCATCTGAAGAGCATCACTGAAAGAGCAATTCTGGTGTCTGTCAGCGGCCATGGGGGGGCGTTCGTGTATCACGGGGGGGGGGGGGGGGGGGACAGAAACGAGATGTGGTGGGAAAATGACAGAGAGGGATCAAAAGTGACAGAGTGGTTTCGAGTGCGTTGGGTGGGGTGGGCAGTCATGGTGAGCAGGTTTCAGTGCTTCACAGACAACCTCACAGAGAAAGAAAAAAAAAACAGCACCAACATAGACAATGTATAAAAAATAAAAATTAATAAACAGTGATAAAGTAGTAAATATGGGCGATTCTGTGGAGCGCAAAGTGGTAAACAATTTGCTTAATCACAGCGGTTACTGAAACAGTGACAGCAGGTAGTGTAATACAGCTGCCCCCCAATAAAGACCTGGGTTTGAATCCCACCTCCTGCTGTGGTACCTTTGATGAATGTACTTACCCTGAATTAATATAGTAAAATGTACCCAGGTTTATACATGGGTAAATAATCATATACACAAAAAAATTGCTTTAACACAGAGCTAAAAGGTATTATTTTACTGACCTTCCCAGGTGCACCCCCTCCCATTGCAGTCAAATTATCAGTACAGATGTGGCTCTTTCCCACAGCAGGTTACGTGGTAGCATCTCGGTGGACGTGGCCTTTGGAGGGGGATCAGCTGGAAGCACAACAGAGCCAGAAGGCGCCGTATTGCCGGGGGAGCGCTCTGTGAGGGGTGCACACTCGCTCGTGTTGCGCTGTGTGCCCCAGGGACTCGGAGCGGGTCACCAGCATGTAAGGCCATGGAGGGTGGCCGTGACTCGGGAGTATGTTTGTGTGTGTGTGTGTGTGTGTGTGTGTGTGTGTGTGTGGGGCGGGGGGTGGTTCTCAAAGCATCCCTGCCTGCTGGGGAAATAAAAGCGTGTTTTCTGTATTGGGTTCTCTTCAGTTCCTTCTCTGTTCAAAGGCAGCACAGAGCTACTGCCCCAACCTACCCAGTTCCCACCCCATCCTACTGTTCCTGGGGCAACTGGGTACGGATCCAGCCCAATCTCCGGCGGCTCTTCCCCGCGTCTCTCACGCACTCGAACGCCATGTTCTGGCTCATCCTCGATACGCGAGGCTGGGCATACGGCTCCACATGCAGTCCACTACCCAGCCCAACTACCACGTCAGCATTTTAATATACAGCCTAATAAATAATGAGCCCTGTCACACTGGATGTACCCGGAGCCGGAGCAGCGGAAGCGTGAAACGGCTCTCAACTGAATATTACCCAGCATATTGTCACTGAAATACTTTATTACACTTTTTTATTTGTGCTTATACCACCGTAAAGGCCATGTAATATAGTGGAGAACATTGCCGGATAAATTAATCAAAGAAATATTTAGTATTTATAAAATGTGTACGATTATACAATAAAGAGGTCAGAAAACAAATCGACTAAATACCACCATCTTCTGGGCACTCAGACACACACATTTAACACTGTACACCACTGTCTTCGAGCGCCACTCTCTTTCTAACATCCCATTTTGCAAAAATGAGGCTGTCATAACATTTTTTTTTTTTTTTTAATTCAGTTTGGCACAATTCAAGGTGGCGAATTCCTCGCCATCCGCAGCACCTCCGTCTTTCCCGCCGCTCCGGTTTCATTTTCAAGGGGAACGCTGCCGCTCTCTGCTCTTTGTTCACGAGACACAAGCATCATGTGATGGTGGTAGGACATCAGACAGACACATCTGTGTTAGTTACTCTATTCTCGCTACTTGCCACACGGACAGCTAGCCAGTTCCTTCAGTCTTACTCATACATCTTAGTGGCTGCTCAGTTTTTCTGGCAACAGTTAAGATTATTTAGAAAATACTGAGTCCAGATTCTAAAATGCTCCAGGTACTGTAAATGTCTTCCCATCTATTAATTGCACCTTCTCCAGGTAAAACTTACAGTGGCTCAAGAGTCTATCCTGGAAACACATGGCATGAGGCAGAGTACATGCCGAATAGGATGCCGGTCCTTCATAGGGAAATTGCTCACACACACACACATACACACACACACACACACCAAAGGGGCGAGCTCCTTGTTCACCAGAAACAAGAATCTTTGGTATTCGGGAGGAAACCAGAGCACCCAGAGGAAACCGTCTAATTATACAGTACAAAAGCAATGAAAAGCCTTTGCCAATTGTGGAGATCACTGAGGGCTTCTGAAGCCAAAATCATGGCTCAGTCCCACAGGTCTGACAGTGATCTGAGGATTTATTTCATCCATGCTCGTGATGCTGCTCCTAGAATGGGAAGGAAGCCTGGGAGATTAATCTGAGCTCTCCGTGGAGGGTGTGGCGAGTGAGTGGCATGCTGGGTAATTCTTGCGTAAAAGAGTCCAACTCCTTCTCATCTGCCCAGTCTTCTCTTTCTACCTCCTGGAAGGGGTGTCTCCTGCCCAGTCAGAGCAGGTCGGGTATCAGCTAAATGAAAACCACAGTAAAAGGATCCATGAATGCAGCACGGTGCCACAGGGAGTAGCGCTGCTGTCTCACAGTGCCTGTGTGGTGCAAGAGGATGTGGGTTCGATTCCTGCGCAGTCTGTGTGGAATTTACATGTTCTCCCCGTGTCTGCGTGTTTCCTCCCACAGTCTAAAGACATGCTGTTCAGGTTCCCCCATAGTGTGTGAGTGACAGAGAGAGTGTGTTCTACTGATGTATGGATTAGTGACCCAGTGTAAGCAGTGTATCCAGCAGTGTAAGTCACCTTGGTGAATAAGGTGTGTGGGCTGGAAACAATACATAGAGTTCATTGGAAGTCGCTTTGGAGAAAAGCGTCTGCTAAATAAATGTAAATGCAGCTCCAGGAGCCTAGTGTGGCTGCGCAGCCTGAGGGAAAGCTGTGACATCTGTCACCTAAAGCAGGTGTCACTCGGTAAGGTGTGGTCGACTTGCTCACTTCCCGAGATGCGAAAGGAGCAGAGTCGCACAGCAGAAGTCTTACCGAAAAGAAGCCTATTTTTACACTCGTACCCTTAAGTGATACAATTTTCATATTTTCTCGTCCCACTTTTTAGGCATTTAGTATACACTCGTCTGTTTTTCAGCATTCTCAAAATGTATAATTATGACATACATATAGTTTGGAAGAGTCCATGTCTGTGGTATTTATGCTTAAGAGTATAAATGCAGCATCTTATTAATAATGAAGCATGGCTTCATCCTAAATGAGCCTTCTATGGTACACTTAGGGTATCCTTCCGTGAACCATCTCTTAGCACGGGAAGTGCGCAGCGGAATTGAGAAGAGATGGGAAGCTCGAGGGGATCGTCACTGACATCCTGCAGAACCTGCCTGTGTTTGTCTATTTTTTTCCTCCTGCACAAGCATGAATGGAAGAGCTAATCGCTCCAGTTCCCTTATTAATATTAAATTTTGTAACATCGGACAGGCGCCGAGCAGAGAAAACAGGCGGACGAAGGCCAGCGGGCACCCGGGTGAGTCAAGTGGCTGGGGTGCCGCACCAAACCAAAGTAAAAATACAACTGATAGCTGGAGGCTTTGAAATATAAGGTGGAAAGATATGCAAGAGGCAATACTGAAGCTTAACATGCGAAAGTTAGCAGAGGTGCTTTTTTTCTTAAATCTATAGACCTGGATTAGCTAGCAGATATCTTAGCATACACGTGCAGCTCGGCTTGTGAAAAAGCAAAGCAGTGTTTCCAAGGATTGGAGGCAATTTTTTTCTTTTATGTTACATAATTTTATTTTATTATTTCACTGGCTGTGTAAAAAAAAAAGAGAAAAAAAAAAACTGATTTTGTGCATTTTTAACCCTATTGTAATCACATGTAATGCACTCCTTGTATTTTTCTCAGATGTACGTCGCTTTAGATAGAAGTGTCTGGTAAATGAATAAATGTAAAATGTAAATGTTGACAAAGATATGTTCATGGCACATCCCTTTGTAGAAAAAAAAAAAAAAACCTTCTGCGTCTTGATTGTTTCTGAAACACAAGGAGCCATCCAAGGCGCTTTGCAAGGACTGAGGTTCGGGGGGGAAGGTTGAGAGGATTGAGACTGCCGGGACTCTCCAGTGTGAGAAATCAATTTACCATATTGTTTTGATGACAGAACAAAGCGGGAGAGACCAAATGGCGCTTTTTGAAGACCATAACCAAAAATGCATCAATAACCTCACGGTACCTAATGCCTATAATACACCCATTTCTCTGCTATAGTGGCTCCATTGCGCTTACCCTGGGGCCACGGCGCCAAGTCCACACGTATCATCAAACACATCCGCTGCCTTAGGGGAGCTTACAGAGGTAAAGGGCTCAGTGAGAGCGCTGCACACTGCCATTCTGACACTCTTTATTCCACAGGACATGAAAGCCCAGAACTTGGTATATAGGCTCAAAGAGGGTAGTGGCGCCCTCCTTTGGCTGTCCAGGGAGTCTGGCGGTCCTCTTCCTCATTACTTATCCACCTCTGCGAAGAAGGGTACAGACTGGTCGGAAACAGAGGATCTCAGGCCTGGTGCTCGAGGGCTGCAGGTTTGAGGAAAAACATTTTAATTAACACCCGACTGCAGCCTGAAACACCAGGTGACGTGACTCACTAATTCAATTAATTACCAAGATAAAAAATTAAGAGCCGAGCGGAAGATGAGCGAAAATGAGGACGCGCTGTTCTCCTCAAGGATGGCAGTCAGGCAGTGGAGGTCTGGAGCAAACATGGCTCCGAGTGCTGATTTAGAGGTCGGAATGTTTATTATTAAACATAATGCAACACCACAAATATAAATGATGCCAGTCTGGTGTGTCATGTGTAGCCATGACCACTGAAGATACCGCGTTGCGGTGTTTATAGAACATTGTGAAAGAGAAACAACGATTTCAGTGACGAGGAGCTGCCCAGCAACAGGATCACTGACCTTTTCTTCTTTATCGTTCGTATCCTAAAGCAGCTAAAAGCATTTTGAAGCTCCTGAAGCATTTTCTCACTAGCGTCAGAAAGAGTAAAAACGAAGATGTTTCATGCTTTGTAAATAAATAAGACAATATGTTCATTACAAACACAAAAGAATGCCATAAGACAAAGAGTTAACACTATTGCAAAGCTGTGAAGACTCTATATTATATATATTTGTTTTTGTTAATGCAGTTAAGTGCATGAATGGCTTTATATTGAATGCAGGTATCGAAGGCGTATTTTTTTTTCTTGCTCAAGTGACTCAGAATTTGAAATGCCCAACAGTGGCAACAGATTTAAATTATGGGTATTAACATAGATTAACAGGAAACCAGATCTTTGTAATAACATTAAAGGTTCCCAGAAAAAAAAAAAAAAAAAAAAAAAAAAAAAAAAAATGGTTCAAGGAAATACTGAATATTGATACATGAAAACAGCTGTATCACCAGAAGCTGGGTGATCTTCGGATAATGTAATTGAATAAATTGACTCTTTTTTATGCTATATGATGAGATGGAGGTCATTTCAACAAGTATCAAATTTTTCATATTTTGTCATTTTTAGCAGAAATATGAAATAGCTTTTTTTTTGGAAGAAACAATTTAAAGTTTTTTTTTTTTTTTTTTTAAAAAAAAAAAAAGCTAATCCTGCGTATAATCCTTGTACTATAATAAAGTATAATTCTATGTCCATGTGGCATGGTAATGAAAAGCGCAGTTAATTCCTGTTAAGACTCATCACCTCCACCAAATTTTAATACCCCATCAGCAAACTGATGCATTTTTTAAATAAATATATGCTTTTACTCTTTCATTGTAGCTGTTAGTGCCATGACTGCTGAAGACTGGATTGCTGGGAGCATCCACTGAACTACTGTCAAAATGCGTAAAAAGAAAGTCTCTTGAAGGTATCATGGAGATCAAATAATGTTCCAGATGTAATTTTCCTCTTTGTAACCAAAGTATGTGCATCAAAAAGCACTGATAAGAAGCTTTATGTATGCAAGCTTTGGATGTGTGTTTGATATCCTCCTCAGCCCCAGCCATTCAATTTGTCCACTCTAGAGGACACAATTTTAAGGATATTTCCTGAACTGTAGTTGACTTTGCAGGGTTCTAATGCACCTTAGACAACCCAGTCTATATTTTAAAAAAAAAAAAAAAAAAAAAAACATCAGGTCTTTCAAGGGGGCATGGTGGTGCAGTGGGTTCAGCCAGTGCCCGCTGTATAGTGAGTCTGGGGTTCGAGCACTGCTTGCGGTGCCTTATGATGAACTGGCTTCTTGTCCTAGGTGTGTCCCCTCCCCCTTTGGCCTTGCATCCTGCGTTGCTGGGTAAGGCACCGACTTGCCCGCATCCCATTTGAGAAAAGCGGTCGTTTATGATGAATTAGGTGTTGGGCAGTTGAGTTTAGAAAACTTCCTGGAAATTCAGTAAATATTTATATTTAGTAGATGCTTTTCTCAAAGGCAATGTACATCTCAGAGAAAAGTACAGCGAATGCATTTCATCAACATATGTTATAAGTATGCATCAACATGCTATCTGAGGTGCACAGTATAATCCATGTCACCCTTGAAGAGATATGAATATTCTTTTGCTTGGTCCAGCTCGTAAACTGAAACAACACTGTTAAGACTTTGCACTGGGTGAGCAACAGAGCATATATCTCACAGTAACTCATTTCTTAAAATGTCATTAATGACACCCATTTATATTTTACCCTGCTGCTATTTCCACTTCAGTTCATAAAATTTTCTTTCACTGTGAATAATTGTACTATTGATGTAGTATATTGTGTTTTTCTTCATAAAGTTTGGAGACATTTAAGAGGAAAAATTACTAAAATACTAATACTGCTGTAGGGGAGGTGGGATGGCGCAGGAGGTTTGGCCGGGTCCTGCTGACTGACGGGTCTGGGGTTCAAGTTCCTCTTGGGGTGCCTTGTCATGGACTGGGGTCCTGTCCTGGGTGTGTCCCCCCCCAGTCTTGCACCCTGTGTTGCCAGGTTAGGCTCTGGCTCACCACAACCCCACTTGGGACAAGTGGCTTCAACCAGTGTGTGTGTGTGTGTGTGTGTGTGTGTGTGTAAAATACTACTCTTAAATGTGTCTAAACGAGCATCCACCGTACCACATGCCTTGTATATAGCATTAAGGTGTTACTGAGTTGTGGGCAGGGGGTTATATAGAGACACAGACCCACACTCTGGCTTTGGTGTGAGGGGGTTTGTCAGTTTCTGAACTACTGCCGACATTGACAGTATGTGTTTCCAGGCCCGGGCCACTGTTGATGTCAGGTAATTGTAACAGCAGAGGTTGAGAGACTCTCACTTTTAATTGGCGATGCAGTCTGGCCTTCAATGCTAGCAGCCTGTTTTGTGATCCAGTTTTCACATTAATCCAACCACAGCGAAAGGTTCAAATGAGCAGCATGCTATTCTTTCTAGACAAGCTCGACCTCTTTGTCTGAAGCATCATTTCACATATCAATAGACCAAGGGAAGGTGTTCTATTGTGATGCAGGGCCAACGACGGATGTTGCATCAGCATATTGGCACACAGGAGCGAGCGCTTGACTCCACATTTATGTTGATTATTTGCTGTGCTCAATCAGGCACAGATTCATTGGGAACTACTGAGGTTGACCTTTGATACTTCCAGATACGCTGGTCTCTCTCCCAAAAAATATATGCACTATTGTTCACTGCTGCCTGAGAGTTTGACTTCTCCGAATTAAATTAAAATTTAACCTATTATTATGAGTTGGCTCTGAAAAAGTTCTCAGGTCATGTGGTACTGCACTTATTCTTACAAGGTTACTCATCCTTGTGTCCTCAGAGGAAAATCCTTTCTTCCTGTCAATTTGGATTTGATAGTATGAAAAAATCCATGATTTAGACTCGCGCCGAACTCCAGTGGCCCCACTGCAGTATTATTGTCATCGTGGAGTGGAACAGCACACACAGACTTGGAATGATGAATAGTTTTCCATGAGAAGTGTACCTGTGCGACTGACAGTGTGCTGCAACAACACGACAATGGGAAATTAATGTGTGTGTCTTCAAGATGCAAAAAAAAAAAAAAAAAAGCTGAAGCACATTATCAGGACTGGATTTATACTTAAATGTTATCTTATAATGATGAAATAAGTTTTTGAAATTGGTTTCATAATTCAGGATCATTAATTTTGAAGAGTGTAACTACTTACTATACCTAATGGCATCCTGTGGCTTTGCCTAGAGGTTATGGCATATATTAGATTGAATGTTTAAGTCATTCTGAGTTAATATCGCATGTCAGAGCAAACATTTAAGCCTGTACAGCGCATTAGGCAAATGCAGCCCGTGGAGGAAATATACGACTCCCATGATGCAACAGGAACAAGCACAATGGCCCACCATGTGTTTCACTTTATGCATGTCACCATGGGATCTGGGGTTTTGCATTAAAATTTAAATCTACATCCCTCCATGCTCATTCTTCATTGGATCCCCAGTTATGGCTTCCAAATATTACACGGTGACTTCTACGATAACGAAAGCAAACCGCCAACATGACCGCCAGCAGCAAGCCTTAGCTAATCACCCATCCCGTAGCGGTTTACGTAGAAAGATGAGTGATAAAGCTGGATTCCTACGCAAAATCTCTTGGCGTGTACAAGTGGGAGGCCATAAAGCAGCCGTTTCAGCATCGCAGCTCTTGCAAACGCACACAAGGCCTTCAGCATGAGGTCGCATCCTTTACAAATGTGTCATTGTGATTCAAGGCTGCGGCTCGTACGACAGACCCTGCTATCAGCCAGATATTTCTTCCAGGACGCTTTTGCAAAGACCTCTACCTTGAGGTCTCTTTCAAAGCCTTTCTGAAGAAACCAGGATGTTCTAATGATATTAGCATTCACATTGATTGGTATTCAATGTTTCTGTATCTCTACATTTAAAATGTCAAGCTTTCCAGCGGGAGCTGGAAAGATATTCAAGGGACTGCAGATGAAATATAATAAGTACACTTTTTAACAAAGGTAGTGTACAGAGATGCTGGGGGTTTGCAAAAAGTTAACAATAATGAAAAATTTGACAGACTTTTTGAAACAGATGTTATTTTCTACATTTACATATTTGTGGAATGTATTACAAAACGCTTTTGAAATTATACGGTGTATAACTTGCAGTTTTCATCGAGTGTATTTGAACACCATCCGGTTCCTGCACGTATTAAAGTTTTCATATATTTTCTTTTAGCAGTAATAACTTTATTAGAGATAATTATAAATAATTTTATAAAGCACTTTTCATGTGTGTCAAAGCACAGAACAGCAAGCCAGCACAGCATTGCTGTTCTTCCCAAAGAAATTATGCTTTTTTTCCTACAACTTCTACCCACCTCCAGCCCCATCAAGCAGTCAAGAAAGTGCTCAGTTGAGATACACGATAGCAGCTTCCAGTTGATGCTCCTGCCAGCTCAGGTCTGACAGATGGAAATATGAGCAGACTGGGCTCTTTCTCTGAAGCTGATGAAAAGCCTGGACTTCAAACCTTTACTCTCACCCAGACTCGCAAACGCACAGCGAGT
This sequence comes from Scleropages formosus, assembly GCF_900964775.1. Classification (NCBI taxonomy): domain Eukaryota; kingdom Metazoa; phylum Chordata; class Actinopteri; order Osteoglossiformes; family Osteoglossidae; genus Scleropages; species Scleropages formosus. The sequence continues at coordinate 15,847,593 of NC_041810.1, forward strand.
TTGTGAAGTCTTCCGCTTCCTTCCTTTGCGTCTTGGGTCTCACATCCTTCCGTCTGCTGAGCCACAAAAGTCATCCAGCAGCCTGTCTCACAGAGTTAAATAAGCTCTCCGCTTAACAAATGTAGTTATTACATGTTGAGGCATTTTACCAGACATCACTTAATGATGTAACATGTTTGCTATATTTGCAGTCAGTAAAGTTTTTCATAAAATGTGTTGTCTCACGTTCTTTGTTAAAAATGATTTATCCAATACCTTGAACTCCCCCCGTGCTGTACAATGAGATGAAATCTCCCATCATTTGCAAATCTGATAATGGGAATCAAAAATGTGATACATGACATCCAGGAGTGAAGTCAGTAATGTGGGAGAGGCTGAGAACAGAACTACACAGTACTTGTTAGTCTGAGTACGCCAGGTGAATCTGGAAAAAACCTCAGAAAGTTAACATTTCAGGAGTCTAAGTCAATCTTACTGGACCAATGAGTCAAAATGTGAAATATTTGTAAACCAAAGAGAAGGCAAGCATATGAGTTGTGCTTGTGTGTGCCACACTGTCCAGCATGGAGGTGACAGTGCGATAATATGGGGCAGCTTTGCTGAGCACGTAATTGGTGATCTTTACCAAGTCCATTTCAATCTCAACCAGCATGCTTATGATAGCATACTTCAGACAGCCATTTCACCAAGGTTACCAATAATTGTTACAACCAGTTGGACAGAACATCGTCCTTCAACAAGATATTGACCCACGCACCTGGAAATTGTACAGAAACTATCAAGAGGAGGAGGAAAATGAAGGCCAGCAAAGATTATTGATCAGGTCAAAGAACATTGTCAATCTCAAAACAAAGAACTAATTTCCAGCAAGTGTGCTCAAACTTTTGGCTGGTGCCGTACGTCTGTTCTGGTGTTGAAGGTTAATCAAAGCAATATCTTACAAATATTCAACACTCCACAGAAACCAAAAAAAAATCAACTCGTAAGAATTTAGGCTTGCTCCCGGAAGGTTATCAGTTCAAGTACCAGTTACACTGTCTCTGGCTGCATAATGGGGAAGGCACAAAGAATTGCTCCGGCAAAAGTTGTCTGTATAAAATGTACAGCTGTACGTCACAAACAAATTGCCCTGGAGAAAAGCGATTGCTGACCACCTGGTAAGAATCAGCAAAACCGTTTAAACAGCACTTTGTCTGCTTTTTGCTGCGATTTAGTGAAGGACAGCTCCCATTCCAGGTAACTAATGTATGTTCTTCACAGCCTTCACTGCTGTGAACCCACCAGCTCTTAGTCCCTCCAGAGTTTGGTACTTTTCTACTGACTTAACTGTAATTCCCGCTCTGTAGTCCACTTAAACCTGGGGTGTGAGGAGGAACCACAAATTGGTATAAAGGAGCCAATCTTCTATATTCTCTGCGGAGTTTTACTTGTATTGAAAGATGGATTGCAGACTGACTTTCAGTACAAATATTAATATTTATGAACCCTGCGTCAAACTTGAAGTCAGCATGTATTTCAGGGGAGGGGGAAAAAAAAGATTTTAGGAAGGCAGCTGGTCAAAGCCCCCCCAAGGAAATGTAGGTAAATGAAAAGGTATTGCATGGATTTTCAAGATGTAAGCTCACATCACAATGACAGAGGAAATGGCGAGAGGCATAATTACTTTATTTTGATAAATATGTAACCGCCTCACTTGTCAGGCTGTAGAGAAAGAATGCTTTGAAGAGGTATGATTTAAAGTTTCAGTATATCTGCTGGTATTACTGTTGCAGAAAATAATTTTATAAATAAAAAAAAGTTTATCAGCAGTAAATCAAAGTGGTAATGTCCATGGAGTTTGAGGGAAGGTAATGTTCTTGTTCACAGATAAGAAAACTGAAAGAATGCATAAATTCATAAAAAAAAAGACAATTAGCAGTATAGAGATTACAGTTTGGGTTTTGTAACTGGTACCATAATAATACATCTGTGTCAATTTATTTTGTTTGTGCCAGTTTATTTGATTTTAAATTTTTTTATGTTGTGAGTGTTTTATTTGAGCTCGAAGATGTACAAGAAAGCTCAAAGCAGCCACGGCATTATGAATTCTATTACCTTTAAATTTATTGTCACAGCATCAGGAACTTTGCCTTGGCATTTAAATTAACACTGCCAAGTGCAATGAGAGAACATTTCCATGGGTATGCATTAGCATGTTCCCTTGACCTATAGCAGCCCACGCCTCGGTTCAATAATGACACTCAATACGACAGAAATTGTTTCTGATCACCACAGTGATTCAGCGGATTCAGTGTTCACTATACTTCCAACAAAAAATGAAAAAAAACCCAGCCTTAGAATCTGAGGACTTGACAGCTAGACAGCAAAGCGGTGGTTTAAAGCCTTACAGCTTCATTAATTATTAACTTCTACATCTCCTGTGCCATCATCCTTTTACCACCAATCGTCAACTGTTTTGGTTTCTCAAATAGTGCCACGGTAGGACGTGCACCTGTCAGAGGGTGTGCAATTAATGGAGGTGATCAGCGGCTGACAGCTGCAACAGGAGCGGCATCCATGCTCACGGGTTTAAATAAAGTTCAGCGGATTAGTGGTTGCGGGGGGGTTCTGCAGCACACACTGTCGAATTAGGATGTTTAAGAGTCAAACAAATTAAACCATCTTACCTCCTTCCCAAACGCTTTATGTTACACAGGCCTGACCCTGCTTTACATCCGCTTAACAAGACAAATGTAATTTAAGTAAGTTGGAGGTAGATTTGTTAATTAGAAATCCCAGTTACGCTGTAAAACATTTCTCAATTAGCTTTTCCTTTGTATTACTTGTGGCAATAGATGAGAACTGATACATAATTTATAAATGCCTAAAATACGATTGTACTGACGCAGACTAAATAGCTCGACTGGTTCTATGTTTTGTGAAAATGAAAATATAGTGTACTGCTGATGGTGGGTAAGTTAGAGGTAATTACTAGCCATTATTTACCACATCATTCAAGTTTTTTTTTTTTTTTTTTAACAGTGATTCACCTGTTTATACAGCTGGGACATTTTTATTGTATCAGTTAAGGGAAAGAGGGAAAATATGATAGTGCTACTGTAATCCAGGGACCCAATGCTGCATCCTCTTATTACAAGGCGGCGACAACAGGTGCATTACTCACTACCCTTTTGTCTTGGACCAAAATGAATAAATGTTTTTTAATCACTACTACTGGAGAAATTTGAATCTATAATTTTTGTTCCTCAACTGCTCAGTGCTGACACTAAAGCTGTCACATGGTAAAAACTATATCAGAGCTACTTTCAGATTTGTATGTTGTCTCCCCTGAAGCTGATACTCATCTTTCTTGTCTAAGAAAGACTCTTGCAAGCACAGCACCTTACATTAGACTAGCAAGGTGATGCGTTCAAGGTTCAGTAAAAGACATGGTGAAAGAGCTCAGCAGCATGGCACATGTAAGCCGTTACCAGCAGCAAAAAAAGAGGAAGGAAAAAAAGACTACAGGAGCTTCTCTCTAATATCAGAACAGACAACTGCAATTAGACCTCTAATAGATGAGAGTGAGCAACAGCAAGTGTGGACTGAAGGGGACCGCTCCTTGCATCATGTCGGCCTGTCGGAGGGCAGCTTTTGGCGGTCCCTCCGCCTATGTTGTTTGCATCAGCGCGCTCTGAGGTAACAGCAGGACAAGTCAGAGGTTCGTCTTGGAAAATTAATTATTCTACCATCCTCCAAGGCAGCCAAGACCGATAATCTGGTTCCCAGAATCCCTTCCCGTCATCCGGTGCCATTATCACCGAAGGCTTCAATCCCCACTTCACCTATGGAGCCGCCTGGCAGCAGAATTCTCTCTATCCCATCCGCCTTTATGATTTATGAGGCTTGCTGTTGGAAATCGCTACAGTATTCCGGAAAAGATGTGGCATCCGGGACACTCAGACCTAACTGCTAACTGCAACCAAACCAATAGCAACGGAGGGTGTCAGTGTGTGCCGATTGCTGCCCATAGTGTGATCATATGGCCTTTTTTCCTATTGGGGTGATGCACCTGTAATGATCATGGGATTCCCCCCCCCCCATCAGTAAGTACCACTAAGAAACAGGTGAGTCTAGGGGTGGAGCCATACACAACAGCGAGAGGATGAGTTCTGTGCAACGACATTACCTCCCGCATCAGTGGGGCTTCAGGTATAAGTGACATGGGTCCCACATCCCTTATGGAATGAATTTCTCAGTAAATCAACATGATGTCAGAAAGGAGTGTCTTGGTGTCTCCAACAGGGTGTGCCCATCAAAGTGAAACACCCACTATGGTATCAACATGAAGTTGGCTGAGCTATGATCCAGTGAAAATGAACTGTTGTCGGAATGGACAGAACTGTGATGGAAGTGACAGAGTCATAGAGTTGACTGAGCTATGATTTGGGAAGACTGAGTTGTAGATGGAGTTGACTGAGGTATATTTGAGGAAGGTAGAGCTGAAGTTGGAGTTGACTGCTCAGAACATCTCTGATCCCAGCTCAGTCATCTCAGTTCAGTCCTGATCTTGTTCACTAAATTCTACCTGGTGGATTACCTAATAAAAAGAGCTTGTTATTGAACAAGCTGATCTTCACTGAGCTATGTGTTTTGACTTGGAAACAGTTGGTGATTAGACATATTGTGGACGGGACATTCAAAATTTCTTCGTCATGTTGTTTATATTGGAAAATTGGGTTCAAGGAAAGAAGTCCACCATGTTAACCTGATGTCACAGACCTGTTAGGTGGATTTATTACATTATTCCAATTTCATAATTACAACCGGAATTGATTGTGCCTTTATTTTTTAATATAGTGCCTGCTAATTAGTTATATTGTTAATGAGAAATCGTCTGGTGTGTTTACTTCTTTCATTAATTATCCAGAAGCAATGTGACTGTGATTCATTAAAATCTGTTTTTGGCACAATCATATGTAGCACAGAAATTACATTTCTGCATTTAAATTACTATAGCCATGTCAATTAAACTAAAAGTTATCTGTACTTTCTGAATTAACATATTTGGGAATGCTTTACAAACAATGGAAAAGCATGTTTATCGAACTACAAAATATTATTGTTTGCATTATATCAAATTTTTCAGTACTTTGAGTTTTTACTTTTTTGTGTGGGTGTGGACAATGGGATGTTTTGATTTACAACAAGATTCTAATACACCTAGATGCTTACTGGGGCTCAGTTAGGGGCAATAGGCAGCACAGTCACAGTCTTATACTCAAAGGACCCAGATTCAAATCCCTGCTCCTGCTGTAGCAACAACCCTAAATACATAGAGCCAAAAAAAAAAAAAGTGCAAAAGCCATATAAAAGGGTAAATAAGTAGCCAATTAAGAATAATAGTAACTAATTGATTTAGTACTGAATTGCTGGTGAACTTGAATTTAAAAAAAAATAATGAAATGCCATGTAGAGCACCTAGGCTATGTCCAAAGCAGCACTGCATGAACTATGTATGAACCTTTCACCTGCCAGCTTTAGCATGCAGACTTTCCAACAGTCATAACATGGACACTGTGAAATGACTTTTAATAAGGTATTTCACTTAAGGGCATCCATGTGACTTTTGTCTTGGAAATGTCAACGTGCATTGCGTGTATGCAAAGAATACTAATCGCAGATTAGGCCACTTGAAAAGCGATAAAGGCAGAAGTCAAACAAAATGGGCCAGGACTGCTGACTATATGTGTCCAATGACAAGAACGGTTGGACTATCCAAGGAATGGCCTTTGGACATAAACACAATTATTCAGATTTTCCGTTTCCTCTTTTGGTGTCAGACTTGCAAACGGCAGTTTATGGTTCACTGATGTACTTCGGGGGCTTGTGTTTACATTCGGACTTGATTTTTATTTTATTTATTTTTTATTCTCTTTAAACGTGGTAACACAGTTTAAAGTCATTTAAGGGAACTGCTCATGGAGCTCAGTTTTAACACCATTATAAGCTTCATGGGGATTTTGTCTCCCCAGTTAGATCCCGAAGCCGGTTCGCGACTCTAGACAGCACCAGGCCCCGATTCCCTGGCTATCTTGAGATAAGAGAGGGGTTTGAAATTCAGCCCTGAAGTGAAAACAATTCCTCTGTTCTTTGAATCTTTTCATCCTAAATAACTCCACTTCAATCCAATTAATATGAATTCTCCCTACACATCACCTTATGGACATGAATACTGATGACTGTCATTGAATACAATATGCTGTACCGGACTGTGTACCACCAGATTAGTGCTGTTGAAATGTATGCCCCCAACCCCACCACCCCAGCCTCCCCTGCCCTTTCAACTCGGAGATAATCTAAAGCACAGATACTATTATTTCTGTATCGTCTGCCTGAAGTTTAAGGACTGTGGTGGCTGTTCCTATCGCTCCAAAGATTTCAGAAAGAAAGAGATAATCTACTTTCTAGTCACAGCTTCTCAGCTGCTTGGAAGACCAGGCAGCACGGACGCCCACGGAATCCAAAATGAGAGTCGACACCCCATTTATTACCACAGGGCAAGTTCCCTTTGCATTTGCCTAATGGCCAGGCCTTGATTTGGCACTCACTCATCCCCTGCTGGGCACAGCAACCCAAACCCAACAGGCAAAGACTATACTTTGTGTGGCTCGTACCTCTCTGTCCAGTATCCATCGGGAATCAAACGGTGCATAACAAGTTTTGCCTGTGATCTGACGTGTTTCAGTTTCTCCTGCCCAAATCCGTGTCATCGTTTTATTTTTGTCATTGCCATCTCAGAACATCTGGTCATGTGTGGTCTAGAGGAAAACATGCCCAGCTGAGGCTTGGAGTCTGATGGGAGATGATAACGTATCTCTTTTTTCGGTGCGATTCCTGTTTGTCCGGCGAGTGGCTGACACCACAACAGGAGAACCGTTCTTCCTGCGAGGCCCGAAATGATAAGAACAGACCAGTTTGACAGTACAAACAGAGCCACTTTTAATTTTAAAGAACAAAGATCATTAAAATTTTTTTGAATAATTTATTATGGGGAACTTTTCTTTATCCGTTGAGCTTTTTTGGTTTCGTTCTCTTGACACCTCTGAAATGAGTTGGAAGGAAAGTATCAGAGGAGTGAATCAGGTGAAAACTAATTTTACGCTGAAGCGAAAGGAAAACTTGGAAGATACTCTTTATCCGCAACAAACAAACACCAAACGTCTTCCTCTGAGCTGAATTCATTTCAAGCATCCGCTAGAAAACACGGGCTGCTGGAGATCAAAATAAAGCTGACTCACAGATATCAATAATATGTTCCCTTTCAGACGCAGCCCCACATTGACATGCTTACAATTCCAAATTGAACCGTGCAAGCAAAACACTATACTTTTTACTGTCGCCATGGCAACCCCGATATGAACCACAATGTATAATGAACAACAGGCGAGAAATGGAGAAGCAATTACACTGCTGATGGCTGCCATTGTCTTTTTCACAGGTCAAAGTGAATTGATTGACTCGAGTGTGACCGGAAGAGTTAGAAATACAAGATTTACCATCTGAAAAGCTAATTCTGGGAAAAAGAAAAACAAAAAACAATGAGAAGCAATGGAAGGCCCATTGTTCTCAATATTATCCTTGCTGACATTGTTCCTTTTATTGTTTCTTTGCTTAGCATATCATTTGCTTCTCGTTTCATTTTTAAATCGACCGAGAATGATTTTTTCTTCCTTCTGCTGCTCTGCAGTACTCATTGTCCCCAATTTCCTCTAAGTGGTGTAGAGAAACAATTCATATTGAATATTACAGTGGATTTCAAAAGTTCAGTTTCAATACAAATACAGGGAGTTCTTCCAAGATAAATGGATTCCTGAAAAAGCGGTGCGAGAGATACCTACACAGGCCAGATTAGCACAATAAATACAGTTCAGGCATCTTTACATCACATAGTCCTGTATTTTGCGTACAGCTGTAGACTCACAAGGAGGACAGACAACGGCCAAGGTAAACATTAGCAAGGTTCCTGGAGAATTTCACCGGTGTTGCTATACAGCTGAAGGAGGCAGCATTCACTGCCTTGCAGCGGCAAGGTCACATGTTCAAAATGTACATTTTATTCATTTCGTAGGCGCTTCTCTCCAAATCGACTTACATTTCCAAGAACTGCACAAAAAGGCCATTATACAACACAAAAAGTGCATTACACCGAAAGGAGGAGACATTTGAGGTAGACAGATATGAGTACAGTCAATTTGTCACATACCACCATATAAACAGTATAAATTACATGAGTAGCTGCATATGGGGGTTTGTTCTTTATTATTAAATGACAATATAGTACACATTTACTGCGCAAACAGAAGATGGGGGAAAAATGAATCCCAAAGAGGTGAGCTTTAAGAGCCCTCTAGAATGTTTAGAGAGATTTGGCAATTCTGGGGGAGCTCATCCTACCACACTGGAGCCAGAACTGATCAAGGTACTCACCCTGAATTGATACTGTAAAATTATGCCACTGTAGGAATGGATAAATGGTTGTAAGTAGCTTAGTGTACAAACCTAAAGTTTTAAATCACTTTAGACAACAGTGTCAAATAAATAAGGCGATTAAGCCACAGAATCCCTGCAGTGCACCCAGAGTTGAAAAGATCATTCCATTGTGGGCAGCACTTGGCTCCATGCTGAAGATCTGTAGTTGGTTCACATTTATTCCTTGAGTCTGACAACACTGATTAACAAAGCATGAGATGTCTGAACTTGTACTGTGTTTTTTCTTACCGACTTACTCTAACTTTGTCTACTGTTAGCCCGGTAATCTAACAGGACATAAAAGACCTGATCCCTTACGGAAGGAGGTTCGGTCACAGCGGCCAAAATATCAATGGCAACAAGAATGACAGCAATTACCACTGGCGACCCCATAGCACTATTTGTACTTTTAGAGACTTAAAATTGACACCCAATTTAAGATAATTAGAAGGTTAGCATAAGAATGCTTCAGAATACTTGTAAACCCATTTCATCAGGGGCAGTGGGAAAAGGAATGATCAAAGGTCCCTTTAGCAGAGCACTGGTGATGTTTAAACTTAGTTTCCATCACTGCAGAGAAGTTCCACAAAAAAATATTGTGCCCAGTGGTTCTGAAGTGTAAGTGGAGCGAGAGGCAAGGCTAATGTAGTGCTGCAAGAAGAAAGTGCCCCGCCACACTGTCAGCTCGTATCCGAGAGAGACGTCATAAACAATGTCAAGTCGGGGTTTTTTTACTGCCTGTCTGCTGTCCTGAAAAGAGTCTAAAAGTTTCGAAACAAAACGAGAGCGGAAGCTGGCGACTGGCGCAGCTTTGTAGGATAAATGGGCCAGAAAGCCTCTGTCACTTTACCATCTTAAGGTTTCGATTACATTCTGTGCATTTTTCCTCGTGTTCTTATACTCAGAACACAGTTCTCTTTTTTCTGACAAAAAAGGAATTAAAGGCCCATTTTAACTTGCAGATGTATCAGTGGGCATTAAGTGAGAATCACTGTGACAAATGGGTATCATAACCATAGTGTACATAAAAGAGGGGAATCAGATGATCCATCAGCACAGTAATCTAAGAGAGCCTAGAAAAACCCAGAACTGGAGAAGCCCTTAATTACTGCAGAACGACCGACGGGACCCAGCATAAGAGCATTAGATAGCGAAGGCATCGCCCTCTTCGACTGAACCTGTCAGGTACGAGGGAAATGAAAGCCTTTGATTTGGCACAGAGACATTCGGGATGAGTCTCTTCCCTGACAGTGCAGAATGAACCAAAATTAGCACATGCCGCCGACAGGGCAGCATGACCGGAGGACATTGATTAAAGCTTCCTTTTTCTTCTCTTTCGGAAATTCTCAAAAGCATTTGTCTCCCAGAGGATTATGTTGATATGCGTAGGGCTGAACGCTAATGCAAGAAATTTGACACAGAGTATATACTGGATAGTTATATTACTATTATTAACCATTCTTTACCTGGTCACTGTCCACAGCAATGTATAATGCTAGGTGTGTACAATGGCTACTTGGGAATATTTACCCAATAATACACACAACAGGGTAATTTTTACTGGAGAAATTCAGGGAAAGTACCTTATAAAGGTTGCTATAGCAGGAGTGGGGATTTGAACCCAGGTCCTTCAACACACCTATGCCTGTGTTAAAGCACTCTGTCAGTGCGTGAGAAGAGGGCTCTATAAAAATAAACTGAATTGAATTTAACTGAAATGGAACAGCTTTAAAATAGAGAGAATCACATTTCTGTACTTTTCCACATATGAGGCTAATGGTGATATATAAGTCTTTGTCCATCTGTGTATCTCACATAATGCATTCTAATAAATTGGTATAATAAGCAGTCCGGCATTGCTGTCTTGGTCTGCTTGTCTTATTTCACTCCACTTGTGATTTGCAGAAAGCTGGGAGAAGCCTCACCTGATTGTTCTTTGGTTTCACAGATACACACATACAAAGCCTCTGCAATTCAAATCCAAACATGTACTATTTGCAGTGAACGGGGAAAAATTTGCTTATTCCAAACATGACGCAGGTCTCAAGTAAGCACAGAAACAAGGGAAGCGAGGCAAACATTTATAAGCATCTAATAGAACAGGGCAGAATAGCAGACACTCACACTCACTTCTCCTGCCCCACTGCCCACCCATCCTTTGTAATGATATCGCATTCCAGGTTGTTGAGCAGACAGAGTGATGGGCTGCAAAGTGACTTCCAAAACCCCCCACTCCTTGTCCTCTCCCTTGCAATAAAGCTGTCATATTGGCTCTCAAGCTTCTTTGTCGTTCACCTCCATGGTCACGCTAAACTGTCCAGAGAAGGGCAGAGGGGTTTACTCAAGGGATATGGCAATGGTGCAGCACCAGTGATCAACCAAACATCCTACTGTGGTGTACATGAAACTCATATTCAACATGCCATGATTATGACATCACTGCCTAGAGAAGCTGTTATGAATGGGGAAAGTAAATACAGCCTATAAAAACATTTTCTTGCTGGAAAATCTGAATTGCATTAGTACCCCTCCAGCACAAAGGTATTTTACCTTATCTGGAAGTGATTTCTGTATATTTTTGTTTTCAGAAGTCGCTGCCATTAGATCAGTGTCATTAATGTGTAAACGCGTCAGTCTGGAGATTCATGTTCCGGCAGAAAAGTTGCTAATGAATTACAGGTTTTGTTGAAGGTTTTCTTTCATCTTCCGGTATTCTGAGATAACATCACTTTTCCACTTGGTCCACTTTTCAATTCTAATGCTTAAAAAAATATGTAAAAGAAAAACAAAAACAAAGGTTGAAAGTCAATTACAAAAAAAAAAAAAAAAAAAAACAACCATTCTCTTTTTCTTGTGGCTGTGTTGTTGAACTTGTAAATATTAGATTAGTAAACATTGGTGCTCTATAAGTATTCCATGGAGACTTTAACCCGCAGTGGTCGCCAGTTGATTCTTATGCGTCACGGTTTGTAGAGAAATCCAAACTCTTTATAAATTCAAAGCACAGCATTTATTCTTGTGCTTTGCATGAAATGATTTGTTGTCGGTCATGATTTCTGAGTATACAGTTCTGTTATTACGTGAAAATGTTGGCCTAAATACATACATTATGCATTTGCTTAAAAGAGTCTTATCCAGATTGACTTAAATACTTAATGATTTCACACCGTTGGCTATTTATCGAATTGCCATTTTGTCTGAAGCAAATCATGTTATTTTCTGCAAGCTGAACTTAACGGTCATATAGTTATATAGTATTTATATAGTCCTTATGACATGGTCAGCCAAAATACCCCAGCGGTGATCTTCCGCCTCTGCACAGAGGAAGAGCGATTCAGACTGAAGAGGCAGGAAAAGAGCCTTCAGCCGAGGTAGAGTTTTAAGATGTGGCAGCCGTTGCGGGGCCCAGTGCTGTGGAAAGACCTGGGATTCTGAATGTCCGTCAGCAGTGTTTTGATGGAAAAACAACAAGGCGGCACAGCGCTTGACTGTCAGGACACGTTTCTAAGGGATCGAACAAAACCAGGCGGTCGAAAGTGGGAAGGGGGGTTGCGATGGACAGCTCAGTGGCACCGGGGGCTTGGGACCGAGAACTGGACAAGGGACATCCTTGTGAAAGCCCAGAGTGTAGCTAGTAGCACTGCATAGGTATGAAATGCTGGGGGGGCATCATTCATCTCTGTGAAGACAAGCTGGGAAAACCAATAAACAGGGCACACTGCAGGAACTGCACGCTACTGTCTGCATGACAACCATTAATGTCAATAGTTTACAAGACTTATTTCCAGACCTGAAGGCCTTTTACACCAAGGCAGCAGGTGTACATGCTGAGCATAGGGACGTTTGGTGGGATCACACCTGGCCATCAGGGCTGCATTGTTGATTAGGACATAATAAAGTGGCAGCAAAGAAGATAGGTGGCGAAGGGATGCTGTGAATCCAAAAGAACTGTGGGCTTCCTATTCTTTCAGAATCAATCCAGCCTGACCAGGTTTGTTTAGCTGGATAGAAAAGGTCTGAACCCTTTTCTCTTGAATTTATCTAGGAAATGTCGAGTCATGTCAGATTCGCTGAAGGATGCCGGGAGAGAAAAGAATGAACAAAAGGGATTCAAGCAACATGAAGTGGTTGGTACAACACAGCTGAATACAGCTGAAAATGTTTCGATTCAATTCAGCTGTCAAGACAGTCAAATCGAGCTGGACCAATCACAGAAGCCCCTCTGCCATATGTATTATATCCCCAAATAGGGATAAAAATACTCATTTTTACAGCAAATTGCTGTAAAAGCTTTAAAAATTAGTCTGAGTTGAGGGATTTGCAGTGCACAGTTTGACATTAAAAGAAGGGTTTGTTAATCAACGATCATGAGAGGATTTTTGGAAACAAGTGATTAAGCAGGGTCAGGAAAGGGTTCCAGGGGACACTGGGTAACAGTGGCTAATTAAACCATGAAGGAAAACCCTTCTGATGACCAAGATGTTTGAGGGGAAGTGTGTGTATTCCATTTACATTACATTTGTTTATTTGCTTGATACTTCTCTTCAAAAGCAACTCACAATGTCAGGCTAATTACAATTATTTTCCCTATTCATACACCTGGGTAATTTTTTACTGGAGTTCCACAGCAAGAAGTGAGATTTAAACCTGTAACCTTTGTGTCCTAAGGCAGCAGCAGTGCCAAGCACTACAATACCAGATGCGCCAGCATACCATTAAAACATTGTATAGTTTTGAACTACCAGCTCAGTTCAGCAAAGAATAATGGCTGATTTGTAGCTTTTGTCTTTAATCAATAGTAAAAATGTATTCTGTTCAAAACAGAATTATTATCTGGCTACACTGCAAAACTAATGAACTAAGTAAAAATGTAGTTAGACCATAGTAAAAAATCATTTTCATCTGAGACATATAGGGTTTCAGCCGAAGCAGTGATCTAAATTCAGGGAAGCATCCTGACTAATAGAATGAACTAAGCAGGCATTTGTTTCTATCATTTGGATTTTTTGCGTCTACACAATTTACAAAACATTTTATAAAAGCGCTGCGTCTACAGTGATTATTGCTATTAGTCACGATGATATCAGTGCGAAGGCTGAGGCCAATCTGCAGGCGAATCTGCAGGCCTCGCCGCTCAATGCCTCAGTCCGCTGGCACGGTGCCACCGTGATTCATCGCTTTCGTTTAAATGTTGATTTACGCCAACCCCTCGCCCACCCCCACCGCGTGCCCTCATTCGTTACTCGCCCGCTGCCATCTGTGAAGCGTTTCCCCAGTGAGGGATGACTCCTCTCTGCCGCTCTCTGGAGAAAGAGCCATGACTTGCCTTCAAACGTTCGCCAGTAAGGAGACAGACGGGGCTCAGGCCAAACATAAGGCAAACCCCTGTGTTGCGACATTACCTTACCACTGAAAATGTCAACCACACCTGAAAACACACGTGTCAACATTACCTTTTCCAAAACTGCTTAAATTTATGTGCTTTTTAAGTCTTTTGTCCCAGTTTTTTTCACCACGTTCTGCGACCAACAAGCCGCTATTCCGATATAACAAGTTGTTTTACAAACTACAAGTCCCATGGTACATTGCAGGACTGCTCACACAAACAGGAAATGCAGTGTATCTTCCACTGCCAGCAACCAACAGCTAGCAGCGAAGCATCTGACAGGATTGAAGGGATCTTTATACACCTGCTTGGAAAAACACCTGGCCAACTTAGACCCTTGATGTTCTCCATAATTAAACAGTACCATTTAAGTTTCGCCACTGTGGAATGCCTTGTCAAATTTGGAAACTGAAAAATTCACATTATGCGCTTCAGGAAATGACTTAACCAATGACTTCACCTTGCCAACTTTATATCCTTTTTAAAATGGAAAACGTATGTAGCTATAACACACCAGACAGTTTCACGTTCAAGGAAAAACCCATCAAGGAGTGGTGGTGGGTGATTTTAGTGCAAATATTACTCTTTCTCATAATTTTTTAGTAACGTAACCAAACGATGAAACTCAACTGGCTCTCCCTTAACAAACAACTAAGATTCAAACAAAAACTTAAGTGCTTCCCATAATCCTCTGAAATTCTCGCTTAACTCGCATAATTTCACTAACTCATCCCAGAGCCCCTAAAGGTCAAACTCTTACTCACAGTTGGTGTTCTCTCATGCCTTGCTTCCTCTCCCCGCCTCAGAGAAAAAAAAAAAAAAAAAAAAAAAAAAAAAAAAAAAAAGAAGAAAAAATGGCAGAGCACTAACTTTGGTCCTTCTGAAGTCCTTGTTCTTTCAGATTGGCCACACCTGGTGCTCAATTCCTCCTAGTAAGAAGACACCAGGAGCAGCTGTGAATGCAGGCAGGGACTGGGCTTTGGGAACTCTCCTGGCTGATACAATAGCCACCAAGTCAAAGCAGAGTTATAATGACCACTCCTATGCATATTTGCATAGTATGAACAGATATTGTATGAACACATTACCCTCCCATGAGCTGGATTCAAACCCCATACCCATCAAACACCAAAGCACTGGCATTACCTACTGTGCTACTGAGTCCCACTACTAAACTGGGAAAATAAATTCTTGGTCAGTTATATTGAATAACATTTCCACGGCAAACAACTCTCTCTTCATGTATTGCTCAGCTGTACTTTTTTAACCACTTTTTGATTTCTTTCTTACAATGTTCACATAGAAGTTTTAGTAATGGTGGAGAAAAATGAATAAATTAAGAGGTGATTAGAGATTAATGTAAGAAAAACCTGTGGACTGAATCATTTGTACAGCAGTACATACAGGATTACTTATACAGTGGGAACCAGTGGGCTGAATTCGGTGGCATTTCTCTGCATTTCAGTATTTCTCACAGCAGGGTCCACAGGACCTTTGCATTCCTTCCCAAAAACATTCAGTGGAGGGTCGGTTAGCTTGATAAGGGCCACAGGCAGTCTTTATGTGATGTGACTCAAAAACGCAGACTGCCACCAGCCCATATTGATCCCTGAGAACGAGTGCAGAAATCAAAGCGATCACATTACCTCCTGAGTGACACAGACATTTCTGAACCGCTTGTCCTATTCGGGGTCGTGGGGAGCCAGAGCCTAACCCGGCAACACAGGGCGTAAGGCCGGAGGGGGAAGGGACACACCCAGGAGCAGGACCCAGTCCAACCCACTGCGCCACCTCGTCCCCCTGAGTGACACAGAATCTACACAAATAACACCATGAAGGAAAAAAAAAAATCATCTGAGGTTTTGGGGAAAAGACTTAGCAGACGATAAGAAGGGTGCAAATTTAGTACTATAAAACATAACGCATTGCACTTGGTATTATTTTACTTAACACTTTTGTTCAAGGAAATTTATACCATTAATCAACATTCAACTGATTTTTTTGTCCCCTCAAAGCAACTGTATTCACACACACACACACACACACACACACACACACACACACTGTCTGAACCACTTGTCTCATACGGGGTCGCAGGGAGCGGGAGCCGAACCCGGAAACACAGGGTAAAGGGCTGGAGGGGACACACCCAGGACAGGACACTAGACTGCTGCAAGGCACCCCAAGTGGGACTCGAACCCCAGACCCACCAGAGAGCAGGACCCGGTCCAACCCACTGCACCACCACACCCCCTTTGTCCAGCTGTATTCATCTACTCACAATTACTTTCACATTTATACAGCTGGGTAATATTAACTTGAGAAATTCAGGTCAGGTTCTCAAGAGTACTGCAGCAGTAGGGGGATTCAAACCTGCAACCTTCAAATCCAAGAGTGGCAGTTCTTACCACTATGCTACTTGCTGCCCTGTTCTTTTCAAACAGCTGGCTAATTTTCACTAGTGTAATTCAGGGTAAGTCCCTTGATCAAAGAAGGGATGTGAACCAGAGACCTTCAGTGAAACAAAGATGGCAAGGTGTTAAGGCAAGAACCAAAAGGAAACAAAACACACTGCGGTGCTGAGAATATGAAAACGGAGCAATGCAATCAACAGCGGTGAAAGTAGTCTGCATCTTCATCCACAAAGGATAAATCTAAAGCTGTTTTCGCAGTTATATTATTCATGTAATAAAGTTTATTGTGGAAGGATTCCCCTCTGCTAGTTGGGTTATTGAACCATTTGATTACAAGTAACACATCATAAAAAGATGGACAAGAATCCATAATCCTCCAGACAGAGAAAACATTTGCATGACTTTTTTAGCATCACTGAGCACAGAAGAAATAATAGTAGCAGGAACCAGGGGAGATAGTAGCAGGGAGGGGAATCTCTAAGGATCTCTGGGTTTCTTAACCACAACGCCACCCCCAAGGCACTAAGGGAAATGATCCCAAATGACTGGCATTCGGGCAAATGATGCCCAGTGTTGACCCTTAAATCTTGGTCAAGGGCCACTGCAACTGAGCTGTGTTTTTCCGAGCATACAGCACCAGCCATCGCTGCGGATGCCTCCAGCGCATCCCCTACTCCCCATGGTCGGCCTTTCGTGTGTAGGCCGCTAAACGTCGCATGCTGGCTCTTGAGCAGCTTGCCTCTGGGCCATTTGGAGACACAGACCATTAGGTTTCCCTCCCAGTAAAACACAGGAATTGAAAAGCACTTGAGCCCCATAGAGGGTTTTTGACATTATTGTTTTTTCTTTATCATTGTTATTTTTATATGCTGCTAAACGCCTCCACTTTTGTTTAAACAGTTCACACAATGTGCTTGAACAAAACCAGTGAAAAGGGAAGCCTAAGCTTTGGATTTGTGGCTTTAGATGTACACATGTGAGTGTGTGTGTGTGTGTGTTTTTTTTTCTTCTTTTTTTTTTTTTTTTTTTTTTAATTTGTGCTTCACCCTCAGGGAAACCTAATCAAACCAAACACTCTTTATGTACAATAAGTTCCACATGCTCCTCTAAAGTGAGCAACTAACTATAGGGCACAGTATTCTGCACATGACAGATGACTTGGGCCAGCAATCCACTTAAAATTCTGAATCTCGCGTAATTTAGTGTGACTGCGAGTCATTTCCCTTGAAAAATAAATTTAACCATGCGCTTCATTATAATCTCATCACTTATTTATCTTTAGTCCAGATGTAATCTGGATAAGACTGAAGATGCTTGCATTAATAGTGATGCAATGTATGTCTTTAAATACTGAAAATGAAGCTGTATGCGTCGCACTTTGGTATTTGTATGCCTGTAGGTGCACTGCTCTCAGAGTTTCTGCTTTGCTTTATCAACTTTGCAATAATGGATTTTCCCCCCCGCGTTATCAGCGTCATTTTCTGATTAAACACAGCGGCTTTGCAACTCCAAAGCCTAATCCTTAAACTTTAAAAGTGGTATCGATATATTTAGAAACAAAGCTCTTTGTGTCTGATAAACGGCTCCTCTAACAAAGCAGAAAATATTTACTGAGCAAGAAGATTTACCGAGGTACTGAAAGAAGTCGTCTTCCTGATCACGATCTATAGGCCATATAGTGAACATGCCAGATTCCTACCTAAAACTGAAAGTGAGGATCTCCTGGCCTCTTATTCACATGCGCTCTTTTGGCATATTTATAGAATGTTGCCCTACAAGACAGCGTTTCCAGCGCTGGCTGCCCAGTGGACTCACGCACATGGGGTCCGAAATGAAAAGCCTGTAGGTTCCAAATTTTAGTTTCAGTGTGCTAGAATGAGCTCCCTCTGTCCCTCAAAGCTGCTGAATCCCTTTCAGTATTCAAGAAGGATCTCAAAATGTATCACTTGAAGAAATTTCTCTGCTGATCTCTTAATTACTCCATTAATTTGCATCACACCATCTGCTGATGAAATGCACTTTTGTTCACTCTGGAGAAAAGTGTCTGCCAAAAAGGGAAGTGTAAATACAGTATAAATGTTCTCTTATACATGTGACTCCCCACATTAACTTCCTCTCATAATGTCTTATTAACAAGAGGAATATGGTTATTTTGTGAATGTCTTAGAAGGACAGAGGACGTGAAAGTGGCGTGTCGACATCAGAAGAATATGTAGTCGCCTCACCCATGACTTCCAGCTGCCCTTGCACTGGCTCCAACCCTCATTCCTCATTAGCTGCTCATAGTCATTATTACCTGGGGGCTCCGGAACAGCATGCAGTCGCGATTCCCACCAGCCGCACCACAGGGGTGGCGCTTGTTCTGTTTTCTAGGGGACGGACAGCAGGCCTTGGGCTTGCAGAACCCCAAGGCGATGCCCAGGGTGCGAGAGTTTGTCAGCACTTTCCTCTCACAGCGCAGTCTTGGTAGGTGTTTGTGAAGGGCTTTCTTACTGATGGGTCTAAACTTAGCTGGGTAAATTTCCACTGTATTTACCATCGCTGTGTGTGCTCTTTAGAACTAGCTAGAAATCTAAATCAGTACAGTGCACCTCCTCAAAGTCAAGACAGGTATTCAAGTTTACTCAACACTTCCAATTTAATAAGGAATTACAGTAAAAATGTAGGTAAAGGATATTGGAGAATTGGGATATCTACCTTACATTTGATTATGAGCTTGTCAAAATATGGCACCACAAAGGAGTATTATTTTTGTTTTGCAGAAAAGAATCAAAGAAGGGGGCCTGTGACATTTTAAAACACTCATTAGGTATAAATTTCAAAATGGAATCTTATCTGCATAAACTATTGTTTCCTCCGAGGGGTGTATACTGTAGATATAAATAGCAGGACATGATGTGATTACATTTAAACATTGCATGATCACGAGGATGAATGAAATCTAAAGTACTTCAAACAAAGAACAGTTACTTGAGCATTGAAAAACTGATCCTCTTTAACGACAGCAGGGATTTTTTCAGTGTTAAAGCCGAGATGATGCGAACAGCGAGTGGTGTGGTGCCCTCTGATCTATGCCAGCTCTCAATCAGACGAAGAATATCCAAGTTATTATTACTAACCAGATTAACTAAATCACAAAGCAGAGCTTCAGAGGTCGCAAATGAGAAATTGCACAAAATAGCGTGTGACAGAGTGACAGAGAGAGTGTGTTCCACTGATATACGGATGAGTGTCCGATTGAAAGTAGTGCATCTAGCAGTGTAAGTCACCTTGGTGAATAAGGTGTGTGTGGGTTGATAACACTACACAGAGTTTTCGGAAGTCACTTTGGAGAAAAGTATCTGCTAAGTAAATAAGTGTAAAATGTAAATATACAGTGGTACGTAAAACACAACATGCAACGTACAGTTGAGAACAACAAAATCACTTTTTTATCTGGTATTTTTATTATCTTGCCAAAGCAGAAGTGAGGAACCCTTCGGTCTTCCTTGATCCACATGCGGACTCCACTTAATACTGTAGTAAACTGAGGAACCATGAGGAACATTCAAATCATTGCCAACAGACAGCTTTATAGTTAGACAGGACACACTAAACAAGTCACCCAAGTCCCAATGGTTCACCATGATGGTTAACAAAAGAGCAATGCAAAATTCAGAAGAAAGAAGATCCCATACTAACCAACAAAAGAAGAACGCTGCACAGTGAATTAACAAGGTAGAACGATAAACATTCTGGAAGATGAAGGTCGAGGGCAAACCCGTCACATTTTTGCCTGTTGCAAGGCATGCTGGGAAGACACCACAGAAGTGCGCAGCAGGCCTGCCTGGGACATCATATGTGTGTGTGTGTGTGTGTGTGTGTATAAATATGCAGGTAATAAAGCATATAAAAACGCAGTTGATGCTTCAAGCACGGACTACAGACAGTCTTTTTCACAGCTGGGTCATAAATGTTGCATCGGCCTCTCGTGTTAATAGAGTACTTGTTTGTCAACGCTACATTCAGGAACAGGATGCAATCACCGCGCTCACCTTCACAGCACCCAGGTTTCCCAGTCCAGAGGGCGTGTCAATGGACTACTGCACATGAGTCCAGCCGCATTCATTGTGACTGCAGAAGTGCCACTACTGTAGATTTCGTGAGAGGGGAATCCAGCAACCACTCTGCTGGCCACAGATGATACTTATGCCAAATTTATTGTTTTAGCTGACACTTTTCTCCAAGGTGACTTACGAAGCTAAGCTACTCACAGTGATCTACCCACTTATTGTACCGGGTAAATTTAGGATAAGTACTTTGCACAAGGGTACTACACCAGGAGGTGGAACTCAAACCTGCAACCTACAACTCCAGAGGCAGTAGCTCTAACTGCTACATTATCTCCTGGCTCATGTTGTCATACAGGTTGGGTGTGTTTCTCACAGCTGCAAGATGTGGCCAGCAGCTGGAAAGCAGAAATCTCAGGCAGGATTGTGAAAAATTAAAGAACGCTGTCAAATTAGGTAGAATGAGTCGCAGAGACCTGCCGTTCAGCAAGGGTGTTTTTCTGATCTGGGTCAGGTCAGGCTGATTTATTTTTAATATTTCTGTGGATGAGTTTGTGAAAAGGAACATTTTTGAAAGCACTTTCTGTTATAACAAACTGCGCTTTCTGCTGGAGAGTTGTAACACCAGAATGACGCGTGCTAAGAATAACCAAAGTGGGTCACATTTGGCCTTGACTTAGATGTTCATGTGGATTTGTAATAGGTTCTATTTATTCGTCGGTGCAGTTCTTCAGACAAACGCGCAAACTTGTGATCAATGCATTTAATGAAGGCAAGTGAACGCGCTCCTCAAATTAGAGCCATGGTGTCGGGTTTGAGTCGGGTCCCCTGATGGACCCCGTCAGAACTCTGCTCTACGCAGTCGGCGAAGACGCGAATCCCAGAGAACTCTGCGTCTCCAGCAGTCATGACGCATTTGAGTCAAGGTGCAAGTTCAGAAGAGAACGATCTATTTCGCAGGCAGTTATTGATGGGTTTGCCCCCGACCTTCATCTTTAAGAATAATTTTCCTCCCGAAAATGTCATGAAATTGAACAGAAAGGTTATAAAACAAAAATCAATAGTGAATTATTTTGACACCCAATATTAGATACACTTACAAAATGACTTTTATTTGGTTTGAAGATCCATGGGAAGATATGTTTCACATTTTCTTGGGTGGATCTCATAAAATGAATAAATAAATAAATAACAGATTGAATTACACACAAGGAAGATTTGTAATTTAACTGTACTTTAACTTTTTAATACAATTTTTTAATAACAACCATTTCTTGTGGTTTTCCTGCTTCAATTAAATTTATAAACAAACAAATAAACCTCAATGCAGACTTGAAACTGAGTGGAAATACCTTGTGCTCCTGCCAGTAAACCTTAGCAAATACTCACACTGTTATGGAGGTTGTGCAATTTATCAGTAAGCGCTAATAAGCCATATTTCCTAATTATAAGCATCATCTTTATCTTTTTATTTAAAAAGGTGTTACCCAGAGGGGATTAGTACATAATCAGATCAGAGAAGACAGACTTCATTAGTGTGTAGAAATATGAAAATTTTACACATTCGTATCTTGCACCACCTCATGGCTCTGATGAGCAAAGTAAAAAGGGTGATACAGCTAGGTACAGCTAACAAATTAGGGTAATATGTTGACCAACAAAAACCACAGAGGGAAGTGACATTTTTCAGATGTATGTTTTTAAATGGAACAGTCCAGCAGGTGCAAGGCCATTATTCATCAAGAACACCTCTGTTGGCCATCACCAGAAATCCGTGCATATATGAGGCTGCCAGTGATTAGCAGGAGGATCTCATTAAGTGCTGGATTTGCTGAAGGGATCTGTTCTTCGCCAGGGATTACCGGCATGCAGCAGAATGAACTCACAGCTGCAACGGTGCGGCTGAATGACACCAGGGCATGAGCCGTAGATCAGCAGCTGGAGGAAGAGGGCTCTTGTGCAACCTCACCTCACCAGAAGCAGCGGGCACTCACCAGCTGCTGAAGGAGCAGTGTGGGCAAAAGTGTGCCTATTTCATTATTATAAATACCAGACATTCTTTATTTTTTTCTAACATTTTAAATATTATCCAAATACAAATATTGCTATATTAATATTAATATTAATGAATTAGTCCTGGGTGATTAACATAGCTTACACTATAATCTATTTGACGTATTGGATTTTTTTTTTTTTGTTATAAATTGACAACAACACAGCAACACAGAGACAGTATGAAGAACCGAAAACCCATCACCATTCATAAAACAAGGGCAAAAGGACAAAAGGTTACAGTATTTCACAGGTGTATCCATGAAGCGCTAATTAGGTCCATAAGGGTTTATGGAGATTTAAGAATTCTTTTAAATTATCCTGTACATCAAAAGTTTAACTTTTATGTGGTCAAAAAATTAAAACTTCGGTGAACCACACATTTACAAAAGGAACTTCAGGTGTCGACCATAGCAATGTGCATTCCCTTTCTAATTAAGTTTATAAATAAATAGATAAATGACTTGGGTTGTGGTTTAGCAAGAAAATAGATGGAGAAAAGTCAATCTTTTTGCTTTGAGTACTTTTTGTTGAGACTTTGAGTATTTGCTTGAACATCATCTATTGGATTTTAACCCACACAGCACCAACCTCATTCCCTCCCCTGTAGTGCAGTTAAAGCCGTTCTCTTGTACTCAAAAGACTGATGTTCAGAACCTCCTCCCGTAGTATAGCCTTAAGCAAGGCACTTACCCTGAATTGCTCTAGTAAAAGAAAATTACCCAGCTCTACAAATGGTCAGTAATTGTAGAAAGGTTGACGTTCTAAGGTGCTCTGGGGGAAAAAGCAACAACTAAACAAATTAAATTCCCAAGTGTAGAACAGAATTTACCCTATTATGCTTTTAGACCTGCAGCTAGCTGCTCTCCATTCCATCCTCATACCGGGTACTCAGACTTGTTTTCACAGAACAGTTTCCACAGTCTACAATCTCAACTTTCTCATGTCCACTAGGCCTCATTGTGCATGCCGGCCCAGATGAAGTTGTGCATTTTCACGAATTCCAGGGTACGCTTTTTGATTTTAATGCTCCACAGAAAAGTGACACGGGATGACACACAGGGAAATGAGGAGGCTGATGGATACACAGCGCAGATCTCACTAAACATCACACACTGAAAAACGGCGGATAGGCCACTACTCACACCGCTTAGAGTGACACAATGACACATTGCGAACGAAATGTAGGGGGTGGGGGTGCCCTGCCCTAATGTATTCATTTGTTCACCCTAAGTTTAATTTGTGTTATTATACTGCAGTCCAGTTAAGCATTAAATGTAATATTGAGAGGCAGAATGTCGAATGACATGTAGAGTAATAAATCATTGCCCGACAGTGCATTTATGGATGTGTGAAATGTGGCTGTGATGTGTTCTTTTTCTGCCTCTCATCATTGCTACTCTCCAGCGCCGATAGCTTAGCGCTGAATACCTAATAAAGGTGAGTGGGAAGACCAAAGCAAACAGCTAACAACATGAAGAATTTAGACCATAAGGGTAATAAATCAAACTGTTGTGATGCTCTTATCACATATGTCAGAAGGACCAGTCAATGAAAATTCCCAATAGTCTCCTCAGCACCAGACTGCTGAATTTCCATAATTACTGCCTTGAGGTCCCATGACTTCTCATTTATTGCAGAGCTGCTCCTCATCAGTTTAAACATCAGGCCGGCACTGCCCACAAAACATAACACTTAAAAAAAAAAAATCTATACAGGCTCCTTATAAAGAATGCAGGGAAGGGTTTGTTGTGCTCCCAGGTCTTGACAGGTTGCATTTTTGCTCCACCGTTGCTCAGTTTTTGGAATAATCTCCATCCATTTGACTTTCGATGCTTTTCAACAATGGTTTTGGCAACATACTGTACCATTAAAAAGTTTGAGTATGGGATGCCATGTTTTCCCAGCTCATCTGCAGTAGTTCCCAGAGATCAGTCTTTTGTCCAGTTTTTCCCATACAGGTGTTGCCCTGGACACTCTTGTGTACTCAAACTTTTGAATGGTACTATACGTTTAAAGAATGCCTCAATATCGGGTTGCTTGTCCATTCTTCATCTTTGGTTTCTCCAAAGAAAGTCCTCAAATTCTGCTTGATTCCATTTGCTTTGCTGAAACAACAGGACCCCTGACTCCATGAACCCCCTCACGGAGTGGATGCATCATCAGTCCTGATTGTAATAAAGTGGAGAGAGGCAAATAGGTTGGCATTATAACATCCAACCCAATTTAAACATGCAGCCATAGCTGAATTGTTCTACAGTATTAGTAATTTTGCATATGGGGTGACCAAAGTACAAGCTTTGGAGGTCACCAAGCTGACATACTCAATATTTTGAACAGGGTGCAGAGGAAAGGTTTTTGCCCAATTAAGAAGTTGCCTCCAAGTGTGCTTGCCAGAACAGCCAAGTTTCAAGTGGTTATGGATCTGATTTAATGAGATGGTTTCTCTTTGTGATGCACTGGCATAATTTGTCCGAATTCAGCAAAATGTGCATGCTCCCTATATCTTAATACTGGATAAGAGGAAGAGAACACAAGGTCTGGGTCCATGCAGTGTCTGCCATGTAGACCTTGACATCTGAGGAGAGTTGGAAAATGAGGAGGAGCATTCACACCAGGGGACCACACGTACGTGAGAAGAGAAGGAATTAACATGATCAGGGCGACTTCCATGTACAGACCGAGCCTCACTCCCACAAGGGGTCATAAATCTTAAAATACCATGCTATGTTACTATACCCAACCTTCAACTGAGAGTTGCTCTCTAGGAGGTGGAATGAAGACAGATTGGGGGGATTCTGCAGGTCGTTCCAGTAATTTTATTTTCCAGTGGAAGAGGATATATCTGGCATTCCGTAACACAATTTCTAGAGCGGCCCTGTGATGGACTGGCCTCCTTTCAAGAATGTACCTCATCTGACTCCCTATGCTTTCTGGGGAAGTCTTCAGATCACCCTGGCTGGATAAACAACCGCTGAAAATATTCAAACAAGATGGATTTACTGCACTTAATTTTAGCACAGTCAAATTATTCTATTGCTCATTCATTATACGACATACCAGCTCAAATGTTGTTTCATAGAGCCTATTGTGTTTTCTGTTGTCATTTTTGCTGTCCAAATCTAAATTTGAAAGAAGCATTCACTTCATGGCCTGTAAGGTCATTAATAGAGGCCCGGTCAACATCGGTTATCGAGACACGTGTGTAAGATGCAAATGTGGTCCCTCGAACTCTTCAGCAAGGAGAGCATCAGCACCTTGGATTCGTATCTGGTGCACGTCGCGGTGACCCGTGACTCAAGGCTTCGTCCGGCAGGCGAAGCACGGCCGCGTTTTGTGCCGCTCAACGATGCGTGCTTATCTGAATGGGAAACGTGCTCCCGACACCACTCGTGGGATAAGCACACACTGTGTGGAAACACAAGGCTGACAGTCCAGCATGACCACCCGATAACGGTTCTAATAAGGAGCCCGTTGGACTGCAGCGCTGCTTATCAACCGGATTCAGTGCTGACTTGTTTTCACCGATCGTCCCACAGACAGAAAAAAAAATTAAAAATACATGGATTATTACGACATTTCAGAAACCAGTGAGCATTGATCTGGGCTTATTTCAAGGCACTGATTATTTGAGAAATTTATAGTATTGGAAATGAGACCAAGAGGGGTTTATTAAATATGATCCTGACACAATATGACAAACACGAGGGTGGCATTTCAGTATTTCCTTGATGACACCTTCAAAAATAAGCGGAGTTATGAACAGTAAAATGCATGTGTGTGACAGGTATCCTGCAGGGATGCGCTGTCAGCAGGGGATCCTGGCTGAGGAACCACGGAGCAGGGTTTTGTTAAGCTAAACACTAAGAGGTAATAGTGATTAAAGGATCCTTAGAAACGGGCTCGCGTAGCAACCGAGGACACGGAGACGCGGACAGGTACTAAAGCTCCGCAGGTTATGCTCAAACTGTTTGCTTTTGTACACAAAGCGGGGAAGAGGGCGGGGTCGGAAAACTTTTCTGCTGAAGTTTTTCACCATGGTTTCTGTTCTTGTAGGCTCCCGGGGGGGCGGGGTTCGTAACTCTCATTTTTCAGTCTGACAGTTTTTGACAAAAATGGAGAACAAAGATGTAAGTCTGGCCCTCGAGTTGCTCATGTACCATGGTCTGATCACTCCTGAGTCAGGTGGTTGACAAAATAAGGTGCAATCATTCACAACTGTCCAAATCAGCTGAAAATGTTGCAGGGAGTGTATGCTGTATAATAAGCTCAGTTACAGTGCTGCAACAACAGATTAAATGCACGGACTTTCAAATGACATGCAGTAAAAAGAGGTGACAACTATGCTCAAGTCTTTTCAATGACTAAATAGTTACCTTTCACAGACATTTAACTGCAGCACTGTATGTACACACACACACACACACACACACACACACACACATTTTCAGAACCGCTTGTCCCATACGGGGTCACGGGGAACCGGAGCCTACCCGGTAACACAGGGCGTAAGGCCGGAGGGGGAGGGGATACACCCAGGACGGGACGCCAGTCCGTCGCAAGGCACCCCAAGCAGGACTTGAACCGCAGACCCACTGAAGAGCAGGACCTGGTCCAACCCACTGCGCCACCGCACCCCCGGTCACTGTATGTACAGTAATTGCAAAAGTACTGGAATAATCTTAAGCAACCATAACCAGCTTAATACATCACACAAAGCAGGGAAATTCTTTGTCTCCATGCAGTAGAGGCTATTTTAATTAATTAATTAATTATTAATTAATTAAATTTCCTAGCACTGTATAATTTTTTTTTTTTTTTTATCAGGACTAAAAATAGCACGATGGGTCAGCTAGGTCAGTATCTGTGGATGACCTGCAGGTACTAGGCACTAAGAAATATGTGTTGGACCCATTAAATACGAGACTGCAATTGAGAAAATGTGGTACTGGGCCTAGGAAAAGTACTGTGCAACACTTCTTATTGTTTGAGACATGCTGCCGAGAGAATGGATTTTTAATAACCATAAGAGGTAATGCATCAGAAGAATTCCGCCGTTTTCCAACAAAACAGCAGCCGAGGGAAAACAATAATAAACACATGTAGTGAGCACTTCAAGTCTTACTACCTAATATACATATTTTGAATACAAATCTCTTTTTTTGCGTGGGTGTTCTGTGCAAGAGGTCAACGATTTATGCAAAACACTCACGCGTTAATTTATTCAATTCATTTGGGCTGTTGAAATGAAACAGTGGGCACTTCCCGGAGGACCTTGCGCCTTTGGGAAACTTCAGTATTAAAACCCCAGCGATGCTTCTGCAATTACAACTCGTAACACTTGAGTTTCCGCGGTTCTCTCTGCTACTCGTTTGGCAGTTTATCGGGCAAAAACATATCTGCAAGCAAGCCACTAAAGTAAGGAATTACACGGCACAGCACACATATCTTTTATTTACAGAATTGAAGGTATTCTGATGCCCAAGTGACCTGCTGGGCTTCGGCAAATGGAGCAGCAGAGCGCCTTTGTTGTCAGTGGCCTCGGCGTCCAACTTATCTGGAAAATAATTATTTTCCGGCCCTTCTACACAACAATGTCATGTTCTTAAACTGCAGCCACATTCGTGGTGAAACACTGCCCTTCTGAAAAAAGGTCACCCGTTAAAAAGTGTGGAATGAAAGGTTTGCCGTTATTTTTTCGGTCATCGCATTGCAGTCACGCGATAGGCAATCGAATTAGATATGCATGCTTAACACCTCTAAAAATAACAAAGCACTATGAATACGCTGCTCTGCCTGAATGAAGATGATAAACAAAAACAGCTGTTAATCGGAAGCAAGGGTAAAGTGTAAAAGAGCAGAAGATGAAACCAGAGCAGAGCCATGAAGACCAGCTGGATCTTTTAACTCTCTGCGCTCATTTGGGAAACTGGAACTAGAGTGGAACTACGGTGGATATCAAAAGTCTACAGAGCAGAAAGGAAAGCACCTGTGCACATGAGCGGGAATGTGATTTCTGAATCGGAAATTAATGACCCTCTTAGTAAGAGGTGTGAACAATTTCCTTGGTTGCGCAAGTGTTCACACCGAGGTGTGAACACTTGCGCAACCAAGGAAATTAATATTTTAAACATTGTTTTTCCTGAAAATTATTGATTTGTTCATCCATTTATTATCAATAATATTATTGTCCACTCAGAGTCACCATGGTCCACAGCTGTTCTTAGGAATGATAAGGTGTGCTGCAGGGTACACCCCAAATGGGATGCTGGTCCATCACAAGGCAATTATACACACACACACACACACACACACACACACACACACACACAAACATACACACACTAATGGCAATTTAGTCACCCAGTATTGGAATACATGTCATCACCAGACATGTGGGGGAAAAACATACAAATAACTCCTCACAAAGTGAGCCAGATTTAAACTCACATCCAAAACCCACAACCAAGGAGTTGTGAGGCACGTACAGCCAGTATGGTGCCCTATGATTAATTTGTTTTTCACTTACAGTAAATATTTTGTTGTTACAAGATGTTATTAAAGGTGAAAAAGTATGACATGATTTTTCTTGAGACTTTACGTCAACAAAAGCTGAAACATAAATAAGGGTCTGTACAAGTTTGACATCCACCAGATCTGATCAAACAGAGATACATTCACAGAGGCCCCGAATTCTCTCCTCACTGCACATTAATAAATCATAAATAAATGACTCTGCAATCTATTTCCTTTACAAATAATCCATAACAAACAAAAATGCATTTAATACATTTGGGCAAACTGTCTCAATTAGCAAGATAACTCCTCCGGTCCCTCTGCGGGGGTTCACTGTGAAATTTCAGGTCTTTCTCAGACAGACCTGCCTGTCCTTCATTAACAGCTAATTAAATGCTCCAAATATTCCCTGTGACTTAATGGATTTCTGAAACATCCCCAGTTCTCAATTAATCTTTTGCAGTTTTGTCCCAAGCGCAGACCCCACCTGCGGAGTGCAGATGGATAAATGGGTTTTTACCTGAGTGCAGCCGAAGTTGTTCTCCCTGGTGACCAGACACATCATGAAAGCTGTGTCCCTGAAACCCTGTTGACAGTATAATTAGAAACTGCGCGTGGACAATGTGCCTCCGAGATAAAGCGAGCTGCGGCGAATAACTGCAGAAGTTTTCAATTCCATTCACTTCGCATAAAGTGCATCTGCGTAAAATTTATTTGAGAAATGCTCCGTCTTAGAACCGCGAATACGCAGTCCGCTGTTGTTATTCGTTCGTATTTTGTCCACAGTACTAGAAACACCACGCTGATCAACGTACAGTTATCTGCACATGCAAGACAGAGCAATTGAACACACGCACATTCATTCGCTTACACACACCGAGGATAATTTAGAGTCATCGGTCTGTCCGAAACACACGTCTTTGGGCTGTGCGAGGAAACCAGAGCTCCATGAGGAAACCTAGATTCTAAGCCAGATCGAAGCCCACGGCCCAGAAGCTGTGAGGCACCAGCGCTACCTGCTGAACCACCCAGCACCATTGATGATGGTGCTGTAGCAAATTTATTATTTTGCTGCTTAGCCACCTCTTCTGTCAACGGTTTTACCCTCCTGTACAGTCAGTTATTTTACTGTTATGTACCGTACTCGTGGACTGCAATAAACAGAAGCTCTCATGGGACTCAAATCCGCAACCTTTCTGTCTGTACGGTACCTGCTGACCCTCTCCAAACCAACCCCTCCACGCATTGCTGAGAGGACCCAGTGTGGGCGATTAGGTGGAGAGCAGAATTACAGACAGAGAGAGAGGGCTGATGTTATCATCCTGTTACCTGTTGACTGTGGGGGGGTGGGGTGGGGTGAGCAACAGTCCATCCACTTCCCTCCGGAGCGCTGTGCTCAAGTGCACTACAGTGGGCAAGGACAGCAGGACAAACCTTACCGTGTTATCTAGTGGGCTTTCAAAATACACCTTGCCACTTTTGCCAAGTGATGGCCTTTTTCATTTTTTTTATCCAAGTAGGTTTACTTCTAAGAACAATAATAATTATACACACACACACACATTTTCAGAACCGCTTGTCCCATACGGGGTCGCGGGGAACCGGAGCCTAACCCGGCAACTCAGGGCGTAAGGCCGGAGGGGGAGGGGACACACCCTGGACGGGACGCCAGTCCGCCGCAAGGCACCCCAAGCGGGACTTGAACCCCAGACCCACCGGAGAGCAAGACGATGGTCCATAATAATTATAATATTTGTAAAAATAAAACAGTTTGCATAACGAAAAACGTGCTCTTCTAAAATAAATGGGCTTCCAGTAGGGCAGGTCAGGAGATGAGAGCAAGGCAGAGAGGGAATTAAATAGTCTAGGCTTGTGCACAAAGAATGAAGGACCAACTGGTCAAACCCAGGAGAAATCAGGCAAAAACAGGTCAGATTAATAAACTTGTCAAAATGGAATAATGTTGGAGAAACATGGAAAATCGATCACAGCATGCCGGTCTGCCGTTCACTCGGCAGAACCCGGCATGTGAGCAGCCGTGCCTGTCGCTAAGCAACAGCATCAGCAGCAGCATCCGGCATTCGTCCTTCTCTTCCATTTTATCAGACATAGCTTGTCGCTACGGCCACTTACATCCATCCCGAAAAAGCTGTGTTTTCTGAAAAAGAGGAGATAAATAACCTCTCCATACTTGAGTCTTATTATTTACTGCCCATTCCAGGGAACCGTAGATATTATTGCACTTGAAAGTTAATGAGCTTCATGAACTTGTGCATTTCACAACCATCTAATGCTCCAGATGAAAACTGAAATATAAAATGAGTAAACTGGTCGTGTTTTATGCATTTGCTTGGAGACGTGGGGTTCTTTTTTTTTTTTTTTCTTTTTTTTTTTACATACACCGGTTGGCATTTTAAAGAAGAGTTCTTGATTTATTTACGCACTGAATGACTGAACAGGGAGGTACTGAATCGGGAGGAGGGTCTTTCTTCCGCAGTCTCTCAGGGCTCGGTCTTAGATGGAGGCCTCACAGCTCTGTTTTGACTCCCCCTTGTCATTTACCATTTGTCTCTGTGTTTGGTGGGCACAGCCCTGTCAAAGCCCCTGCTATGCCTCTGCATGATTAAGTGAGCGAACAGGCCAGAGCTGGCATTTTTGCGTGCACACACACACACACACACACACACACACACACACACACACACTCACACACACCAACCTCTACCCCGAGCCACAGAGGGATGTGTGTATACACACACACACATCCTGGTATGTGCCTGGTATTGATCCATGTTTCCTTCAGCAGAGTCCTGCTGGTTAAGTACGAGTAAAATCGGTCTCCTTGGCTCAGTGGGAATGACAGCTCAGCACTTGGTGCTTAAATGTCCAAAAAGCTATTTTATAGGACCCAATCAGAATAAAAAAGTGTTTGTCAAATTGATTATTTTGACAAAACAATTTAAAATGCATTCCATGTTAAAAAAAGAAAAGAAACTGATGTGTTAGAGTAAGGTCATAATTCTTACGTCATGGTAGTACATCCAAAAACTGTTACATTCATGCTGATATGATGCCGGAATCAAATTCTGTGCCTTAGATAGCAATAACTTGCAATAAAAGTTAATTCTCATGCACTCACTGATACACCTCAATATGTCAGTAACAACATGTAATCTGTTCAAGCATAAAACCTTTGGGTCACCAAGTGTAGTTCCTTAACCACTTGTTCCTTTACAACTCCCAATCGCAATTTTGTTATTTGACTGTAGAAAGCTTCAAATAAACTCACAAAAACACAATGCTCCATCGTTGGTGATGAAAGCTTTGCTAAAACATTCCACTGACCTTCCAGCTATGGCAATTTAAAGTTAATAATATTCAATGCTCATATTGAAGGAAATTGATTTTTAATTGCCAAATCATAAATTGTTCTCAAGCTGACGAGCTTCTCCCGCTGAATTGCTTTCTGGGAAAAAGACATTGTATTACTTCCCTGATTTCTGATTAAGGGGGTAATGCATTTTGCAGTGTGTACTGGGACACCGGGAATCCGTTTAAACAGGAAATGAGTCTAGTTAACTTCTTGATGATGAATTTTTACGTTCCAAAATTTCACACCGAATGCTCAGCAAATACAAATTAACGGTCCAAATATAAGGGATTTTGATTACTTCTTTATCATGCAGGTCTCAGTACAAAGGTGTCGCTGTCAATCCAGGTGACGGCAGCACAGACAACTGCTTGTGACAGGTAGAAATACTGGTCTCCAAGACAACCCATCATGCAAAATATTTCTTACAAACCAAGCCATTCCTTATACAATGAAGGACCTCTAATACCGTGATCGGAACATCCAGCTTGGTTTGCATGCTCCATCTTGTCTGGAAATATGTATCCGTGATGGCTGGCCCCGCGTCTGTGAGATGCAGGATCGATTTGCTCCTGACCACTGATGCCATTAGCAGCGGGAGGAGCTTTTTATGTTTCCCGTAGAAACAAAATATAAACATTATCTGGGGGTGCCGAACCTGTCTGAGCCTAAAGGGCCGTGATTAATAACTCCATTACGGTAGCGGCGTTCGGAAAAGGGACCATGTGGAGAAATTAACAAGGTCTGCCATTAGCATCCGTGCGTGCTGGCCGCATAGAGGTACACGGCGGCGCCAAATTGCAAGGATGACAGGAAGAGCAGAACCCGTTCTGTGGGCCTGACTCGGTTTCGGCCCGATGCTGCTGTTCCACGGGGAAGACAGATGGCGCATTATGTAAGTATTAAAAGCAGCGGCGCTGTCCCTGTAAATTATGGAATGACCGGTACCTCAGTTTTGCTTCCTCCACATGAGACATTGTCCTGGTTTCGTCGCCTCTAAAATATTTACTTTTTTTTTGGATGATTAAAATTGCCTGTGCGTAACGTTGCAGGCTTAATTGCACAACAATCTTGCTCGCATCAAGTGAAATCATGACTTGGACCGGACTGGACAAGAACGTTTTCGCGTGTTAAATTTCAATGAAGGACTCAGAAGTTGTGTCGGCATGGAGACAGAATCACTACAGCAAGAAAATGCATACACACACAGCTGTGTAACAGCAGGAGGGCAAAGGCTGACAGGGTTTAGCAGCCTGGCTGTGGAGAGCCAAGAAGTTCAAAAACCACAACCAGACCTTCCAGAATTCACTGTAGTTACACACACACACACACACACATTTTCAGAACCGCTTGTCCCTTACAGGGTCACGGGGAACCGGAGCCTACCCGGCAACACAGGGCGTAAGGCCGGAGGGGGAAGGGGACGCACCCAGGACGGGACGCCAGTCCGTCACAAGGCACCCCAAGCGGGACTCGAACCCCAGACCCACCGGAGAGTAGGACTGCGGTCCAACCCACTGCGCCACCGCACCCCCACACTGTAGTTACACTGCTGGAGAAATGTTTATATTTCTGTTGGATGTTAGAGTCTTGAGTCAAGCACATATTTGGAGAGGGAGCTTCTGGGGTGTACCATAAAATTCATCCCCGAGCCAAATTGGATAAGAATAATGAACCGGGCTCTCAAAAATCAAATGTTGGTTAACAAGTGCATTGAGTGGGGCGGATCAAACTATATTTTTAATTTTTTCTTCCTCCTGGATACAGAAGTGGGGCTTCGGAAAGCATGGTGTCTCATCTTCTCATTTCCTTTCCCATCCCACATCCTCTACAAGGAGGGTTAAGAACATCAGCCCTGTTCACATGGGAGTGATCCTGCATGGTGGACCAGCATTCTACCCCCAGCCAACGCGAGCAGCAGGTCTGCGATCGGCCCAGAGAAGCCATCGCCTTCAAAGGCCTCCAGTAGCAAGAACCCCGGAATGGAGTAGCTCGCTCATTAGTATCGTTGCCATTGATGTGTACGTTCCCTGCAGCCAAGCATATGTTGGCCTTTCAAGCTGATGACACAGAGCCACATTTACCACAAACAGAACAAGGCTTTCTCTGGTTAATGCGGCAATTCTGCCAATAGTATGAGCCTTGCATTCTGTTGTTAATGTTGAATTATTAATGGGAGAGCGCTTCCCGTCTGGTTTATTGTTCTGCTTCTGAAAAAGGGGACAGCCATGCAGATGAGCAACCTCTTCCATTTAAACATATAATCAAGCATTATTGTTCCTTTCTATATGTGTAAAGATTACTGTTTGTTCACTATACACACATTGCTGTTTAATTGTATGATGAATAATGAATAGGGGCTATGCTGACACTGAAAGTGTAAAGTAATTTCATATGGAAGACTGGGTGTCAATGAAAATATGTGAGTAAAAATAAAAGAGAAATTATCTGGTTTATGAATGTATTACGGTGTAGTGAGTTATAGCTGCTTGGATAGTCATGGAAAACAGACAACTTTCTCATGCCCTGTTGGCAATTTAGAGTACTAAATTAATCTGAGACACATCTTTGGACTGAGGGAGGAAACCAGAGCACCTTGAGGAACACAAGAACCTCACACAGATTCAGCCCGATTCAAACCCACATCTAAACTCAGCGAATAGGCCTTGTGAGGTAGCAGGGCTACTAACTGTACCACCATTCCACCCATGTGAATAAACTATTGTAACAACCCGCGTTACTGTGTTTGAATGGGAAAAGTGCTTATTGTAATTGGTTAGCTTTTAGTGACGTACAGGGAATATAAGGGGGGGATTGTATCTGCCAGGGGGAGAGAGAGAGAGGAGAGAGCCTGGGGGTGCTAAACAGGCTGGGAACGCTGGCTAGAAGTGTAGGTCCTGGAGGAAACGGGGTCCTCGGACCGAGAGCGTTATTTCCCTGTGTGTCAGTGTTCGATAAAATGTTTGAGATGAACATTGCCTCTGCATCCTTCTTCGCATCCAAACCCACAGCGCTGTGTGCCACACTGATGTAAGAAGTTGGATGGGGCAGGACCATGAGAGGCTGGGAAGGCTGGCTGGAGACGGAGGTCCTGGAGGAAACGGGGTCCTCGGACCGAGAGCATTATTTCCCTGTGTGCCAGCATTCAATAAAATGTTAGAGATGACCGTTGCCTCTGCGTCCTTCTTGGCCCCATCCAAACCCACGGTGCTGCATGCCACACTATTAATAAAACTAGTAGTAGGTACTTTGAGTTAAGGATTGCTGATATTTGCACTAGTTTCACACCATACAAACAACTAGGATCAATGTAACTTTTTTGGTGGCTTTTATGATACTCACTATCAATAAAAGCTTAATGATTTGAATATTATGATTAATTGTAATAATTCATGCTTCAGTTTAAGTGTGTTATGTTTTGTAGAAACACAGTTCCTATAAAAGATTGTTCTTGTCATTCCAGGACACCACGCGACACTTTGATTCTTAAGGCTTCCCATTTTTCTAAAGAAGCATTTCATCACATGAGAACATTTTTTCAGTTATGGAACAGAACGATACACAAATCGCTCTGAACTGCGCAACAAACACGTATCTATCTGGGTGGAATCGAGTTTCAGCCATTACTTCGGTCATTCGAGATGATGCTAGAACCTTTGAGATAATGATCAGAACATACCGCGATTCCACTTGATCTCAGTCACACTTCTGCACTGCGATTCTAATTTTTTTTAGCACCTCTGACTGCACTTGAACGTATTCCTGTTCAAAACGTTCTTCATGTTTAACAATTTGTCTCACACATACCAAAAAAGCCTCTCACAAGTGTAAAACACCAAAGACCAACATAAAACACGTTTCTCTGCAGTAATTCCCATTTCTGTGAGCCTTTGCTGCTGAAATGCCCATAATTTGGATAAGCAGCCATTAATTAGAATAACAGTATCTCTAGTTGTGGAATAACATCAGTGAGCAGAAAAGAGAACAGAAGCAGCGGTACTAATCTGGCTCTCCACTGGTGTTCTCCTGCCCGGGAGGGTTTGGTTTCCGGCAGATTTCGGCCCGTTGGTGGCATTGACTGTCTCTGCTAGGAGACGAGCCGAAATGATCCTCTTTCCCCATCAATCTCTCGAACCACTTTAGACCAGGATAATGCCTCCCAAGGCCCCCGCTCTCGTCTCGCACCACCAGCACATGAGGCCCCCTGCTGCCCCACCAGCTTCGATCGCATCCCGAGGAATGTCATCCTCTCAAAGATCTGCCTTCTGCTCCTTCTTTCAGTTGTAATGTTGGTTCTTAGCAGAAGCAGTGCGTTATCCAAGCAGCACGGCTGAGAAGTGGGAGCTGGTCGAGAAGCGGTATCTCCAAGGGCTTGAGAAGGCCCCATGTGAACCAACTCTCCAGTCTGAGATTAGTTTGGTGTGGAGAGACCTGCAGGAAACAAGAGCTTTGTGCTCACACACGGGTTATATTTACATTTGATTTTACTGTCTTCATTGATTCGCCACATTTACATGGCCCTCACCTCCAGTAACAATGTATCACAAGTAGAATGTGGGCAAAGTGCCTCAGTTTAATTCATATTTGTCATTCTTCTCTCTTTATTTAAATATATGAACCTCTTATCTTATACCTTCATTATCTTTTGTAATTATTCATTTGGCTGATGCTTTTTTCTCCAAAATGACCTTTAAGGTTAGTTTTGTAGACTA
Source organism: Scleropages formosus (assembly GCF_900964775.1). Taxonomy (NCBI): domain Eukaryota; kingdom Metazoa; phylum Chordata; class Actinopteri; order Osteoglossiformes; family Osteoglossidae; genus Scleropages; species Scleropages formosus. Next base: position 15,884,603 of record NC_041810.1, read on the forward strand.
AGCCACTTAATGCTACTTTAATATTTACATTTACTTTTTTTTTTCTCTCCAAAGTGACAGACAGTGATTATTAACTCATATTTACATTTTGCCCAAGGTGACTTCCACTGCTTTATATGCTACGGTAAACTCGTTACTGTCACACGGAACACGGGGAGCCAGGACGGCTGAACCCAAGTGCAGCATTGTTCGTCAGAAGTTGAAGGAAGAGGCAAGTTCTCAAAACCAGGGACAGGCGAAGGGTCGGTCGATCGGCGAACGGGACAGGAACGAGGATCCATGGACATGGTCGGAGAACAAAGCAAGGAGTCAAAAAAAACCGGAGATCCTGAATAGAGTAAGAGTGTGTGTAGTAACGCAAGGAAGGGCGGTTGTCCCAAACGACATTCCGCAACGGTACGGGAGCTGAAGAGTGTCTTTATAGGGTGAGGGATTACTCAGGAGCTAGTGCAGAGTCAGGTGTTGTAGCATGTGTCGTGGGCGTGGACATGACATTTACAGTCATTTGACCATCTATACAAAAGAATGACACACACTCACTCATTGAGACACACATATAAACAAACGACTGGCAACTGAGGATCGGCCGTTCACCTGTAATACATATTCATGGTCTGCATGGGGAAACCAAAGCACATAGAAGAAGCCAAAGCCAACATAGGGAGAACATGCAAAGCAGACACGGACTGAGTCGAGTTGAAACTCGTGTTTGAACCCACAGCCTCGAGGCTGAGAGACACCAGTGTTATTTGCTGTGGCCCCATTCCGCCCTTTTTCCCCCCTTTATACAGCTGGGGAATTTCTACTATTTCAGGTTCTATTAATTCATACTATATTAAAAGGTATATCCAGCTTTTTTTCCCTCTGAAAAGTCAAGCATTTACAAAATATGTCTCACGAGAAACAAAAGACATCTGTGCTCAGAACCTATTTGAAGTACTTTAGTACTCAACCCCTGCAGATTTCAGGATCCGCCTTTCTCCCAGTAGTTTTGGTGGTTAGCAGTAAAGATTATCCTCACGTATTTATTTCGTTCAGATGCTTGAAAAGTTTAAAAGCTCAACTTCAGGCAGAGCTCCTTCTTAGTGTGAGTTTCTGCTCTGTGTCGTCCCATGTGCCGCATCTCCTTTTCGTCCGCCTGCTGTGTCGGACAAGATCTCTCCCCTGCACGGTTCCCCAGGGGTCAGAGGTCAACGCCGCTGCCACCTCGGCTGTCTCGGCAGGCCGAACGCAGGGTCGGTGGCTCATCGAAGCAGACAGAAGCAGACACAGGAGGGCCGGGGAGCCGTCAGTCCGCCGTGGCGATGAGGCAAAGGGGTCAGAGGTGTCAGGGGTGGTACGGGGGGATGGGTAAGGGGGATGACTGCCAAGAACAGTGAGGGAACGGCAAGGACTTCTGCACAAGCTCTGCTGATTTTGACTGAAGTTTTGGAGATTTTTCACATTTTTATAACTGATCGGTGTTCTTTTTTTTAATTCAAGTAAATAATTTCACCAGGCAGCCTAACCGGAGACTCACGAGAAATGAATCTGGGCTATCTGAGCAAAGTCCCTGCGGCGTCCCAGAGCATCTCGGGTTCAAGAGTGATCAGGTGGAGAGCAGAAGTGGCTCATATGTCAACTTTCATTCCTTCTTCCCAGATTTCTTAAACATTAGCAAGCAAACAGCGAAATGCAAACGGCTCTCCTTTAAGAAACACACTACTAGCAAGATTCAAGCAAAGTTAAGCGTACAGGACACAAATTTACCTTAAACCTTTAACATAAAGCTGTCTAACTCTTTTGAATTCTCTCACTCAAACTCAATCCCAGAGCACCGGCACTTGAAACTTCCACTCACAAAAAGGTTTTCTCTCAAGCCTCTCTCCCTCAAAAAGCAAAAAAGGGAAAGAAAGAAGTTCAACATGCAGTAGGTCTTTAAAAGTCCTCAGTCTTCCGAATTGGCCGCACCTGGTGCTTCGTTCCTCCGAACAACAGCACACTAGGTGTGACAGGCAACGGATGTTTGATTGTGAAAGTTACCTGCCATTTACTGTGCTTAAATAAGACCTTTATTGCAGTGCACACACTCACATCCACACACACTCAGACAAACTACCTGCTAATTTTCTGCAGATACTTTAATGCAAAGAATATGCTGGAGAGTCGTCATTTACAGGATTGTAATGGCAGGTGTTTAATACCACTCCTATAACCAACATTTGTACGCCGGGATTGTGACGGTGACATGACACACACCTTCTGCAGGGAACACTGCTGTTTTTTTTCTTCTTCGCTGTCACTGTCATCGTTTTCAAATATCAGCTCATTCTTTTGTCCGTCCCGAAATGTTAAGTGCTCACAATGTGTCATGTATCTTTGTTCCCTTTTTAAAGTGCAGCTGCCTCACAGCAAATGCCCAGATGAACACACAAATGTGCGCACGCACATGCGCGCACACACACACACACATACACACACACACACACACACACACATGCAGTTCTGCTTCATGTTTGTTTGGCTTCATTAATCTCACCATTCAATCACATCCTGAGGAGTCCTTGAAAATGCTTTTAACTTTGTGAACAGGTCCTAGGAGGCTATGCGTGAAGAGTGGAGGGTAAAAAAAAAAAAAAAAAAAGAGAAATATCACAGATTGATTTTCCTATCATGACTTGAAATAGTATTAATATTGATTGCTCAAGGGAAAGGGGAGTGGACGTGGAGGTGGGGACTGGCATGGAAGGAAGAACCACAAAAAAATAACACGGAATGGAATCGCTGTGGCCCAGCCAGGTGGACCCTGGGGGAGCATAGTGACCCGTTGCTGTTTTGGGGGCTCCGGTCATCCACTCGTCCTATTTATTTAGGCCTCCCAGCCATACTAGGTTGCCTTGCGGCTCGGCCTACTTTTGGCACGAACACGATGATAATTAGAGGCAGCTGGAAGAGCATCACAACCCCAGCTGCCTTCCGAGATTCTGCTCGTTCCAAAGGATGCGCCTCGGGTTCGAGCTGCCTTCCTATTCCAACATCCCTGGCAGGGTAAAGGTACTGACGGGGTTAATGCATTATGGATTATTTCAGCGAAAAAAAAAAAAGAACGTCTATATGGAGTGTCACAAAAAATAATGAGAAAGGCAATGTCATTGGCAGCAAGCTGCTTATGTATGATTTTATTATGTCATTTTGAAGTATGTAGGTTATTATCACTGTGCACTGCTGCCATCTCCAGAGGCTCCCACTTTCAGGAAAAGAAAAACTAGAAAGTTGTCGCTCTCCAGCAGTCTTTTCCGGGTCTTTCCATCCCGTGGACACCAAGCCGTTAAAACGGGTTTTTGGTGGCTGCACAGCAGAATAGAGCGCTATAATAGACAGCGTTAGCCGAAGGGTTTAACTGCCACGCGCCAAGCAGAAAGCAGACAGCGCTTATATAAATGTGCCGCTTGTCAGTGAGGTAGAAAAAGAAAAAAATTAGAGGAAAAAAACAGCGAGACACCTGAAGCTGTCAGCGTTGTGGCATTTACATAATGAAAACGCTTTCATAGAGCTATTGGCAGATCTCATTAAAGAGATTGGGGGATTTAGCTTCTGCAAACTTATTTGACAACTCGTCTGCGTTGGTGCTTTGAAATGGGACAGGAGCAGGGCAGGTTTTAATGTGTGTTATGTGACATGTTCAGTAGCAGAGTGCAAGCAGAGCTTGTATGTACGTGAGAGAATTGCTGTGTTTCGCCACTAGCCTTTGGACCCACCTGTCTAGCAGCTCCTGGTCCCCATTCCCTTCGTTCACCCTCTGAATACTGCGGATGTACATTCATAATTATTTCTTCAACTGATTGTCACTTCACCAAAGCAACTTACAACGCTAGGTTTGTACGCTAAGCTACTTACACTGATTTACCCATTTGTAGAATTGGGTCATTTTCACTGTGTCAATACAGAGTAATTACCTTGATCGGGGAATCAAACCTGGGTCTTTCCATTACAAAACAGCAGCTCAAACCACCACGGTACCTGCTGCCCATAGCCAATTGAAAGCAGAGTACCATGGTGACACAGCAGGTAGCACTGGTGCCTCACCGCTGCTGGGCTGTGGTTTCAAATCTGGGTTCGAATCCAGCTCTGTGTGTGCAGAGTTTGTATGTTCTCCTTGTGTTTTAGTTTCCAGCAACATGCATGGAAGGAGCCAATGGTAGATCATTTACAAACTCTCCTCATCACTCAAGTGCTCACCAAGAGCCCACTCAGTGGTACGTACCTGTGCCTTAATTGAGAACATTGACAAAATAAGAAGTATCATTTAGTGTACGGTTATAAAATTGCTTGGATCACCGTCATACCATAAATTGGACCGAAGCCGCCCAGAATACAGCATCTCGAGTCCACTGTAGAATCGAGCTGCAGTTGTTGTTTGTTGACAGTCAAGAGCAGCCAGCAGTGGTGAGATGTTTCCTTCTTGTCATGAGTGGAAAATCTTACCCCTGACTGTGATTACTGTCGACACAATCTGTGCACTCTGTAGCTGATATTTGGACTGCAGTTCTGGTGATTGCGACGGACTGGACCGTACAGGAAATTCCGTTCACTTGGTTCTGTCAAAACATAACATGTCAAATCTAATGATTAAAAATGCTGCTGACTTTACCTTTAAAATGCTCCATTTTCTATTAAAAAAATCCACGTACTTTAAATGTGTCGATGTTCATAATGTCATGAGCTTTAGCACTGAATGACAACGTCTTCGCAAGAAATTTTACTAGAGTCTACTACTACTAGATTATTCTACTAAATTCTTCAATGATAAGTCATTAGAAATAGTTAAGAAATGGCAGTGTTGGAGTGTACTTCCTTCAAAATTACATTATTATCTACTCATTATTACATCATTGGGGGGTGCGGTGGCGCAGTGGGTTGGGCCGCAGTCCTACTCTCCGGTGGGTCTGGGGTTCGAGTCCCGCTTGGGGTGCCTTGTGACGGACTGGCGTCCCGTCCTGGGTGCGTCCCCTTCCCCCTCCGGCCTTACGCCCTGTGTTGCCGGGTAGGCTCCGGTTCCCCGTGACCCCGTAAGGGACAAGCGGTTCTGAAAATGTGTGTGTGTGTGTGTATTACATCATTATGGTTTTAATTACACTTTATTATATTACTCACTATGTGATATTCATTTAAGGCTTTTATTTTTATTGCATTATATCCTACTTATATTCCTTCCTTATCCTTGGTGCTTCCCCTTTTCTTTGCCTGCCGTGGAAGTTTCTGGAATAGCAGGATCCTCTGTTCAGGAGGCGTTGGATGGTCTTTTTCAGATGAGTGTGGGGGCATATAAGGGCCAGTGGGAAAACTGCAGACACAGCCATCTGAAACTATAATAAAACAATTCAAGCTTATTTGTGCCAACCAACCAACGTCGACAATCGCTTTTCTCAAGCAGGGTCGCGGCAAGCCGGAGCCTGAGCCTATCCCGGGAACACAGGGCGCAAGGCTGAAGGGGGGAGGGAAAACACCCTGTCCAGGACGCTAACAGGACTCGAACCTGCCACATATCAGGCACAGGCCAAACCCACTGTGCCACCACCTTTTTGTGCCTCATTACTGAAACTCTAAATAACTTGGACTTGCCTGAAAAGATCAATTCCAAGAGTAGGACAGCGCCTTACATATATTACTGCAACAGAATCAGAAGGGTTCGCTTCTGATTCAAACCCGGAGTTCATCGAACTCAATGCCGACTGATCCAGGGGATATAACTGGAGGTAAATATTCATCTATTCCTGAAACTTTCACAAATCCACACTGTCACCTTTTGCCTGTAAATACTCCTTTTTCCATGTGACATTTTGTCACTTTAAGTTCATCTTCCTGTCAGTAAAGCCGATCTCCCTGTTGTTCTAAAATGGCATATCAGGCCATTTACATAGAGCGCGCATCAGCAATTTGAGTCAATCTAAGAAAACCGCTGTGCTGTATATTACACGAGCGTCTTCAGAAAGGATGAGATTAATTTAATTCAATTAAATTTTATTCATTACGCCTAATTACCTTTTATTTACCGCAGCTGTTGACAGCAGAGTCATCAGGCATTGGAGGTTTTTGGTCCTCCCTACATACATCAAGGCTAAGGCCTCTGTTTCCCTGCTCTTTTCTATGTGTTCATTACTCAGAGAGATTGGAGCTGAGCTGCGCTCTCCGCATCTCCCTCCGAAGCCATTTGATTTTTCCTCCTGTTTAGAATCCCATTATCTGTCCTCCATCCATTTTCTGGCCATGCGGCTCCCTGTTACCCCAGCTGGAGGGGCCGCCACTGCCTGTCTGACATCAACAAGACAATTCTGCTGCAGAAGAGACTCCTCATTTTCGAATAACCCGACCGCGGTACTGCCGCTGCCTCCGGGACAACTCGACAGCAGGAGTGTGTCCACGAGGATGTGTGTGGGAGTGTGTATCTGTTTTTCAGCATGGGGGCATGCAGCCCCGTTCACTTCCCTACCATGTGGGCAAGTCTGACCTGTGACCTCAGGGCCCACACCCCGAAGTGGTTACACATTGGCCACACCAGTAGGGATTGAAAGGGTTTTGCTCTTGCCCCATCTTCTCTTTGAGATGAGAAAGGAGGCTTGGTTTTGTACATCTGAACCTGCTGGCCTGGTCTTGGGGTCCTATTGTGGTAGAGACCCAACAAAGCCCCCAGTGACAACTGCAGAAAGTAAGAAATTCTGCAAGAATGACCAAACGACAAAAAACAAAATGGCAAATGCATTGGGCCACAAGCAACTCAAAGAAAGCATGATTATATCCCCAAGAAAATTTGAAAATGATGATGATAATAATGAGAGTGATGGAAATATTTTTATGTAAGTTACTAAATGCAAAAATACAGCGTAGCGCAATAGTTGCGTGGTGTCCGTAACAAGTAGTCTTGGATAAGGATTTTGAAGCAAAAAACACACGGCCAGGCAGTTGCTGAATATTAATACCAGTGACTGGTATGTTTTCTGAGTTTGCATATTTTGCCTGTTCTTGAACTCGACGCTTCGTGGACTGTTTGGATATCTGTGCTGCGAAGCAACAAATCGCACGAGCTCAGCGGGACCTTGATGTCGGTCTGCTGCCTCAGTCCCCGCAACTGCGTGCGTCACACGGGGAGGGGGAAAAAAACGACGCCTCTGCGGTTTACCTCGGCAGAGAAGTGAACTCGCAACCTTCCGGAGTCTACGGGGACGCTCGCGAGAGCCGCCTCGGTCTCGGCCTATCAAAACATTTCCAGTTCAGTGCTTACCGAATTCAAAGAGCACGCGGCGTCGCTTCTGATGTGCTTTGCGTGAGCCCGGATCGCATGGAGACGCCTGGCGAGGCGCGGGCCCTGACGCTCGCCGTTCACACGCTCGCGCTGTGCCGACGTGTGTTCCAAAGCTACTTAAAAAGATAAAAGGCGGTGCTTTCCGCCTCTCTCGAAACATCACAAACACCCCGGTCCTCGCAAGCCAAGCGTTTAAAACTTGTCCAATTTTATGACATTGAAATGTCATTCCGGCACGAGCTCCTCTGTGCGGCCCTGCGCCATTAACACTCTTTGTTCTTAGTGGGCACCTCAACTACAAAGCAAGGCGAAGTTGAGCATGGGGCTTTGATGGAGTGCGGACGGACTCGAAACATCTTTGTCTAAATTGCCGCCGGATCCAATGGGAGGACAAGACAGGAATTGCAAATAGTCGCCTCCCCTTAACAGCGGCTCAGCTATTGTTCAATGGCGGACATTGGGCTGAGGGTGGGGTGCATTAAAGCTGCTTTGTACGCAGATAGGTGGTCATTTTCCCATTTCCACCAGCAAGAAAGCATCCGCAAGGACCGCTCAGAACTGCGGTCCTCGATGGGCACCGGCGCACTCCATTCATTACTGTATTCTTTGTCTGGGAGCCCAGAGCACTGGCATCAGATGACAACAGATCTATGATAAGCATAATAAAGCCACATCAATAAGGGCCTGTAATGACATTATCTGGAGTTTATTATCTGATCGCAGTGAGAAATCAATTTGAAAGCTCAACGTGTCCATCGAGAGCAGGAAAAGGTATCTGATAAGCGACCTCGCCAGAACACGGTTGCATTTATCTAATGATGCTAATGGCACTACCCTGTTGTCATGGAACAGGCAGAAGTAAATATCATAAAAGCCATACTCTGAAGCCTCTCTTAGACATGGCGCCTGTGTTATGTCATAATCCTGTCAAATTCTGATTTGAAATGCATGTTTGTTGACGTTCTATGAAAACGCTGTGTGAATTCCTTATTATTCTTATTCTACAGAACAGGAATATCAATCTATCTATCCATCTATGCACAAATTTGAAACTGTAGAAAAGATTTCTCATATGCTAATCATATATCTACACTGCTTAATTTTAAAATTAATGGGGTTTCAAAAATAATATTCAACTGACCAAATAACAGACTAATAAGTATAAAAGCAAAATATTGCATTTCTTATGATCTGTGTGTAAATGTTTACGATCACTATTTCAGTATTTAAGTTACAAATCGTGTATCATTTCATCATGTTTAAAGTAAAAATTTTGGCTCCAGGTGAAGAGCAGGTTTCTCAAATTGAAAGACTCTAAACATCCTATTTCACCTTGTTTCTTCCTTTGAGCTCCTAATGGGGGTTACATCCCAGACAGAGGTAATTACTGGTCATTTATAGATTGCGTGCACCGCGTATGACCCCTCGGCTCAAGGTGAACGTGTCGGGCCGGCTCTGTCGCAGCCCATTATGACGCCAACATCCATCAGATTAGAGCTAGCCTTGATCGCAGCGGGCCTCCGCTCAAACCATATCTGTGCCCCACAAAAAAAGAGGGTCTGAATGCCTTGGCAGTGATAAAATGTGGTCCTCACTTTCAACCTATGCTAACACAATTGTTCCTCACGGCCATGAAAGACAAAGGGGACGGGCAAAAAACACTTGCGTCAGCACTTCCCGGCTTCTTGCGTATTGACGCCATCCATTTGGGGAACATCGAGAAAAGGGAGACCTACGGGAGGACAAATGGAGGACATTTTTTGATGACAGCTTTGCGGATTTGAACCATAATAGCTGGACAGAGATGGTTCAAGTTGACCAGAGGGATACGGACCATCTGAGCAGCTCTGTTGGCAGCTCAGTAAAATACTTAGTAGTTAATTCAAAAGGTGGTGAAATGTCAGAATTCACCATTCTATCATTAAAATAGGTGGTAAAAATAGTGCTATAATTATTACCGCTGTCTCTCTGCCTGGATAAAGGAACATACATTTATCACTGTTATCGAATAGATTTTGTCATAAAGAAGCGGGGTTTATTTATCGAACGTTAGACTCTGTGCATGAAATGCATTCCATTTGGTACATCACAGAAGGAGAGAGTAGGAAAAAAATAAATAATAATGCCAACGGGAACTTTCTCCTCGCAGAGATCAATATCTATGTAATTTATGTGTCCCCCTTCTGTGGTATTACTTAACACCAAAGCAGGTAATGTATGAGTTTAGATATTCATTAGGTTTATTTTTATAGGTACTGCAAATGCTTATAAATAATGAAGTGACTAAATACACTAAGAATAATGCTCAATAGTTTTTTAACGATAATGCTCCCGTCATCCTAATGAGTTCGGTATCTACATATTGAGACAGCGACAGAGTAGATGGGATATTTCAAACGGTTAAAAAAAAAAATCATCCGAGATGACTTTTCTAAGCACACATAATATATACTGCTGCTTTGTTTGTGTTTCTCTGCACTGAGAAGGTCAGAGGGTTGGCTCCCGGGAATGTGATGTAGCCCCCCCACCACCTCTGCACCTTCACTTTCCCTCCCTTGGAAATCTGAAACTGCTGTTTTCTTCCTTGAGCCGTCCACGAAAACTCCCATGCTGAGAGAGACCCCCTCCCCCCCAAGCCCAGGCTAGGAGAGCTGAGGCACATTTACACACAAGTGGCCCGGCACTGCTGTAAACGCTGCCTGAAAAATGCATGAAGAAAAGAGGTGTCCTCAGAGGGCCAGCGAGAGTGGAGATCGGGACCCAGACTGGGACGCAGCTGGCCTCTGGCCACGCTGAACATCCCATTTCCCTGGTTTACTCTGTGTTGTAGTGATGCAGTTGGGCTTGGAATCTCTTAGCCTTGACCAGCGGCCTGAGGATCAAGCTGTGCCTGTAGGCCAGAGGTTCTTATCCTGGGGCCCATACACCCCTTTGGGATAGAGTTTGGGCTGGTGTTACAGAGTTAGCACTGTAACTACATACACATTAAAAACAAAATTAAATTATTTCTATACCCATTTAGCCCAAGATCTCTCCAGCTCATGTACTGTGCAAATGTTCATGCACCGTAACTTCATGAGCAGCCCCAGAAAAAGCCTTTATTCAGCCACTGCTCCCGCATTGTATTTCCTTGTTTGTGTATCTTACAATATTTAAAAAAAAAAAAAAAAAAAAATTGGTAGGAGGGTATCAGGATTTGTCTATCCTTTGTTTTATGCACCTTCTTGAACGATGAATATCGATGCAGCAAGTGGTAGGTAACAAACTAGGTTTACTTGAGTTACATGTCTGCAGCTATGTCTCTTTCTCTTAATGTAATGTATAAATTGTACTTTTGCTGAGATGTACAACGTTTTGGACAAAAGCGTCTGCTAAATGAATAAATGTAAATGTATACTATTACTGTCTTAGATGACTTTGTGTGAAGGGTAATCAGTTTTAATTGCAATAAACTGAGTGAATTATTTTGTCTCAACACATTTTTCTAGTACTCCTAAGCTTTCATCTTAAAGAGGTCCTCGGTCTAGAACAAGAGTCAAGGCCCAAGACACAATACCTTTTATTTCACTGTTCTGACCTTCATATCTATACAACCCACAGATCGATCCTCAAGCTGGGCTACCGATGATTTTCTCGTAGATGGCAGAAGTGGCGGGATTGAATTATTTATGGCCCCCAACAGAGCGTTGCATTTTGTATGCACACACATTATTGCAGAGTTGGCCAAATCCATAAATTAATCCAGAGCTAAAGCAAAGTTCAGAGGCCCCTGTGGAGATTTGTTTTCTTTCATTGTTTGCTCATGATCTTCCCGCATGTTTATGCTAAAAAGCTCCTGGGAAATTTCTGTGTGGATCTCTAGGTACAACCTATATAAATACATTTGCTTTTAAAAGACATGTTATGGGATTAACTTTGTGTTCTGCATGGTTCATGCATGGTCAGTTTTAAACTTTTTATTCCCCACTTAGAGACTTTGAAAACATCCTACTGGGCAGTAGGGAATGTCCTACTAAAGCAGGTACCTTGCCGTCTGAAGGCTTGGGGGGCTTCAATCCCTGATCTTGCTGTAATGCCCATGAGAACAGCAATTACCCTGAATTGATGAGTAAGAACACCCTGCTTGCTACATAAATGGGTAAATCATAGTGCTTTGCTTTTGAAACACTGTAAAGCACCTTGGGAAAAGGTGTCAACTAAATAAAAAATGAATAAGTAGTTATAAGCCACAAAGGAAATATCAAGAAGTGGTGGATACCTTTTGCTTTTCCTAACGAGACACAATCATAACTAAATTAACCCCATCCACTCGAAAACAAAATTAGCTAAATAAAAGCTTCCGGACTCATAGCAGTGCAGGATTATCACGGTTAATTATATAAACGTAAAGCCAGGAAACAGAAGCACACAGCTGTTTTACAGGTCCAAAGATCACAACGCGACGACAAGGTGCTGCATGCAAATTTACACCGAGCATCTCGTGTTTCTTCCCTCTGCTTCTAACAAAGACCCATGACTCCTTGACAAGTGTTTTTTTTTTTTTTATTTCTTTTATTTATATAGATGAGGAAACTGGTGATGAGAATAAATATCTGTTACTGCTCTCCCACAAATTACCATGCGCTGTACACCTATAAATAACTGACAGTGCACTTTTGGCATTATTATGTACATGCTTTATATTTCCTTTATTTTATAGCATTCATTCATTCATGCAAGCTCTTTTGCTCAGGAGCACAAACAAAGCCTCGGCATCCACATCCACACGTCCTGAACAGGAGTAGATAGCCTTAAGTGTCACACACGAGTCGAACCCACTGTGCGTGTATGTGTCGTGTGTGTATGTGTTGAGCTCAGATATGGACGGCCCCCCGGGGCTTACTGGAGACAAGCGGGGCGAGTGATAAGAAACACGCGCGATGTGTAATAGAAAAGCAGCGGGGAGAGAAACGATCACCTCCATGAAAGTTAGCGCACTGGAGAAGCTGAAAAAGGTGTTCGGTCAGGGAGAGACACATGTGGGCTAACAGCTGGAAGAGGCTGGGCCAGCGGAGAGGCAAAGTGCGATGGTGGAAGGCTGAGGATTGTCTGAGAAACGGGGGTCTGGAAGTCGTCCCTCGTGCATTCCAAGCGACGTGTGATGACGGGGCACTCAGTGGGGCGCTTGGGTGTCCGTGGCAGTGGTGCAGCTCTTTACTCATGAAGGGTCACTGACCTTTTACCCCGAGGGCGTGATATTTAACCCAGCCAACCTCACCGAGGCCACGAAGCAGAGCGGAAAGCCTGCCCACGAATGGACTCGTATCTCGAATTGACATCTAAAAATAATAGAGCACTGGATGGCAGAAGGATCAGAGAGGAGGACCAGAGCGAAGTGAGTGAAAAAGCGGGTTAGGAAGCAAGCCAGGTCAAAGGCTACTTAAAAGAGGGCTTTTCCAGGTGGGAGTGGGGTCTGATATCGACCTTGCGTTTATTGATGAACTCAGCTGGGGCCAGCAGGTGGCGAGTGGGTTCAAATCCCACATCCTGCTGCAGCAGCCCTAGTCAAGGTGCCTACCCTGGTTTGAAATTTTTCCCAGGGAGGTGTCAAAAGCCAGCTGGCCTAGCTTATTTATGGCTGGTTAGTGTTCCAGTTTACTAGCCCACCCCTCACAAAAAGAGTTTATTTCCTGTAGTTTGAGGTCAGTGCAGAGATTTTGTTTTCCTCTCCTCTGTTGGTTGCTGGCCACTTCATCATCACATTATTATCATTAATGTACACTTTTGATGATGGTACTTCTGGTATTCATTTATGTTCTTCTTACCTTAACTCTACTTCTGTAATACATTATCTATTTATAACATTATGTATTATACAATTTTATAAATATGTATCATACGGAAAGGTCTGCAGTTTTTTTATACTTGTAACCTTGTGAACAGGCTCAGAGTCTGTCCTTGAAATAGAGCTCTATGTAAGAATAAACTATATTTTACTGTATAGATTAAAAGTTACCCAGCTGTATTAAGGGATGAAACACTGTAAGTAGCTCAACATCAGTCAAGTCTCAAGTCAGTCTGAAGAAAAGGATCAGCAAAATGAAAAGATAACTAAATAAATAGGGATCAATTAGAGGATGAGGCCTCAGAATGGCATTGTTCGGAAACTGACTAGATGAAGGTGTTCAGGGAGTCATGTACAGCTAAATGAAACAAATGCTTTTCTGGGGAGCATTTACAAGGAGAATTTTGTCATTTTCACATCGAAACTGGAATGAAGGCATGCATACAGGGACCTTGGAACACAGGTGATCAGATGAATGCTCTGAGATCAAAGTGCCCATTTTTTGGCGGGGCTATTTCAGCACATCATCGCATTAGGCTGGATGGAAATGCTGAGAGGCGGCGATTCTATTATACCGCAATCTAGGCAGGCAAAAGTGTCTTTTGTTTGGCAAAACAGAAACAGGGCTTGCAAGGGCGCCGTTACGACCGAGAGTCGTTCCGTTTGGGCGCCGGGGACACTTTTTATGTGTTCTTGCGGTGTAATAAGAAGACATCACCGCTGATGAAGGCAAAGCACCATGGAAGCACATACTAGAAGCATTAATTGACAAAATTCACAGTGATTTTAAGATAAATACGAAATAAAAGCGTGACGTGATGAGCGCTGATCTAGAATGACAGGAGCACCAAGGTATATATGTGTAAGAGCTAAGTTAACAGATGACATATGACAGCATCCCAACTTACCGCAGCAGCATGGAGACTTGGCATCTACGGCTTTCTATAAACTCGGTAACATAAGGGCTAACGCTTTATTGATTATTATGCTCCCAACCTGGGGAGAAGAGCAATCTTTCAACAGCCTCGGCACGCACTTATACGCGAGCATATATACGTGGCAATATGTGTGCTTGTGTGTGTGAAATTGTTATTTTCAGCCACCCGAGGTTCCATTTATTACCTCTTTTTTGCTCCCTTCAAATGTCGCTCTGAATAAATGCAGACAGGGACTGTAAAAGAGTAGTCCGCTATGTGTAAGCACACTGGTCTCTGAGTCTAAATGAAATGTCAAGTTTTTTTTCGTTTGTTTTGTTTTTGAGAGGCATGTGATTTGTATATTTTCGCACCGTTGTTTCTCGCTATTTCTGTTTCAGGATTTCTCTTGATCGGGTGCGGCTCATGATCAGTCTGGTAGTACCACATCGCCGTGCCTTTCTCTCCCTCCGCTTGCTTTCTCTCACATAGATTGATAGTCCTGGGGAGCGATGTGAACGTCCATTCACATGAGAGATTTGTTCCAATCTGAGGTTACGGCAATTACTTATTCACTCTCGTACTCCTTGTCTCCAGGTAGACGCCTATCGGCCGAAATTGCAAGTGAACGTCTGAAGTAAACCGACAGCGGTGAGCTCGCGGGTGTCACCCGTACAACGTATATAGCGGAAAACGTTTGTATAGTAGCATAGCTAAGCATAAAATGTGTGGCTGAAATAAGAAAATGAAAGCTGCACTTGAAATGGATTAAGTTGTATAAATGCACACCTTCTCCTCCTCAAATTGTAATGGTGATAAATTTAGAGAAATTTAGAAAACATACCCAACTTCAAAGTACTGACTGAACAGTCATGTACAGCAAGACTCAGCTACATATAATCGAATTTTTATATATATATATATATATATATATACACAGTATATATTTATATATACACACACATACAGTAGATATAATAGAACTGTATATACACACACAGTATATAAAAAATTCCCTTTCAATGTCTTCCGTATCTCTATTTATTTTGTTACCACTATCTAAAGACAATGTTTTTTCCTCATATAATACAGGCCTCCTCTGACAGGATCGTAATTGGTCTTCCTGTATAAAAAAAAGTACACTTTCCCTGCTTTTAAGAGGAATCTAAGAAGTATGCAAAGACTCGCTATCCAGCGAAGCTTAATAGATAGCCAGTACTATTGTGTTGTACTTTGTTTATACCTTATTTCAAATACAAGCCAACTTTCTGTAGGAGGAAGGGAAAAAAATCAATAGGCGGCATAATGATGTGGATTCTTCCGCCACGGTGTCTGTTCTGTTCTTGGCATCATTTTTTTTAACGATATCTTTTTACCGGCAATTTTATTTACTTGTTCTCTTATTGCTGTTGACAACCGCTAAATAATGAGGGGTATGGGTGAGACAGAGGGCGAGCGAAGAAACGTACACGGAGCGGCGCAGCGGCACAGCAGGTAGCGCTGGTGCCTCACGGTGCTTGGATTGGATCTGGCTCTGCTTATGTGGAGTTTGCATGTTCTCCCCGTGTTCCTGTGGGTTTCCTCCCGCGGTCCAAAGTCGTCTTTCAGGTGAGCGGCGACTCTAAATTGCCCACGGTGTGCGTATGTTACGTTGCTCTATAAAATATGGCCTATTGCTCTGTAACATACATATATAAACACACTTGTTTCTTAGTTCAGTTCATGTACTGCATGTTCATGTATTACACAGGGGAGGGAAAATAAAGCTTCGACCACCTTTAAAGTCTCTCTATGGTCTAGGAATTTGTTAAGCTTTCAAGATTGATAAACTGCACATATGATGAAGTGTACACACTTGACTCTTGAAATTTATAGAATTAATATGTCAATATTTACGTTACGCTTCCCTTTTCTGCATATTACATTCCTCTCTTTCAAGCTCTCAAAAAGCATTACCATGAAAAAAGCAGTGATGGCAGCAATACGCATCAGTTATTGTTTTAGGCAACCAAATATGTATCTGTCCAGGACACGCCTTCGGCACGACTCGCTGCTGAGAGGAAATGTTCTTGCAGGGAGAAGATAAAACGATTTGTAAGGTTATGTAAGTACAGGAGAGGAGTAGAAAAGCGATCAATAATTAATTTACTTTGAGCAGTCAGGGACAATTAACATCCTTTTCTCATTACCACCCTAAAAGGCCAGATGCTGCACTTACCCCTAATTTATACCGACCTCTGTCACAAATAAGGACTACAAAACAGGGCCGTACCAACACCCTTACCGCCCTCTGCTAGAGATACATGATCTGCATATGTGTGTGTGAGTGTGTGTATGTTTTGTAAGATCATGAATATCATGAATGGGCCTGAACTCAATTTATACCCAATCCAAATCCATTCTATACTTCAGTTCCTTTGCGTCACAGTCATAAAGTGAGCAGATTGCGGTTTTCAATCACAGGAATGGAATATTTAAAGATCACAGCGGTCCACCACAGCTCTGCCTACTGTTTCTCCTTTACAGGAGGAAGAAGCACCATGTTCTACATGTCAAATGGGGAGAAGGAGCAGGGTAATGCATTTTTATTGCTTTGCGTTTTTACTTAATGAAAGGTTATGGAAAGCAGTCGTATATGTACCTCCAAATATCTGCAAATATTTTGCAGGCATCTTGCATTATAGAGTCTTGTTTAGGAAATACTGTTGGCATGACATCAATTTCGGAATATAAAATTAGCTTTTAAATTGGAGAGAATGTGACTTGTGAACACATACGAGAACAGGTCTGCAATTCATACCCAGCTGCACCGAAACGGTATCTTTTATCCATTTAATTTAACCAACGTGTGAAAAGCTGCAGGAACTGCTTGCTGAGAAGCTTCAGCCTGAGACATCTTAAACGTAATAATAAACAGAAATTATTATTAATTAGTTTGTTCATCTGAGACATCATTGTATGTCATTAGTACATGTCCACATAGCTCTCAGGTCTCGCCGGAATCAGTACATTTTGAGCACCTACGGTTTCCTGTTTTAATTTGGCAAACAAAAAGTTTATATTTCAACATCAGAAAGAGATGCAAAAGCCTGATTGTGTCACTTTTTTTCAATCTTGTGTAACAAGACATGATAGGAGAATTTGTCGGCTAATTTTACACTATACTTCTGTTGAACATAAGCATGAATATTTTCCAGCGGTTTTCAAGTATGATGTTTTTATGATTATTCCCACTTATCAGCTGCTGAAATTAATATTATTTTTTTTATTTATTTATTTTTTTTTAACTATATGGGTACATTTACATTTATTTATTCAGCAGACGCTTTTATCCAAAGTGACTTCCAATGAACTCTATGTAGTGTTATGAGCCCACACACCTTATTCACCGTGGTGACTTACACTGCTAGATACACTACTTACAATGGGTCACTCATCCCTACATCGGTGAAACACACTCTGTCACTCACACACTATAGCTGAACCTGCACAGCATGTCTTTGGACTGTGGGAGGAAACCAGAGCACCCGGAGGAAACCCATGCAGATACAGAGTGAACTTGCAAACTCCACACAGACTGAGTGGGGATCGAACCCACATCTTCTCGCACCACCCAGGTGCTGTGAGATAGCAGCTCTACTGTACCTGATATCCGGTACCGTGATAGGGAATCTGATATCTTTTTCATCATCGCAACATTACATGATTTTTATCTTCAGAAATTTCCTTTTTCCGAGCCAGGTTGCAGAGAGTTTGAGCAGGAAGCACTTGGGCCTCACAACTCCTGGGCTGCGGGTTTGGCTGGTGGTTTGAATCAACCTCAGCATGTTCTCCCTGTCTTCTTGTGGGTGTCCTCCAAATGCTCTGGTTTCCACAGTGCAAAGACTCATGTGTCAAGTGGATGAGTGACTCTAAATTGCCTGTACTGCATTTGTCTGTGTGTGTGTGTTATATTGCTCAGTAACATAGGTGAAACCTTGTTAGGTATTGCAGCATCTGGAAATATTAGCAATATTTCCCAGCAAGGTTGTACACAAATATTGTGGGGATACAACAGGTTTGTACAAACATTGGCGAGACCTCCTATCAAGCCTATGGTTTGCGATTACAGCACCGCAGCAGATCCATACAGTATGTCATTGTTTCTTAATTGTGTCAATTAATATCCTGTTGTTTAAATTTTCTTTTACTAGAGCTCATATCAATGCATGGTGCAATTTTAATAAGCATCAAATTGCCCGATTATTAGTTTTATTTAGTTATTAGTTCTTAAAAAGTTTTTAAGAAGTTATAAGAAGAATTAATAAATTATTATCCTTTGTTTTATTTAGTTACTAACTACTAGTTAATAACTATATTTATTATTAATTATTGTTATTAGTTTTATTAGCCTTATGACTTTTGAATGTACTTTACATGTTTCCTTTGTCCTTCTAGCAATCATGACAAAGACTAAGACGCAACTGAAATCTGTTATCAAAGTTTTGCCACCAATCAAGCTGTAAAGGATCATCAAATATCTCCAGATATGAATATAGAAATACATAGACGGAGAGGAATTATTGAAAAGTGGGCCATTAATGGAGAAAGTCAAATGTAGGTTTCCTCCAACTCTCGGGTGGTGAAGGAAGAGGGACAGCTGCAGTTTTCAGATGTAACGACAGATCATACAAACGGTCCCGAAACGCTTCGTTCAGGTGCGCCGAGCACCTAACGAATGCAAAACTCATCATTGATGACTGTCATGAACTTCCAGCACAAAGTAAATGTACAGTTTAGTACAGTGAGCTCTGCATGAGGACACGTGCAACAATGAGATGCAAACTCGGTGCTTGGCTCATCAGGCAACAAGAAACTGTTTAATTGCCATTGTTTTATAGGACTGGAATCCCATCTACGGTTACTCTGCCTTGTGCCCCGTGCTTCCTTCATAGACTCTGGACCACCATGACCCTGCCTTTGAATAAGCAGTGATGGCGAGTGAGTGAGTGAGAGTTTTATTGTCCTTTACTGACCATCTATCCTGCTTTCATTTTCATGAACATTTTTCAACTAAATTTGCATAATATAAAGAATACAAAGAGTTATTTATTATTGTTGCTGCTGTTATTTATTTAGCAGTCTTTTTCCAAGTCAGCTTACAGTTTTATATTTGTACAGTATATTAAATTGCGCAATCATGCAGAAGGGTTATTTTTACCGTGACAGTTGAGAGAGGGTACCTCGATCAAGGGTACAACGGCTGGAGAAGGGATTCAAATGCATGTTGTTTTATTGCGAGGTGAGGACTTTAACCGCTACACCACCTGCTGCCCCAGTTGCTGCCGCCGCTGCTGTCCTCGCTGCCCCAGACCCCGGCCCCAGCTGACGAAATGCTGGTTTAACTAAAGAAATGGACTCAAATCACCATCTCCTCACATTTAAGAGGTCAAGGATGTGCACGCTGAGGCTCGCCGTGTGCTGGGGGGTTTCACTCTCACTAACAACAGGACCAGGTAAATCAGGGTTACACCAGTGGCAGGCAGCCTTTGCGAACGATCCCAAAAGCGATCCTCCCTGCTCCACCCCACTGTTATTCATATTCCTTCCTGCAGATGCAGGTCATATCATCTGGCTCTCCTAACTATTAAGTGTTAGCAGAGTAATAAACAGAATCTGTCAGTGGTAGCTCAGCAGGAATAATACATGCTTTGCTCTGATTATCTCTCTCCCTTCTCGAAGGAGTCTGGAGAGGAAACTGGGGTAGCGCAGATTACTTTCATACCCGTCCAGAACATCTCTCTACTGTGTGCATCCATCTGCGCTTTGAGACTCTTCTGGCCTCCAGTTGTAGTAAAGTGAAACACTCCAGAAATATCAGCTATTTACAGATGTCATCCATAGAAAAAGAAAAAATAATAAAATATATATATATATAAAAACTGAACGGCTCTTACAACCTGATCTCAATTCTCATCTTCTTTTCTGGTGCTTTCATCTGCGCTTCTCCTGCAGTCAATAACAGCATCGCTCTGTTCCGTGGAGTTTAAATGGGCTCACGGTGCCATCTAGCGCAGGGCCTGCATTCGGCAGGGAGCCACACACCCAGCCACGGAAAAACACACTGGCATATCTCCACGTCCTCTTCTTTCCACACTTTTGCTCGTACTGATAACACCAAAAAGAAATGTGATATTACCCATTATTCAGATAACCTAAGGTCAGAAATGGAATAGGCTGCTAGTCTTAAATAATTGCATTCTTTTAAGACAAGCTGTTAAAGAGCTGTAAAATTAATAAAGTATTATTTGAAATTATTGAAGTGGGGCCCAAAAGCACAATCCTGGTTTTATAACTCCCAGTTTAATTTTCATATCGTTCCTGTTTAAATTAGGATGTGTCACCATTACGATAACGGCATCAGAACAATAGCTGTCATCTCTCTCACACTGATAACGGCTGGCAGGTCGACTTGGAGCGTATCGAACGCATACCGCCATATGCAATACCCAATTATAACAGGAATGAAATCTGTCAGGTGTCAACAAAGGAGCATATTGCTGCCATTGTTTGTGACCCTGGGAGGTGTCAGATATGGAAACCTGCTAATCCTCACCAGCCGCCGTGTTGTGGCACACTAGCAGACAAACCTCAGCTTCTGAGATTGGCTGCCGTCACATGATCAGATGGCTCGTTCAGGAAGCAAGTCGTCACCAGAGGACCATAGCAAGAAACACAGAATACATTTTGTGAATATGCAAGAATTACATTTACATTTATTCATTTAGCTGATGCCTTTCTCCAAATCGACTTACAATGTTAAGGTTACAATTATTTACCCATTTATACAGCGGGGTAATTTTTTCTTGAACAATTTAAGATCAGTACTTCGCTCAAGAGTACTACAGCCATAGGTGGGATTCAAACCTGCGACCCCTGGTTTGCAAAGGGAGCAGCTCTAACCACTATGCTACCAGCTGTCCCCTATTATTTATCTTTTGTCCAAAGCAACTTCCAACATTAGGGTTGTACATTAAGCCACTTACAATTACTTGTATGTAATTTAGACATGGCAGTCACTTTTACTGGAATAATTCAGGGTAAGTACCTTCATCAATAAGACTACAGCAACAGAAAGAATTGTAATTTGGGGCCTTCGAAAGATGACAGCTGTGAATACTATGCTATGTGCTCCTGCAGTACCCCTTTGATGAAAACAAAGATATGACTATCATACATTTGTATGTATGTGATTACTTTGAGAAATAAGATGCTGGACTACACAATAAGGACAATTCACTGTACACGTTTATTTACAGTCTTTTTTACAATATGCTGAATTATTGAGAAGGACTGCAACAAGTCATTTCATGAAAGTAAAGCTGGATCTATTGAATACACCTCATAACAGAAGAGCACAAAACAAAAGGTTTTGTGGATACATCTCCTCATGTCAAGCAGGGAATGTAACAAAACATTACATAAAAAATAAACTGTTTAAACACTTTATGCTGAAAAGCAAAACTAATGATTTAATCGTTTTAATTGTAACCAAAGTATTACTTGAGGAAAAAGAAAAATGACACTGACTACCCCTACAAACTCCAAGCCCCCATAAAATACACAAACAAAAACAAAGAAAAATATCCTATTAGCTTTTGTAGCTATGAAAATTAAGGATATTTCAACAGTGTGGGCAAATCAAAATAAAATAAATTAGAGCGTGAAACATCAGGGATTACACCAGAAGAGCTCTGCTGTATACCATAAAAAAAAAAGACCAAACTAATTAGAAAAGCTTCAGAACAAACAATTGTCATCTGGCACTAAATGAATAAACATCAAAAAAAGAACATGGTTCTTAAACTGAATACTGTTGCACCAACATTTCATTTGAATTTGACACAAGTTTGGTTGCACAAGTCATGAAATGCAAATTGAGTGTGTGTGGGATAAAGGTTTGCCCCTCTGCGCTGGAGGAAAGGGGATACCGCAGAGCAACGGGAACGGAGGCCTGTCTAATGCCACACTGTATACAACACACATTCTTGGCGGTAACTTTGGTATAAACTGAGATGCGGATTGCTTGACGCAGTCATAGTGGAAAGCGCAACGAATGACAAAAAAACTGAACGTAAAAATGAAACGGGTGCAAATCCTTGAAATGTTTTCTGAGGCCTCTCAAACGACAAACTTGTTCTTGGTGGTAGAGCCACTTTTCGTAGCCGTGTCAGCGTGGGACTGGTAGCCGATGATCATTTTCTGTGGCACTCCAAGTCTCTCCTTGTACACTCGCCTGCATAACCAAATGCATGTCATTATCAACACAACTTAAGGCTACAGTTTGACAGATTTTAATAAGATCTTAAGCCATTGACATACAATGGGTCCCTTTCACCTGACAGCCCTTTCTCAATTTTAAAAATATCCAACGGATTCACTTTTCAGCCAATGGAAAAATCACGAGCACAATCGAAAGTGGTTTAAAGCAGCTGAAAGTGTACGACTACTGGGGAGGCAGCATCGAGCAGCATGAGCGACAGCAGCAGTACCTTAGCTCTCTTTGCAAACACGACTTTGAAATTGTTCAGCATGTTCGCTCACGTTTGGAGTATAGAACCCATATCATTACTACAGAGTTACACCAACAAATGACCAAAGTAGGCCATGTTATTGAGTTCAGTATGGTGCATTTTTTGGCAGAATAGTTCACAGTGAGGTCATAAGTTTTACTGTATTGTGTTACTAATGCAATTTAAAAAAAAAAAAAAAAAACTATAATACCACCATGCTATACTGACCATAATGGTATATGGTACCTTTAGGACCCCATCATCAGTCAGATGCGTTGCATATGTTGTCCAACTTCGTCACAGGAATAGGTGCTTGTTTTATAAATCTACGCATTTTTAAAACCATTTATTTTACACTTTACACCTGTGACGATATCATTTTGGAACTCACCCTATATGTGTCACAGCCTCTTTGTTTTCATAGTTGGTCGTCCATATTGATATTTTGTCTCCTTTTGCTCTGACGTTGACCACAGCACCACACACGTCATCACTGTGATCGTCAAAGGCCTCACCGACCAGACAAAGGAGCTGCAAGGAAGGTGGCGACCCCAGTTAGGCTCCCCTACTCACAGTCAACACGAGGAAAGAAGCCATTCGCACATGTGCTCAACTTACCGTCTCCAGCCAGAAGCGGTCCAGATCAACCCTGCGCTGCTGCTTCGACAGGGTGATGAGCCAGCGCCCTCCTCGTTTGTTCCTCTCATCCTCCCACATGGGTTCAATGCCGTCCTGGAGAGGGGTAATGCATGCGTAAATCAGTGCTCTGTGTTACAGTTCGACACTGATAAACAGTTTGTGAATAGCACTTTCAAATGCAGAGAGATGGAGGAGGGAATTTCTGCTGACAGATATATAACAAGTTGAGTATTGCATTTTTAGACGTTCTTCAATCTGAGATTAGACTCACATTTTGAAAACAAAAAATTTCTTTATGACTAAGCCCAAACAGTTTCAAACAGGTAATGACTAGAACAGGCTCATTCTTTTCGAAGGGCACAGATCTGTGTGTGGAAGTAGCCACAACAGGTCACTGCGAGACCTTGGGGAGATACATTGACCTGGTACTTATTCAAGACACACTGCAGCAGAAATGAAACAGGAAAGTACTGGACCAGGAGAGGGCATCGCCTGAATAAAACATCACTGCTTCCTCCCGGGCATGTAATGAAGGACCTTGTAATTATAATAATTATTAAAAATTATTTTTCCAAAATCATGGTAAGCTCTTCCCTGAATACATAAAGTACAGGAACATTAACCACAACAACTTGACCAGTTCAGTCTCGCTCTGTTAGACCATGCTTTTAGCTCACACATAAAATGAGCTCTGGGGTGTCCAGTCTTTTTTATACTTGAATTGAAAGCTTTGCAGCAATCTGCTTCCTACCTTGAAGAGGCAGTAGTCACAGCCAGACATCAAGTTGCTTGATAGCTGAATGTGATTATAGAGACTGAGGGGGGAGAAGCGTGTTAGTGAAGTACACTGACCATTTTAGGTTACAATTGCAAATAATTTCTATTTAAACGAAGGGGGCCGGATGTCTCACATTAAGCCGTTGTCAAGATTTTCATCAATAAGGTACCAAACAAGTTACCTGTCTTTAACATCACAACCACATTCTTAAATCCAACATAGGAAAAGAGAAATGAAAAATGACACCACTTCAGCAAAATCTTTTTGCACTATGCAATGGCTTGACAGCAACTATAGGGAATGGGAGAGTGAGAAAGGCATTTTCCATTAAATTCCTGTCCCACCTGTTCCCCCGGTGATGCACCCACTCAAATCGTTTATACCTCTGTGTTGACAAACTGATAGCCAAGTAGGAATGTTGTAATAGTTTGTTATTTACTTTGTTACACTTAGACAAATGGTCAGAAGCAGATGCTTTGCAGAGGGTTCAGTGTAAAATCACATTTGGCATTTCAACTATTTATACAATAAGACCTGGTGGTCCAATTTAAAAGCAACATTGCATTTTTGCCTTGATTTGGTTTAAAAGTTCCTTTGTGTGTTCATTGTAATACAGCCATTTTGAACATTTTAAACATACTGGAATAATTACTGGTCATACAAAAAGCAATTGACGTTAGTGACAATTTCCAGGTGTACTTACACAGGACAAAAAAAAATGGCACCTCTTCACCATTTTTGTTCTGAACATTGTTCATACCTCCAGCTGGTACCATGACATGAACACACATTTTTTTTTTCCCCCCCACACACAAATTGTCTGAAATCGCATATAATAAAATATTATATATCGAAATATGATCAAATACTTACGCCCAGAAATCCTCAACTGTGTCAAATTTGGAGATGAGACGTAGGTTGGCTTGCCAAGTTTTGCTTTTGTCATTTTTAAAAAACCAAAGAGCCCATCTGTTTCAAAGGAAAAACAATTGGCATAAATTGTGCGGTCACTCCACAGATAATCAGCGATGGCTTGGTATTACAAATACACACGTTATAAAAGCACTTTTTATCAAAAACATAGAAAACAGGGCACCGTTTTGTGCGTAACCATGACGGCATCTTCACAAATTGCTTCACCCCCACTCAAACGTTTGAATAAATTTATTTTGTACAAAAATACAGTCATAAATACACTGAGCTCAAACAAAAAATTTACAAACAAACTGAACAAGTCTCAAGAATTAATGCAGGCTTGTTTGATTCAAATCAACTGAATTGGATACCGTCTGACCAGTCTAACAAAAAGAGCACGTGATACCATTTTATAATAACTTGTGTTACAGTACATGCTGTGTCAGCGCTCTGTCACTTAAGAGAACAGTGCTTTATAAAATAAATTGAACTTTGACAACGCCCACCACCTTACGGCACAAAGTACGTACGTAGACTATATGACTGAAAAGGCTATTGGATGTAAGAGGCAGGACCACTTCACCTGTTCTGCAGTGGATGCTTAATGTATTCTTCGGGACTCACAACCTCCTGACCAGACCCTTCTTGCTTTTCTTCTTCAGAATTTGGGGAATTTGAAGAGATTTCCTTTCACAAAAAAGGCAGAGGAGTCTATTAAAGTTTGTACACTTTAAATGGATACCATGACTTTGACTTGTCATGGCACTGATACTGCTGTCAAATTATCGAAGGCAAAACTAGACTTGTGGCAAAACACCAACATTAATGAGCTGTTGTTTCGCTTTCAAATGTGAATTTATACAGACACTATTAAACTGGAAATTAAACTCTGAACATTTAATACCACGTGAAAAGTCAGTATTTTATTTGTTTTTTTTTTTTTTTTTTTTTTTTAAGAAATGTGTGTTTTGCTGTGACAGTAATTTGTGTTTGGGCTTTCTTGCCACCACTGCAATAAAAAGCCAAATTAAGCACAGAAAAAAAAAAAACTGGCATCCAGTTGCAACAATAAATAACATGAGAACTACTGTACTGTATACATCCCCATTATCAACAGGTGAGCTTAAACAAGGGTTCTTTCTCCCAAACTTTAAACACTGTCCCGGTTCAAGTAAGCCTTACAACACCATAGTACAAATGTAAAAAAGAGGAATGTGCATTTCCTACATTTTTTAAATCCTTCCCTGAAAAACCAAAGCAGCCTACACATCAGGCTGTACATTAAACTTAAAATGCAATCACAATGAGTTCAGAAAGTAGCTGTTCGTGGAATTAGTGGACAAAACAAGATTTTTCAGAAAGTAAATTTTAAAAAGCCAGCATTAGCCCTTCACACAGAAAAGTGTAGGTCCAAGTCTTAAGTAGCACATAAAACTACTCATTTACAGTATTGTATGGGAATATTAAAAAAAAAAAAAAAATAGCTGAGAACAGACAGAAATTGAATCAATTGGTCGACGTGGGCAGTAACAGTCATGCCATGGGTTAACAGTTATGCACAACTGCGTGTATCTTCTCGTGTAACTCACCACGGTTGTGTTTATTTACATTACATCTTTGTTGACATGTTCTTGTGTTTTGCTGTACTGTGTTTTATTCAGTACGGCCAAGGCCCCCAACCCAGCCGGCGACGCTCCAGCGCAGCGACCCGCTCGTCAGACAGTCACACACACACACACACGCCCCTCTCCCTCCCGCAGTAGCTCGGTATCCCCCAAAAACACACTTCTAGCTCCAATTTCCACCCGAAAACCACTTCAAACCCTCGCTCGTGTACCCCCATTCACAAAAGAGATGCCTGCGCTGGAAAAGGCGACACAAAGTTAACTCATTCCAGATACTGACACGAACACTCACCGGCTCCGCCGACGCCATTTTACACACTACTACGTTGCACAAGCCTTTGGCGTGAACGAGAAAGCTGATTGGCTGAGGTTAACCAATGGGACACGAGAAAACGCGGACTCCTATCTGTGCGTGAAAGTCAGTTGGTCTAGACCTCCCAATGGAATATGAATAAATAAAGACTACGTTTTACAGTCCCCTCTCAGCCAATATGTGAACGTGAAAGTAGATTGGCTGAGAAGGCCAACCAATGAACTGTAACTGCGCATGCGCTGGTAAACTGGTTCACGCTCCTCTTAAAGGTACCATGTGTACGGTAAATCACCTTAGTATTAACGCCTCGGGGTGCGGGTGGGTTCCGGATTTGTGCGATTCAATTGTAATGGCAGTAAAATACACTTCTTATGAATGATACAGAAAATTAATGCTGTTTTGCTGTCACTGTTAGTGCGATAGACGGCAGCCTTCCCACCTCACAAGGCCATCCCCACGTGGGCGCGTCTCCATGCGGAGGTACTCGGCTCCTCCCCTTCCCCTTCCCTTCCCCTTCCCCACCGCGGCGGAGCGTCAGCATGGCGGCTGTGGAGGCCAGGCAGTGTGAGACGGAGGGCTGCGGTAGTGAAGCCAAGCTGCAGTGTCCCACCTGCATCAAACTCGGCATCCAGGGCTCCTACTTCTGCTCCCAGGTAGGCGCGCTGCGCGATCCCGACACCGACCGATGTGCGCACCGCCTCCCTTCCCTTCCTTGTTGTCTCCGGCGTGCACGCGGACATCACTCTGGGTTTTCAATTCGTGGAGCAACATAAGTCATAACGGATGGACCAAAAAAAAAAAAAAATCGTGTGTTCAGCGACGGACGCGTGCTCTTGTTGGAAATCAATCTTGGTGACGTTTATTAATAACCTGCAGTGGAGTGCTGTGCCCCGCGTGGAGGCGGGGAGCGCGAGCGACGAGGCCTTGGCTTGGGACGGGCGCCTCTCAGCTGGACGCTGCTCACTTCGCTCGACCGCTGGCAGCGCTGCCAGAGACATCAGCCGCCTTTTCTTCCAGCCAATATTTTCCATTTAGCTCACCTCAAACGTGACTATTCGTGTAGCTTAGAGGTTAGAACTGAAGCCTTCAGAACCAAAGGCTGCTGGTTCGAATCCCACGACGATTCGAACCCGTGCGGAGTCCAGCTGAGGTACTTTTTTAGCTACTTCTCTCGCGTTTTAAATCATACAGTACTGCCGTGTAAATAGGCAAACCGCCGTTCGTCGATCAACAGTGTTACTCAGGAAAAGACTCGTCAGCTGTGTTTTTCTATGCAAAACTGTTCGGCACACCAACTACTTCTCTACTATAGCTATTACATGATGTGATGTACTCAGTAGAACATTTTTCTTCAATCAAACTGCTTCTCTAAACCCATAATTTTACTAGCAGCTACTTTGCAGTAAGTGTTTCTACACCATCAGCCTTTAAATAGCAACCAGTCCTGTGTGCCGACCATTTTACGCCAGTTATTCCTCTGCCCCGACCGTCTGTCTGCGCAGCCTTTCTAGTTCTACACTTCTTGGTAAAAGACGTAACAGATGAAGAATGACTTTCTGCATGTTAGTCTTTTCTTACTTTTCCTCTTTGTTTTCTACACTGCTGTGGGCCAACTAGTTCTTTACGTGACACGCTGTCCACGCTAAGTACTTCCTTACAGCGGCAGTCCAAACGCCGACACACCTTTTCTTTCCTCTCGATTGCCGGGTTAGGCTCCGGTTCACCGCGACCCTGTATGGGACAAGCTGTTTCAGACGGTGTTTGTTTACTTGTACCTTGAACTTCACTATGCTTCTCTGTGTGGTCACTCATTCATTCTGTTTCATCCATCCATCCATCTTCCTCTGCTTATCCGGGACCGGGTCGCGGGGGCAGTAGTCCAAGCAGAGCCCCCCAGACTTCCCTCTCCCCGCACACCTCCTCCAGCTCCTCTGGGGGAACCCCAAGGCGTTCCCAGGCCAGCCGGGAGACGTAGTCTCTCCAACGTGTCCCGGGTCTGCCCCGAGGCCTCCTCCCAGTGGGACGTGCCCGGAACACCTCACCAGGGAGGCGTCCGGGAGGCATCCGGAACAGGTGCCCGAGCCACCTCAGCCGGCTCCTCTCGATGCGGAGGAGCAGCGGCCCTACTACGAGCTCCTCCCGGGTGACCGAGCTCCTCACCCTATCCCTAAGGGTGCGCCCAGCCACTCCGCGGAGGAAACTCATTTCCGCCGCTTGTATCCGCGATCTCATTCTTTCGGTCGTGATCCCAAGTTCATGACCGTAGGTGAGGGTAGGAACGTAGATCGACCG
The DNA here is from genome assembly GCF_900964775.1 of Scleropages formosus. NCBI lineage: Eukaryota > Metazoa > Chordata > Actinopteri > Osteoglossiformes > Osteoglossidae > Scleropages > Scleropages formosus. The sequence goes on from NC_041810.1 coordinate 15,913,734, forward strand.
GTAAATTGAGAGCTTCGCCTTACGACTCAGCTCCCTCTTCACCACAACAGACCGGTACAATGACCGCATTACTGCGGATGCCGCACCGATCCGTCCGTCAACCTGCCGCTCCATTTTTCCCTCACTCGTGAACAAGACCCCGAGATACTTAAACTCCTCCACTTGAGGGAACAACTCCCCCCTAACCCGGAGGGGGCAATCTACCTTTTTCCGACTGAGAACCATGGCCTCGGATTTGGAGGTGCTGATTCTCATCTCCGCCGCTTCGCACTCGGCTGCAAACCTCTCCAGTGCAGCACGCTGTAAGTCTTGATTCGATGAAGCCAACTGTTTCCTTACTTCACAATAGAGACACTGGCCACTTCTGTCATCCAAACTGCTTGTAATATTAATGTGAAGATATTTTTAAAAAATTGACACCGGTGGATAAAGCAAAAAATTTTGTGGGTGTTTTTTGTTTAAATCAGCCTTTCACTCACTTTGCCATGTTTCAGTATACCCTGGGGTATATTATAGTGCTTATTACTCACAGCTTGTGTATCTTCTCAAAGCGATGGTAACTGGAAAACTGAATATAAATAAATAAATATTGCAACAATGTGAAACTCAGTGCTGGTCTCTCAGTTGTTCCTATGAAAATGGCTCATTGCTGAATAACAGCTGGGGGGCGCGGTGGCGCAGTGGGTTGGCCAGGGCCCGCTGTGTGGTGGGTCTGGGGTTCAAGTCCTGCTTGGGGTGCCTTGTGATGGACTGGCGTCCCGTCCTGGGTGTGTCTCCTCCCCCTCCAGCCTTACGCCCTGTGTTGCCGGGTTAGGCTCCGGCTCCCTGCGACCCTGTATGGGACAAGCGGTTCAGAAAGTGTGTGTGTGTGTGTGTGTGTGAATAACAGCTTGCATTACGAAAGCTGGTAAGAGCTTGACTGCATGGCCGGCCTCGCGATGGGAATGTGCCTGGAGGGGCTGTGGCGACTCCCAGTTTCCTCAAGCAGGACCGCAAATCCAGGAAGTATTTCTGCACCTCTCTGAAACTTCGCTGGAACCCTGTATAATTCTGTATCGAGTTCCTTCTGCCCCTCGGAACTGCTTAATTCGTTCCACAAATGTTTGTATCAAAAGCTCATCTGTTTTTCAGTTACTCTTGTTTACTGCCAGTTGCACGTCACGTTGGAGAAAAAGCGTCTGCTGAATGAAATTCTACTGTGAGTTGTGTCTTACTGGTATGTGCCTCTCTCTCCCCTCATGTCTGGTCCAAGGCCCGGCCCATTTATGTAGCCACCTTACGCCGTGGCACCTTTGACAGAACGTTGAGTGCTGTTTGAAATGAGTGAGTGAAAAGCTGTCATGGACTACTCTAGCTTTCTCCGGTAGCGAACACTAGTATTTAGCGAAGCGCTGCTTTACAAGGAGCCCCCTTTGTTGCATGTAGGTCTGCACTGCTACAGCCGCTCTTATCAGCCTCCAGCATTCATTTGCTTTGACATTACTGGTGAATGCAATATGGATAATGCAATAAGATACGTACAACTTGATGGTCTGATCTTGTGCAGTTACTGCAGATCACGCAGTATGAGTCTCATTGCCCTCAGTAATCAAAGAACTCAAACACTTGTGTGTATCTGCATTTCTCTGTTTCAGGAATGCTTCAAAGGGAGCTGGGCCACCCACAAATTGCTGCATAAGAAAGCAAGTATGTTTTCTTTCTTTCTTTCTACCCCCCCCCCAAAGTATTTTTATGTCAATATCATTGAAGAATTCAAACAGTATCCCATAAGTGGATTGTGGATGTGGCTTGATTTTTTTTTTTTTTTTTTTTTAAATTTATTATAAATTGAGAACAGGGAAGTTTGGGGGAGGCACTCTCCTTTTCCATGAATCCAGAATTCCTGAATTCTATTGAACATTTTCAGGATGCTTAGTTGTGAATGTGCTGTAGGGTGATTGCTCTCGCTTGTATTTTTGATTCACAAAAAATAACTGTCTTAAATAATCCAGTTATACTCTTCATAAAGTGATGGATTTTAGCTGAAATTCACTTGCAGGTTTGTTACCAGTGCTGTCTCTGAATGGGCCAACTCGTGATCCAAGTAAAAAGATTACTTGTTTGTGTTTGCAGAGGAAGACAAGACCAAAAGTGATACAAAGAAAAACATAGAGAATGACACAAATACAGACCCATGGCCAGGGTACCGATACACAGGCAAGCTGCGGCCACACTACCCCCTGGTATGTCATCTGTGCTGTCATCGCCCTTGCAAGACAGCCAGCCACAAAGGCAGTTATGCTACTCAAACGAAACAATGTGCCTTAATCTAGAGACCATGTAGCTCAAGGCTATTCAGTAGGTGCCCTTGAAGGCCAAAAGGATGGGTAGCTTGGGGAATTGATGGTCTGTTGAGTGCCAAGCCCACCTGGTTTTATTACTCTCCTTAAAGCAACTGAAACTCATAAAGGTAGATGCATGTGTTCTAAGAAAAAGTTCAGTTGGGCAGTTTTCTGTCTGCCTGTAACAACAACCTTGTGAATCAGTCAGTCAGGACTATAATTAAATTATCCAAATATAGGTATAGACTCCAGTCATAATGGGACAAAAGTCACATAATACAAGGCTTTTTGTCCGTTCCTCTGCTCTGTACTGAAGCCTTTCTCTTGTCCCCGACAGACCCCGATGAGACCTGTGCCAGGCAACATCCAGAGACCAGATTATGCTGATCACCCACTAGGTAACTGGTTCATGTTCTCTTGATGTGGACTCATACTGGTTATGACAGCCTGACAGTAGGCTCATTATATCCGAAAACAATGTAACAAAATATGCATATAAAATTAGGCTCTTATCTTCAGTAGCTTTAATTGTTGAGGCTGTACAGACTGGCTGAATTGCCTGGGGCATCAGCACTCTTTATTATCCATTAATATAGTGAGAAATGGCCTCTGTCAAACAGACTCAATTCTCACCTTAGATTCTGTTGACTCTTTCCAGTAGCTGATGTTTATAACGTGGAATAATCTTGATCTGTTGTAGGGATGTCTGAACTGGAGCAGTCATTGAAGGGCACCTCCCAGATAAAGATTCTCACTCCTGAAGACATTGAAGGCATGAGAGTGGTGTGCAAAGTATGGCCTGCTACATCTGAGTAAAAATAAACTTACATAATTACATGTATCATCTTTGCAGTAATGTTTCCCTTTTTGTAACCATTGTTAAAGGACACGTTCTTTAAGTATCTCCCAAACTGCAGTTGCTACACTGAGTCCTAATGTACCTTATAAAGTTTCAAATTATGGCGCTTGGTTGTCATTCATACAGCTTGCCAGAGAAGTGCTCGACGTTGCTGCTCTGATGGTGAAGCCAGGTGTGACGACGGAAGAGATAGACCATGCCGTGCATTTGGTGAGCTATTCTGACTCCTTGTGAGACACAATGGAATTACAAGACCATTTTTCACAACCTGATGCTGCTACCATCTGTCTGTGACCCAGCTGACTATATGCTCCACATCCCCCAGGCTTGCACTGCCAGGAACTGCTACCCATCACCACTCAACTACTATAACTTCCCTAAGTCCTGCTGCACATCAGTCAATGAGGTCATCTGCCATGGGATCCCAGACAGGAGACCGCTCCAGGAAGGAGACATTATCAATGGTAGGTTGCCCCATAGCATTTCATTTCAAGGCTTCATTAAAACTGAAAAGTAAGATACAATATTGTCCAGTGCACTGATGCTGACAGAAGCACTGCTTCTTGTGTTTCCTATCAAGTGGACATCACCGTATACCGTAATGGTTATCATGGAGATCTCAATGAGACCTTCTTTGTTGGGGAAGTGGATGAAGGAGCCAAGAAGCTGGTCCAGACAACATTTGAATGCCTTATGCAAGCCATCGACTCAGGTAAATGTCTTTTTGTTGCCATGGTTAAAAAGAAGAAACAGTATGGGTAATCTTATATTCTCGCCGACAGGTCAGGAAATGACTGGTCCTTTATATTATTTTTCTGGCAGTGCTCAGTCCGATACTGACATAACTTTGAAAAAGAAAAGGAAGCTTCTCCTCAGTAAATGGAAGCAAGGAAGAAATGAGCAGCCCTTTTCACTTGTTGAATGTTATCTAACTAGAGCATGGATTAGATGGGATTGGCTGGTATTCAGCCTGTTGCTAAAGAGCACGGCTGCCTCGCAATGCCTTTCAGCCTGTATCTCCCGCTGCTGTCAGTGTTCTTGACATCATCCCTGCCCATGGCAATTGGTGACTTTTCCCGTAACCTCTTCTTGCTTTGCAGTCAAGCCAGGAGTGCGGTACAGAGAGCTAGGCAACATCATCCAGAAGCACGCGCAGGCTAACGGGTTCTCTGTAGTGCGAAGTTACTGTGGTCATGGAATCCACAAACTCTTCCACACAGCGCCCAATGTGCCACATTATGCCAGTGAGTGACCGTCAGTCTTGTATACAAACATACACATTAACACAGACTTGTAGATGTTGGCTGTTTCTAATGGCATTTCCTATCTCTTTTCTGAAGAAAACAAGGCTGTGGGTGTGATGAAGCCAGGTCATGTTTTCACCATTGAGCCCATGATTTGTGAAGGTAAGATCATGTTGACCTCAGTTATTACCATGCCCAAAGAAACCTGCATGGACAGATTTTTGCTGTACATAAGTTTTTATATTGCTTTTCTCCCTTTTTACTTTCTGAAGCACCTGTAGATCACTTAAATTTTGTGTCCCAAAAACTTTGTCACTTAACAGGAATAAAACTCTTTTATATCTGTATTTCCATGTTCATCTAAGCAAACATACTAATCCAACTGTATGTCCATCTTGCTGTGCATCCACACTGTTACATGCTTACCTCCTTCCAGGTGGCTGGCAAGACGAGACGTGGCCAGACAGCTGGACGGCAGTGACACGGGACGGCAAGCGGTCGGCCCAGTTCGAACACACCCTTCTGGTGACGGAAACGGGCTGCGAGATCCTTACGCGCCGGCATGAGGACAATGGGCGCCCCCACTTTATAAGCCAGATGTAGAGCGAAGCAAAGCTGTCCCCCTTCCTCTCTCTCACACAACCACACACATGCACTGGACTCAGGGTGCTTGTATCACTGCATTCCAGCAAGCAAGTTATTCCTCAGATTGGTCACCTTCCTTCCACATTTGAGATTTTTGTTCTGCTACTTAAAGAATTTGGAATCACATTTGTTAAAATGAGCTACTGAGGGGTCAGTCTGAGAGATACAAAGTTGGATTGGGATGCAACATAAAGGAGGTGGCTGTTTGAGGAGATTGAGGGAAAGATAAATTGGTGGTCATGCCATATGGCCTAAACCTGTCTCTGTGTATAACACATTTACTTGCCACAAAGCTGGGATTCTGAAGCAGTGTTACTGTGCAGATATGCTAAGTGTAGAATGTATTGCTTAAATATGGTGACCTGTAATAACCCCATTTACTCTCAGACCCAAGTAAGGCTGTACAAGGACTGAATAGTGAGAAATGCTGTTGGGTTGCCCCATATTCATGGTTGGCTACGGACAAAGAATAGATTAATTGCACGGCTTAAGTACTGTTTATTTTTCATGTTGAAACACTTAAGGCCAAATTCAACTATTTAGTTTAAGCAGGTTGAGTATGGTTGCTTGCTGACTGACTCGAGAAAGGTACTGAAGATATACTATGTGGTTTTAAACAATTGTTTGCTGTGTTTTTGCTGGTACCTGTACATTTGATTCTTAAGTTTTATTGGAAACTAAGCCACCTTTTTTTCCCTAGTTTACTCTTGTATGTCCTAAGTGGATTTATCACAGTGTTTATTCCAAAGACGGCATAAAAAATGTTAGTTGTCTAATAACTGTCCTCTTCAAGAGTGCCTTGCTTCTTCATGTCATTCAGATAACCTTTTTCAAGACATGTCTGGCCTTCTGTTGTGGTCCAGTTCCATTTGATCCACTACAGACCAGTCTGATAACTGCAGAGTTGTGGGATTCATAAAATGCACTAGACTATTGCCCAGTACGGAGAGTTGCTTTCGGGGAATAATTTTGCAGGAAATAAGATTGCCAGAACATTGAAGTGGAGCAGTTTTACGCTGTATGCTACATTCTATTGAGGAAGTACTATTTTAAACGTTTCCTTTTAATGCATAACTTTAAAGTAATGTGAATGCGGATCAGTGCTATCAGTTCTGTGTAAATGTGTTAGTGAGAGGGGTTGGGGAGGTTCTCTTCCACTCACTTCACTGTGACTGGCTGAGCCCAGTAGCTCAATCATTAAAATTATTTGTTCAAGTGCCACGTGTGCAGTGTTTAAATATCAGCCCCATCGTTTGACTAGCTCATGCTGAATTTTAAGGATACTAATCCCTTTTAATAGCCAACTGAAATGTAGAGGTTCACTTACTTTTATATTATGTAAAAAGTTTAAAAATATATGATAAATTACATTCACATACATGGACAGCTGGTAGCATAGTGGTTAGAGTTGCTGCCTTTGGGCCAAAAGATCATGGTTTCAAGTCATACCTCCAGATGTAGTACCCACCCTACATTGCTCCAGTAAAAATTACCCACCTCTATAAATGGCGGTAGATTAACAGTGTAAGTCGCTATGGAAAAAAAGCATCAGGTAAATGGTAAATGCTGGTGTTTATGTACATACATACCATCCTCAACACAAATTAGACTTTACTTGCAAAGCTACCGTTTTCATCAAGAAAAACTTCCATCTTCATTGGACCCATTAGGTTATATTGATATTTTACTCAACTGGGGGAATTTAAGGTAAGGAAGAGTTACATTATGTGTAAAGAATGAAGAAAACACTGCACTTCAGCCACACAACTTAAATTTTCAAAAAACTTCTACCATAGTAGTTTGTTGCACAATCACAGCATGCTGTTTATTATCCCTGCTGGCTCCCAGATTGCATGTCAGCTAAAGATACTGATTTAAGCCCATTAAATTTCAGTACAATAATCCCCAAACACCTTTCCCTATGAAATTTTAAGAAGCATGTGTTGAAGGCCAAACTTACATGTAAGTCAAATATAACCAAAGTTAACAATTACAACATTTGTCCAGTTGCATTGAAAAGTGAAATGTGAGTTTAATGTATTCTAGGTAAACTGCTCAGTGTACATACACGTACCAGTCGTTAAAGTAAGATAACACTGGCTTAGGGGGTTCTTGGACGGTGAACTTCTAAGGTTGTTGAATAAGGTTCCCACCCAGCAAAAGGCCGCTTACTGGAAGGCACTTCAGAACTTGAGCACTGTTCGAAGACTGGAGAAATAAATAAATTAGTGCTACTCAGACTACTGATTTGTTCAAAACAAGGATCCTTTTATACAGTAAATTCATGTATGGTGGAGAAGTGAGTTTTGTACCTTTCACCAGCATGCATAAGGTCAAAGCTTTCGTTGATCTGATCAAAGGCTAAAGTGTGGGTCACAAACTCATCCACTTTCATCTTCTTGGCCATGTAGTCTTCCACAAGCTTGGGTACACTGTCAACACTCTTCCACCCTAGGAGAACAAGCCAAGATTCCACCTTCCAGTGCATAAATCCTAAGACTCAACAGACTGTAGTCAGTGATCTCCATTAGCGATTTTTTCTTTTCTTTTCAAAAATGTCCTGCAAGGCTACGTTAAAGGCTTACCACCAAAAGCCGTGCCCTTCCAGGTACGACCCGTGACCAGCTGAAAGGGCCGGGTGGATATCTCCTGGCCTGCCCCAGCCACGCCAATGATAACGCTGGTCCCCCAGCCCTTGTGACAAGCTTCCAGAGCAGCTCTCTGGAATGCATGAAGTGTTCAAAGCATCAATGTCAAGTACATACAAGCTAAGGTGAAACAAAAGCTAAATACTGCACTCCTACTTTTTGCAATGATGTTCTGTTTTCAACTGTTATGCATTTTACCTGTTGTCACTTTCTAAAGACTGACATTTGTACAATGCTTTAAGGAGATTACAGCAACTCTAAAAACTCACCATGATCTGCACATTGCCAATGCACTCAAAGGAGTAATCCACTCCTCCATCAGTCATCTCCACCAATACCTCCTGAATAGGTTTGCTGTGGTCCTTGGGGTTCACGAAGTCTGTAGCACCAAACTCCTTTGCTATCTCAAACTTGTCCTTGTTGATGTCGATGCCAATGATCCTGGCAGCTCCAGCGGCCTTGCAGCCCATGATGACAGCAAGACCAACAGCCCCCAAGCCGAACACCGCACATGTGGAGCCTGGTTCAACCTGCAGGAGACAAGAAGTTCAGGGCAAAACACTACAGGCCATTGTGGGATTTGAACTGGTAATTTCCAACTTAGAACCAAAACAAGATTGGCTCTTGGGCAAATACAGAAGAGATGCAAGTTCTGCAGGTTAGTTCTAGCCTCACCTTGGCAGTGTTGAGCGCTGCACCATAGCCCGTAGACACGCCGCAACCAAGCAAACACACTTTATCCAGGGGAGCTTTTTCATTCACCTTGGCCAGAGAGATGTCAGCCACAACCGTGTACTCAGAGAAGGTGCTAGTACCCATGAAATGAAAGATTTGCTTGCCCTTGCAGGTGAACCTGGATGTCTTGTCTGGCATCAGACCCTGACCCTGTGTTACCCTGTTAAACAAAAAGTTCTGAGTAGGAAGGTGGCTCAAATGAACTGGTATTCATATACTGCCCAGCAAACTTGAAAGCCATGTAATGAAGATCATTATGGGTGTGGAATGTGTTCATTCTTAGCATTGTGAATAATGAATCATTTTTAATTAGGCCTTGAGATGCATTTGGGAATCACCTGCATGTTGGAGATAACATTTCAAAAAGCAGACGTGAAATACATTGTGATCAGTGTGTGGTTACCTGATCTTCTGACAAAGGTTGGTCTTGGGGTTTTTACAGAACTTGCATTCCCCACACTGTGGCACATATAGTGGTATAACCGTATCCCCTTTAAAATAAATTTTAAAAAAGTATATCATCAATATTACCATATTCTCATTACATTCAAATTATGACTTCCTTTGCAAACTCTGTTCTCATTCACACAATTGGATATTTCCACTGTAGCAAAGTACATAGGGAGTCTCAGTGACCTTGAGGTCTAAAATCAACAGCCAACACCCAAGTCAAGGCCTCCAAGTTCAGACTCTTGACTCCAGTTGCCTCACCTGGTTTGAACTTGGTGACACCCTCTCCAACACTCTCAACAGTCCCTGCACCTTCATGGCCCAGGATGACCGGGAAGAGACCTTCTGGGTCAGCCCCACTCAAGGTATAGGCATCCGTGTGGCACACGCCGGTGGCAAAAAGCTGCAGGATGCCACCATTCCATCATTCTCAATCCAAAATGAAAACGTCACATCACCATGTCTAAAACCATTCTTGGAAATAAGTCAACATTAACTACAGTCAACTTAGCAATTATTGCCATGAAAGAAAATTTTTAATTATAATATTAGTCCAGCTGTGCAAGAAAAATTATATAAACCAATGCAGCACAGGGTGAAAGTGATAAACAGGAAAAGCTCATGTCGTCCTGGTGCTGAAATACAGCGTTTATCACAAGTAACACATTTTCTGTAAACGGACACAAAGTTTTTTGAAGAATACGCTGCAGGTGTTTGATAAAATCTTCACCAGAAGGTACAGACCAGAAAATCTAAATATCAATGGGTGGACACTGCATGCCAAGTCCTTCCCATACTGGTTACAAGCTGCAGTGTTTCTGAACCTTAAGTTTTTCTTACACAGGTTACACACAACAACTCACATACAGTATACAACAGAAGTGAGTACACCCCTGTGCAATATTACTTAAATGTCAAATGATTCAAAATTGTATCACCTCTCAATAATTGCATTACTTCCAAGTTGACAAATAGGGTATTTGCTCTTATGTAAAAAATTTAAAGTTTAGATTTACTTTCATTACTGAGATTCAGGAGGGGGGCGCGGTGGCGCAGTGGGTTGGACCAGGGTCCTGCTCTCCAGTGGGTCTGGGGTTCGAGTCCTGCTTGGGGTGCCTTGCGACGGACTGGCGTCCCGTCCTGGGTGTGTCCCCTCCCCCTCTGGCCTTACGCCCTGTGTTGCCGGGTAGGCTCCGGTTCCCCGTGACCCCGTATGGGACGAGCGGTTCCGAAGATGTGTGTGTGTGTGTGTACTGAGATTCAAATCTTTTATTTGTTCAATACTTTGTATGTCCACCTTTATTTTTGATGACAGACTCAATCCTCCTCGCATGGAGGATGCCAGTGTTGCACAAGTTTCTGGAGACATGTTCTGCCATTCTTCAGAGACTATTTTTTTGGCTACTCTTTGCTGGAGGGGTTGTGTTGCTCTACCTTTCTCTTTAAAGGTATTGAAAAAATAAAAGATTTGAATCTCAATAATGAAAGGTGTGCTGACTTTTGCTGCACTGAGCTCCTAATGTGGGGCCTGAATTTTAAATATAGTAAATCTAAACTCTTAGTTTTTACTTTTACATAACAGCAAATACCCAACTGTTCAACTTAGAAGTAACACAATTACTGTAAGGTGATACAATTTTGAATCATTTGACATTTAACTGATATTGCACAGGGGTGTACTCACTTCTGTTGTATACCGTATGGTCTGCAGGTAAGAGATCGAGAGCACAAAAAATACTTGATAAGTCAAATTCATCACACATTATCAAACGGGGAACATCTCATCTTCTTAGTTATGCTTCAGGTCCAGTGATATTAGAACACTAATGATCATTTATATCCTTTAGAGACAGTTACCTTGATACGGACTTCATGGGCCTTGGGTGGGGCCACCTCCACCTCCTCGATGGACAGTGGCTTCCCTGCTTCCCAGGCCACGGCCGCCTTGCATTTGATCACCTGGAGAACGAGTAGAGCTACATTCATTGTCGCATCCACATCTGGATAACGCGTTACTGAAAACACACTGACATCTATCCCATCCTCCCACAACTAAGCAAGAACATAAAAGGATGACGGATTGACAGATCTGTTTAAATGACCTCACAAACTAGGAATTTACAACGATCTATTAGATAGAGAGTATGCTGCTTTACTTAAAGAGTTAGCTCAAGAACTTTGGCCTGCCTTGTGATTTCAACACTGCTGGGAGCCAATGTCTACTACTACAAGTAGTATGACTTGAATGTCCAGCACCAGCTATGCGGGCTAAGCACAAGAGCGAATTCCCTTTGCTAAAGACCATGTTGTGGGCTGTCATTTTAATTCCCAATGGGAGAACATGTGGGCACAGGGGATCAGGCAGCTCAGTTAAAAGCCAAAGGCCCCAGTTTTTACATGCCAGGGCCCAGGCATGTTCATTTATAGCAGATGATACACATCATCGTGCAAGGTACTTTCACTCATGAACTTCTTTCCACTAGCAATGTGCATATATATATAAAATATATAATATAGCTAAAATAATTAAAATGTAAAACACTGAGTTGCTCATCTACTTCCATCCAAACCGTTTTAAACACTGACTTATGCAATAATAATAATGCCTTAATGTTGAAAAAGTTTTGGATGCAGAAGTAGGTATCAGTATTGGCCAGTTAAGACAGAAAAGACTGAAAACACGTCATACTCTCTCAGAGTCTCTGACAAATTTGGCACGATGCAGATTTCGCACAGTAGTTTCTTTGTTTGTACAAAACTGCACCAGCCAGTGTGAGACGACGTGAGCACAAACCGAAAAAGGTACTGGTGTTCCAAAGCACTGAGAAACCCACTTATACACGTAGTAAAATAATAATCCGTTTAAATTTCGGGTTCCGTTTTAAAAGACGGGTTTATACTTACTTTACCAGCTGTCTCCATGTTCGACGACGAGAGCACCAAAGAGCCCCGAAATGTGAATAATGAACCTCATCGGAGTCTCCATTGGCGGCCCGGGAACATGAGTAAAAGTGCTTTCCCGACCGCCTCCAAATGCAATGCCGGAATATGAATTACCATCTCTTCCAGGCGTAACCAAATATTCCCCGGACTATGAATAAGGGACTATCCCAGGCGTAACCAAATATTCCTCGGACTATGAATAAGGGACTATCCCAGCCGTCTTCATATGGCACAAGGGTTAGGGAACTTTTAACCAATCAGATTCTTTCTTTCATTTCCTACTCTGTATTTTCATCATTCCTTTCTTTGCTATTACTTAGTCTTCACTTAATGATGAAGGCAGTTTGGCAACTTCTGCTTTAACTTTTAGCTTTTTACACCAATTATTACAGTTAACTTGTTTCTCTCTTTTAAGTAACCTTTTTTTTCTGCAGTGTTTGATCTATTTCTGAAGTGGATATTTTGTGAATGGAATTGATTTGAAGCATTCAGCATGCATGATTCACAATGACTCAGGTTATAAATTCACATTCTGACCCAGTTCACCACCTGAGGTATCCAAATTTCTGTATTTCAGCTAGCTAGTCCTGTTGCACATGTCAAACTACAGCTATATAGCAAATAGAGTGAAAGCTGAAAACAAAACACAATTTTGAGTGGATTTTTACTGATTTCTTTTTCATACTCAAATTTTAGATGAAGCCAATACATTTAGCACACACTTGTTCGGGGGTTTGAATCCTGCTTGGGGTCCGTTGCGATGGACTGGCATCCCATCCTGGGTGTGTCCCCTCCCTCCGAGCCTTGCGCCCGTGTTGCCGAGTTAGGCTCCGGCTCGCCGCAAGCCCGCTGGGGCAAGTGGTTTCAGACTCTGTGTGTGTGTATGTGTATTATTCATTTTCAGTTACGTGACTATTCTCCATGAACATTTCTGAGGTGTACATTGCTTTGGAGAAAAAGTGTCTGCTAAATGAATAAATATAAATGTAGTGACAAACACACATAATATTACATTATTAAGAATCCCAATGAAAAATACAGTATTGTAGGATTGTTCAGCTTTAATAGTTTTCAGGGAAGAACACAGTCCCAGTCAACAAAGTCTGACAATTTATTGGTTTACGTTGTTTAAAAGTTTTTATGATTTATTTGTCAAAAACCTTTATGAAACAGAAATTGAGAATCCTCAAATAATGAAAAACGACTTTTCCGTCACTGTTGTTTGCCGATTTCCAAAACTGTTCGTAGGCTGTAACATAAAATTCAAGGAAAACACAGTGTTATTTTAAAAGATAAACATAAAAACGTCAGTAACCATCATGACTGTTGCTGTGCCAGTAATTTCTTAACATCCTCTGATCTTTGGATTCTCTGACAATCATTAACAAGATGTTATCCAAGTGCTTTAGGGACTGTAAATACAGTTTGAGGAAAGCTAAAAAAATACCTTTTCCCTTGGATCAAGAGGTCAAAGCCTTCATTTATTCTGTCCAGGGGCAGAGTGTGACTCACTAACTCATCCAGCTTCAATTTTTTAGCCATATATTCATTGAGCAGCTTGGGGACACCTTCCACACTCTTATAGCCTGTTGGATGCAAAAAACTGCTTGCTATCAGTCCATCTTATATAGTATTTAAAATAATTAACTGATGATGATCACTGTACCCTTGAGAAAAGTTAAGTGATAATAAAGGTGTACAGCACAATTCCTCAAAACTTTCTTTGCATGTGACATTTTGAAAGAGATGAGCCCGAAACTAATTTACTGTGATGTAGCTGTTAACTGAACGCATGCACGGTTCAAAATTGTACTGAATCAATTACGGCAGTGGACTCAGCCTCTGAAAATGATTTAGTGTTGGTTAAAATGTTGCTGGAAGCATATTTTTCCCATGATGTATGTGTTTTTTTTCCCCCTTTAAAATATGATAAATGTGACTCTATGTTCTCTTTCTTTTTTTAAAAAAATGATTTAAACATTTTACCTCCAAATAAGCATCCTTTCCAGGTGCGCCCAGCCAGGAACTGAACTGGCCGAGTGCACACATCATCTTTGTCATTGTATCCCACGACCACACTGACTCCCCAGCCCTTCACACAGGACTCAAAGGCACTTCTCTGGAGAGGAGGGTAAAAACGTGGTACAAAATGGACCACATACCAAGGTAACGATTAGGAGGCAAAGATAAAATCATATTTTCTGGAGACGCACCTCAAATAAAGACAAGCGACCTTACCATAACATCCACATTTCCAACACACTCCAGAGAAAAGTCCACACCTCCATTGGTCATCTCTACCAGCACCTCCTGAATGGGCCTGGCATGGTCCTTGGGGTTCACAAAGTCCGTGGCCCCAAACACCTTTGCCTTCTCAAACTTGTCCTTGTTGATGTCAATAACGATGATCCTGGTCGCACCTGCAGCCTTGCATCCCATGACTGCCGCCAGACCCACTGCCCCGAGGCCAAAGACAGCGCACGTGGAGCCTGGCTTCACCTGTGGGTGCAAGTAGAAGGCACCTCATTTCACGATCACTTCCAAATAATCAAATGACAGAACTCCCAACTTTATTTCAAATTGTTAGTTATCAGATGAATGGTGCTTTGCATGAAATTAATCAACACAAACATATGATTCGGGGAAGGAGTCATCATACATAAATTCAGCATCAGCTTGATATAGTAGAGACAAGCTACAATGGAATTTCACACACCAAAGTGAAAACACTGTATCCTGGACTGTTACAGAGGATGTTGCCTTAGAGAATTACATCCCACAGCTTCCATTCCTGCAAAGCATGGGTCACCTTGGCGGTGTTGACAGCTGCACCGTAACCTGTCGGGATGCAACAGCCCAGCAGACACACTTTGTTCAGAGGGGCAGAGTCGTCGATCTTGGCCAGGGCGACCTCACTGACCACGGTGTACTCCGAGAAGGTGCTGGTGCCCAAGAACTGTAGCAAGGTCTGTCCCTTACACTTCATCCGTGAAGTGGTGTCTGACGCTACCTCATACCTCTTTCCAGGTCTGTTGGAAAGAGATGTTTTTTAGGACTGGTGCACTGTGTGAGTTATTCCCAAGAGTCATGGTGGCCTCAAAGCTCCAGGATGTTTACTTTCCTCTTAAATGACTTCAATACTTAAAATATAGTGTCTTCTTCAAATGTCTGCTTTTTGTGAAACTTTGTCCTTTGTTTTGTCTGTAACCTTGTGAATGTGTCACGAGTCTGACTTCAGAATAGAGCACTATGCAGGAATACACTGCATTTTAAATAACCCTACTTTCCTTTAATAAAACTGACCGGAATTGCAATGAACATCAGAAGTAATGTTTTCTTTATGTGATAATCTGTAAGCAACATATTGTGAAAGAGCACTTCAAAGCTCGTGGTATAAGCCGAAAGGAAAACATTCTTACCTCTGGGATGACCTGTAAAGAAGTGAAAAAGGCTTTTTCATTATTACTTTCTTGTTATTTATTACTACTTATTAATTTAGCTAATATTTCTTCCAAAGCAAGTTACAATATTATACTTGTACACTTAGCTTCTTACAATTATTTATCCATTTATATAGCTGGGTAGATTTTACTGAATCAGGTCAGGGTAAATACTTTGCCCAAGAGCATTATTGCAGGAGGTTGGGTTCAACTTACGGTCTTTCAAACTCAGGCAACAGCTGTAGCCACTACACCACCTTCTGCCCCCTTTCTTACATTTGCAAGTGCAGCCCAGTGTAAAAATGCAATAACATCACAAGTAAAAGGTTAAACCCCAAGTATATAATGTGCAGTGGTTCCAGTTGCATCATGGGATATGAATTTACAGCGATAACAATATTTTCCTGTTCATTTACTTAGTTTTCATTGTAATTTGCACAAACTTAGGAGATGAATCTGTCAACAGTCAGGATACTGAGCTTGCAAAGGCTCTGTATTTTTATTTTTAGTGATTTTAAAGTGATTTTAATTTTACTGTATTTTGCAGTCAATTAAAATATTTCAAAGGTTTTATAAAGCATATTTAACATTTATTATAGTAATTTTCATGGTTTTTACTGTTTCTAACCATTGATTAAATGAGAGGAAATCACTATTATTAAACAGATTGTGATAGATTGTGACCTTTGGCCAAAAAGGACTATGGAGATGAGTGAAAATGTTATAAACAGACTTTCAGTTCTACCTGTGCTTGTCATTTGAGGAGCCAGAGCTTATTTGTAGTTTTTAAGAGAGTCGTCACAGTTCTGCTCCTTACCAGTTCTTCACACAATGGTTACTTTCAGGATGGAGGCAGAAGCGACATTCACCACACTGGGAAATAAAGATAGGTATGACCTTATCCCCTGGAACAGAAATAAGGTAGAAGGAGTCATGGGTCCAGCAGTGGAGAGTAGGGAAGGCCTCACAAAAATACCATGGACAGGACTGGGCAGCAAACCTGGTTTGAACTTGGTCACCCCGGGGCCAGTACTTTCCACAATCCCAGCCGCCTCATGTCCCAGTACGGCCGGGAATCCCAAGTAAACGCTTTGCTCACGAAAAAAGTACAGGTCACTGTGGCATATTGAAGTTGCAATGATCTGGCCAGAAGACAAGTGGAAAAAATTTATTCTTCATGCTGCTCGTCTTTGCATCAGCGTTTCCCAAGGTACAGCATGCTACCATTACCTTGATGCGGACTTCATGGTCTAGGGGTGGAAACACCTCAATCTCCTCGATGACCAATGGCTGGTTGTGATCCCAGGCTACAGCAGCCCTGCACTTGATCACCTGTGATTCAGGACAATCTTGGAAGTTTGTCTCCAATACAGCCTTTGGTCAAAATAACTATTACACATTTTAAAGTTAATACAGAGTAATTCTCTCAATAAGGTCTAAAAAGAGTTCTGTTGAGGACAGAGGATTTACAGAGATGATACTGAAGAGCTTGAAATCCCGGGTTTTGTTTTTTTCCTTTTTGTTCAATAAAATCTCAACAGCATAATTACTAGATAACTGTTAAATTGCAGTATACAACAGAAGTGAGTACACTCCTGTGCAATATCACTTAAATGTCAAATGATTCAAAATTGTATCACCTTACAGTAATTCCATTACTTAAATTGAACAGTCGGGTAGTTGCTGTTATGTAAAAGTAAAAACAAAGAGTTTAGATATACTATATTAAAAATACAGGCCTCACAGTAGGAACTCAATGCAGCAAAAGTCAGTGCAGCTTTCATTACTGAGATTCAAATCTTTTATTTTTTTAGTACTTTGTTTGTTCACCTTGCGTGCGTGCGTGCGTTACATTTGCTTGTGACTGGGATAATCTAACAGCGAGAAAAAACAAGTAACATGAAAAAAACTATCGAAATTTGCACTTTTTTCTTTGCTTACTCAAGAAACAGTTTGTCTGGAGCATAACCTGAAGAAAATTTTAAACTATCAGCTGGTCCTTTAAGAAATTTTAGTCTGTGGAAGAACATGCTAGTAAAACCAGTTTGGCTGTCATAGTATCACATCAGCCGTTTTCTTTTGTTCTTGAATTTACTTGTATTGATAATGACTATGAGGTAAATTAAAAAGCTGTGTCAAAAGAAAAAAATAAAATGAGCACTTCTTGCTTTGTTACTTGCATCATGATTTTATGCACAAATAGAATATCTACAAATCATGAAGTTATTCAAACATGAAATAAATCTGCATAGGCTACAGTAACTGAAAAAGGAAGAAGTAAGTTATAGAACTGGACAGAACACTTACCTTTCCTGATGTTGACATGACAGTGGATCAATAGATAGTAAACAGAAAAAGTAGTGAAAAAAGGTTTGCGTTTGACTTTTGCCTATTGAAATTTTTTTTAAAAGACAACTGCTTTTTAAAAACCAGATAATTAGTTCCTAAAAAATTGATTTATGGAACCTGTGAAGTATGAAGCACAGTGTTCTGAGAGTCACTGATACTTGCAGGGGTGTCTTGCCACAAAAGCAGTTTGCCGCATGGCACCAAATATATATATACCCAATGTGTCAGGTGATCATGGGAGGTCTAAAATAATAATAAGTTTGTCTCTGAATTCCTCTTTTAAAAAAGTAGAGGATGCAGGAAAATTTGTATTTATTAAAGAATATAACCCTTCTTGACTGAGGACATTTGCATATACAAGGGATGTTGAAGTAGCGCATACTCATTCAGTAACATTTAACAAAAACAAGCATTAACAAAGTTTGAAAATAATGCAATAAAAGCAAAACAAAGTACAATTTTTATTAGGACGTGGGGGTGTGGTGGCGCAGTGGGTTGGACGACAGTCTTGCTCTCCAGTGGCTCTGGGGTTCGAGTCCCGCTTGGGGTGCCTTCTGACAGACTGGCGTCCTGTCCTGGGTGTGTCCCCTCCCCCTCTGGCCTTACGCCCTGTGTTACCGGGTAGGCTCCGGTTCCCCGCGACCCCGTATGGAACAAGCGGTTCAGAAAATGTGTGTGTGTGAGTGACAGAGAGAGTGTGTTTCACTGATGTATGGATGAGTGACCCATTGTAAGTAGCGTATCTAGCAGTGTAAGTCAAATACCACTGCGATGCTGATGATACCAAGCTCTTCCTCTCCTTTCCACCTGGAGCATCAGACATTTCTGCACGTATTGCTGCCTGCCTGTCAGACATCTCTGCATGGATGTCTGATCATCACCTCAACCTCTCCAAAATAGAGATTGTTCACCTCCCAGCTAGCCTGTCCTCCTGTGACGATCTATCGATCAAACTGGACAACTCTCATTTTGCCTACCTCCTTGGCTAAGAGTCTGGTTAGTGATGATTGACTGAAGTCTATCTTTCTCTCAGCACATCGAAGCCACAACCCAGACCTACAGATACATCCTGCATAAGATCCGCAGGATCCGTCCATTACCTCACTATTGACTCTGCCCACTACTTGTCCAGGCTTATGGTGACATCCCGTCTGGACTACTGCAACTCTCTCATGTGGCCTTCCCGCAACTGCCAGCAAACCTCTGCAGCTGATACAGAATGCTGCTGCACGAGTTGTGTTTGACTTGCCAAAGCATTCCCATGCATCTCCTCTACTTGTTTCTTTTCACTGCCTCCCTATAGCTGCCCGGATCAGATTTAAGGCCCTGATTATTGCCTACATCAATAGAACTGCTCCTAGCTATTTACAAGACTTGATCAACCGCTACACCCTATCCAGATCGCTTCGCTCATCTACTTCTGCCCGCTTCGTGGTCCCGCACATGAAAGGTGAAGCATGGAGGTTCTCAGTTCTGGCTCCGCTGTGGTGGAATGACCTCCCCCTCTCACTCAGAACTGTTGAAACTCTGTCCACATTTAAGAAGGGTCTGAAAACTCACCTCTTTGCCCATGAACTCTCAGGTTCATGTAAGGTGTAAATGTTTGGGCACCGTAACTTTATGATCGCCCCCAGATGAGCCTTTACAGAGCCACTACTCCTGCATCGTATGTAAATGTTTGTGTACCTTAAAAAAAAAAAAAATTGTAGGAAGGTTGTCAGGATTCATCTATTCTGCGTTTTATGCACCTACTCGAGTGATGAACATCGGTGCCTCAAGTGGAAGGTGACAAACTAGGTTTACTTAAGAATCACATGTCTGCAGCCGTGTCTCTTTCTCTTAACGTAATGCACAAATTGTATTTTCGCTGAGATGTACGTTGCTTTGGAGAAAAGTGTCTGCTAAATTAATAAATGTAAATGGAAATGGAAATGCAAGTCACCTTGGTGAATAAGATGTGTGGGCTGATAACACTACACAGAGTTCACTGGAAGTTGCTTTGGAGAAAAACGTCTGCTAAATAAATAAATGAAATGTAAAAAAATGTAATGTAAAACATAAATAATTTTGTATTTGATCTGGAAAAAAGTAACTTTGCAGTTTTAAAACTAGTTATTTGCAACTTTTCAGGCTAACTGTAACACCATCAGAAAAAAGTACGAGAGAAAGGAATGAGACAAATTAGAACCATTGCTGAATTTAGAGTAATGTTTATATTCATATGACTGTGAGAAAAATGTTTATCTCAGAATGTATGTTTATTGTTCCTGTCTTAAACAAATTGACTATTATATATATATATATATATATATATATATATAGGTGTATGTATATAGAGGGGGCACAGTGGCGCAGTGGGTTGAACTGGGTCCTGCTCTCTGGTGGGCCTGGGGTTCGAGTCCCCCCTGGGGTGCCTTGCGATGGACTGGCGTCCCATCCTGGGTGTGTCTCCTCCGCCTCCAGCCTTACACCCTGTGTTGCCGGGTAGTCTCCGGTTCCCCGTGACCCCATATGGGTCACATGGTGTGTGTGTGTGTGTGTTATTATATACAATATATATATTCTTCTACACACACAAATAACATCATTACATTGTTGAAGATCAGAGTACAGTGGTAGAGTATTGATCAACTTTAATTGTTGCCATTATTACACTAGGGGAAGAACACAGGCTCAGTCAAAAAGCATGATTTCGTTACTTTGATTATTCTTACACTGTTACAAGGAGCAAACAACTCATTTCCCAAATCCTCTTCTGAAGCAGAAATCCTGAATCCTCAAATAATGAAAGGTGACTTGTCACTGTACTTGAGAAATTTCCAGAACTGTTCGAATGCTGTAATATCAAAATCCAAGGGAAACACTGATTTGTATGAGAAAATAAACATTGACATTAGAAGCCACTATGATTCTATCTGGGTTTGCGGTATTTGTCTTTACCAATCATTAACCAGCTGTAAGCAAAGGGCTTCTGGGACCGTGACGGCAGTGAGAGGAGATGTGACACATTACCTCTTCCCTTGGACCAGAAGATCTACGGCTTCATTAATTCTGTCCAGGGGTAGCCTGTGACTCACAAACTCGTCCACCTTCAGTTTTTTAGCCATATATTCATCGACCAGCTTGGGGACACTTTCCACACTCTTGTAGCCTGTTGGAAGGAATGCAGTTCATACTACGGGGTTTTCTAAAACATTTTTTAGAGCACTTCCCAATGGTTAGGTAAGTTTATGCTTGAGAACTCCAAGCTGATACATCAGGAGTTCACAGCCCTATCCCTGGAAACTCCCTTTCTCACTGTTTTTGCTAAAGTTGTGATTTTAAAACTGCTATTAACAACATGAAATTAACTGTATAAACAGTTAGGACTGACTATGCCTTTCAACCATGAAAAACTGAAAAGATCTTGCTCAGAAAGCTTTTGTAGGTGTTTTTACACTATGGAAGAATCATTACTATCTAAACTGAACGAATCTGGTATACAGGTATGTTTTTCCCAGGAAAAACATGATTCATTCATTGTCTCATTTTCTTAGAGGACCTAAATATCTTACCTCCAAAGAAGCATCCTTTCCAGGTGCGCCCAGCAAGAAGCTGCATTGGCAGAGTGGACACTTCACCGCTCTCAGTGTATCCCACAACCACACTGACTCCCCAGCCCTTCACACAGGACTCAAAGGCACTTCTCTGAAGAGGAGGGTAAAAATGTGGTACAAAATGGACCACGTACCAAAGTAATGATTAGGAGGCAAAGACAAAATCATATTTTCTGAAGACGCACCTCAAATAAAGACAAGCGACCTTACCATAACATCCACATTTCCGACACACTCCAGAGAGAAGTCCACACCTCCATTGGTCATCTCCACCAGCACCTCCTGAATGGGCCTGGCATGGTCCTTGGGGTTCACAAAGTCCGTGGCCCCAAACACCTTTGCCTTCTCAAACTTGTCCTTGTTGGTGTCGATAACGATGATCCTGGTCGCACCTGCAGCCTTGCATCCCATGACTGCCGCCAGACCCACTGCCCCGAGGCCAAAGACAGCGCACGTGGAGCCTGGTTTCACCTGTGGGTGCAAGTAGAGGATGTCTCATTTCAAGGCTGTTCTTAAATAATATGGTAAAGACACTCACAGTTTTTCATAAGAATCCGGTTCAGGATGTTCTGGACTGATATCCCTCTTTAAATAGGAATAAACTAATTTTCAGACCATCATCGCAGAACAGTCTTTGGAGTGGAACTCCTCAGTGTATGTCAACTTTATCGATTATGAGAAAGCGTTCAACAGCATGGACAGAGATATCCTGTGGAAACTGCTACGACATTATGGTGTGCCCATCAAGCTGGTCAACATGATTAAGAACAGCTGCAATGGAATGAGCTGCAGGGTCATCCATGCTGGTCAGTTCACCCGACAGTACCAGGTCAAGACTGGCATCAGGCAAGGATGTCTGCTGTCTCTGTTCCTCTTTCTACTAGCCTTTGACTAGATAATGAAGATGCCCACAGAGTGGAGAAGAAACGGAGTCCAGTGGACACTATGGATACAACTGAATGACCTGGACTTCGAGGATGAACTGGCACTGCTGTCTCACAACAGCCAACAGATGCAAGAAAAGTCCACTGTGCTTGCGAATATCTCTTCACAAGTAGGCTTCAACATCAACAAAGAGAAGACCAAGATCGTGAAATTGAATGCAACCAGTCCTGAATCAATCAGTCACACTCAAAGATAGTGCACTGGAAGAGGTGAAGCCCTGTACCTATTTGGAAACATCACCAATAAGCACAGTGACAGATGTAGGCATTAAAGCAAGAATTGGCAAGGCCAGAGCAGCCTTTCTACAGCTCAAGAACATCTGGAGCTCCAGAGAACTATCACAACGCACAAAAATCTGACTGTTTAACTCCAACATGAAGTGAGTGCTGCTTTATGGAGCCGAGACGTGGAGGATAACAAAAACGACCATCAACAAAGTGCAGACGTTCATTAACATTTATCTGAGAAGAATCCTCCAGACCCATTAGTCAGACAAGATCAGCAATGTCCATCTGTGGCAGAAGACACAGCGATTAAAGGCAGGAACCGAAATCGGAAGTAAAAGATGGAGATGGATTGGGCACACGCCAAGAAAACCAGCGTCCATCACCACCAGACAGGCCCTTACGTGGGAGAAGGGAAGCGAAAAAGAGGTCGCCCAAGAAACACCTGGCGACGGGACCTCCAGTCAGACATGAAGATGATGGGCCTTACCTGGAGGCAGCTAGAAGAAAAGGCAGAGGAGAGGGTATTCTGGAGGTCTCTTGTTGATGACCTATACCCCAGGAGTGCTGAAGGGGTGTAACCAACTAAGAATTTTCAGCTGCATTGTTTCATAGGGCCTTAACAGAATCCTTCATTTCATTAAAGAGCACAGTGTAACTCGGGAAGGACCCACCATACTTTAATTTATTGGCCACATTTAAGAAGAATCACTAGAAAGTTACATACACTAAAGCTGAAATGCGCAGTATCTATAAAATGGGAGTTACCTTGGCGATGTTGATAGCTGCACCATAACCTGTCGGGATGCCACAGCCCAGAAGACACACTGTCTCCAGAGGAGCAGAGTCATTGATCTTGGCCAGGGCGACCTCACTGACCACAGTGTACTCTGAGAAGGTGCTGATGCCCGCGAACTGTACCAAGGTCTGTCCCTTGCACTTCAGCCGTGAAGTGATGTGTGACACCTCCTCATGCTTGATTAAAGGCCTGTCAGAAAAACACACAAATTGCATGTACTGTGTGAGACAGCCCAGGAACCTCTACTGAGACCTTTGCAAAAGATGTCTTTTTGTGTTTCTGCTCCTTACCAGCCCTTCACACAGAGATTGCTTTCAGGATTGAGGCAGAAGCGACATTCCCCGCATTGGGTGATGGGCACAGGTATGACCTTGTCCCCTGAAACAGCAGTAAGGCAGCAGGATTGTTATGGAACTCTACATAGTACATGCAGATGATAAAAAAAGGAAGTGGATAGAAGGAAATACATGAGAAAAGATGCTGAAATGGGAAGCACTGTCAGTTCTTTACCAATATAAGCTACTAGAACAATGACTGTGTATCTTGTTTGCTGATATCCACACATATGCTTCAGAAGCAAAAACACGTTACGCTGTTAGCTCTTGAAAGACCGTTAAGTTGAATTTTCCATGAGAGATGACAGGTAAGGGTATGGTAACTTTCAAGAGTATGGTAAGTTTCACAGGAATTATCAGGAGTGCACTGTGCAGCAAACCTGGTCTGAACTTGGTCACATGGGGCCCAACACTTTCCACAATGCCGGCTCCTTCATGCCCCAGTACGGCTGGAAATCCCGACCAACCTTCGCAATCAACCAGGAAGTATAGATCACTGTGACACATACCAGTGGCGACAACCTGACATGACACAGATAGGGAAAGGTGTCCTTCTCCAAGTTTCTTTGTGTATTTCAGCCTCAAGATCTGCAAATTCTACATTATATTTCCTAGACGACAGAATCTGACCCTCACCTTGATGCGGATTTCATGGTCTCGGGGTGGAAACACCTCAATCTCTTCCACGACCAATGGCTGCTTGTGACCCCAAGCTACAGCAGCCCTGCACTTGATCACCTGTGATTTAGAACAACCTTTGAACTTTGTCTCCAATACACCCACACGTTAAAGTTTAAACATATGTATACACTCAGTTTTTACTGAGGTTGGGTTAATGACTTATACACGTTAAACATTAGCTGCTGTAGAAAAGGTCATGCGTGAATACAGCACTGGAGTTTGGGCTTTTGGGAGTGTTAAGAATTAATCTGATGCCCCTTAGACTACTATTTCTGAATTAATGAAGGTACACATACATACTGTATATCTGCAAAAAATTATATAGCTGCATTCATTTTTTATAACACATGTCAACATTACATATGCAAATTACATACATTACATACAGAAATGTATATTTTAACAACTGAAAATGGACTGAAAACTGAACGTATTTTCGAGAATGAAGTTAATTAAGGGAACAATTAGAAATAATACTATTTTTTGACTGACTGATTCATTAAAAATGCAACCCAGAAGGTTGCAGCATTTCCAAGACACGTGACAGTTATGTGTCATATGATATCTATATAACATACAGGGCAATAGACTTTCAATTTTCTCATAAAACTGTTTATTATGTTTAAAGTTTAATTTTTTTCCACAATTACAGTTTATTTTTTGATATCCATATCTCCTAAATTTTACTGCATCAAAGCAATAGCCTAGGTTTGCTTAACTGAAAACTGACCTTGAATAAATAACAATAGCATGTTGTGAGAACATCTGAAAAGATCATCAGAGTCCCTCTACCCACCATCGACACCTCATACAAAAACTGCTGCATCTGCAAAGCCCTCAGCATTGTGGACGACCCTTCTCACCCCTCTCATGGATTCTTCACCCTTTTGCCATCTTGGCAGAAGGTACAGGAGCATCCGTGCCACCACCAGCAGACTCCGCAACAGTTTCTTCCCTGAGGCAGTCAGACTACTCTGCTGCCTCCCAACGCTCAGCTGGCACAGTCAAACAGCTAACCCAGCACTACACCACAACTGCCTATAGCTCACAGCCCATGTCCACATCCTGTCCTGTGTATTTATGTATTGTCTTCTACTCCTGCTCTGTGTTGCACCATGGTGTCTGGAGAAACGACTTTTCGTTCCACTGCATACAAGCTATATAGAGGAATGATGATTAAAAAAGATGAAGCTGAACTACACTCACTTCTGGGGTGCGGTGGCGCAGTGGGTTGGACAAGCGGTTCAGAAAATGTGTGTGTGTGTGTGTACACTCACTTCTGCCACACATATACCTGTACATTTACTTCAATTTACATTATCTTCTACAGCATATAAACATATTGCAGCATATCTGTAAAAAACATTTGAGTGAGAACACACACTGTCTGAACTACTTGTCCCATACGGGGTCGCAGGGAGCTGGAGCCTAACCCAGCAGTACAGGGCGCAAGGCTGGAGGGGAAGGGGATACACCCAGGACAGGACACCACTTCATTGCAAAGCACCCCAAGCAGGACTTGAACCCCAGACCCCCCAGAGAGCAGGACCTCATCCAACCCATTGCACCACTGCACCACCATTCTCCCCTCAGTGAGAACGCGTCTACTGGAAATGTCACATTAACATCAGTGAAATTTATATATATAATTAAAAAGGTTAAATATGAACAGTTTTTCAGGCATTATAGACAGAACAATAAGTGTTAATGGGGCTAATGACAATGACTGATTTACTGAGCAAAGGCAAGTCATTTTATAAGCATCTGAACACTTTTGAAGAACTGCACAATCACTTATGCCATTGTCTTGGAAAAGCTGGTCATGTAGTGGTTAACACGACTGCCTTTAGACCCAAAGGTTGTAGATTCAATTCCCACCTCCAGCTGTAGTATCCTCGAGCAAGGTACTTGGCCTAAAATTCACACTTCACATTTTCAGAACCGCTTGTCCCATACGGATTTGCGGGGAACCGGAGCCTACCCGGTAACACAGGGCGTAGGGCCGGAAGGGGAGGGGACACACCCCGGACGGGACGCCAGTCCATCGCAAGGCACCCCAAGCAGGACTCGAACCCCAGACCCACGGGAGAGCAGGACTGTGGTCCAACCCACCACGCCACTGCGCCCCCCTGGCCTAAAATTGCTCCAGTAAATTTACCCAGCTGTATAAATGGGGAGGGGGTGTGCAGGGGCGCAGTGGGTTGGACGACAGTCTTGCTCTCCAGTGGGTCTGGGGTTCGAGTCCCGCTTGGGGTGCCTTGCGACGGACTGGCGTCCCGTCCTGGGTGTGTCCCCTCCCCCTCCGGCCTTACGCCCTGTGTTGCCGGGTTAGGCTCCGGTTCCCCGCAACCCCGTATGGGACAAGCGGTTCAGAAAGTGTGTGTGTGTGGATAAATGGGTAAAACATTGTAAGCTGCTTTGGAGAAAAGCATCAGCTACATGAATAAATGTAATATACAGTACTGTGCAAATGTTTTAGGCACTTGGGGAAAAAAGCTGTAAAGTGAGAGTGATTCCAGAAATAAAGCTCTTAATTAATATACTTCCTACAAAGCTCAGTAACCATCCATTGTCAACAACTGCGTGTCCTGAGGATGACCACCTTGTATCTTGTTGCTATACCCATTCTTTCCGTGGCATAAGACCTGAGAGCTAAACTGCCACATCTGAGAAAATCTCACATTTTCAATATGGTTGTCCTTCGACCAGTTTTATTGCCTCTACACAGCTGTTTCTGTTTCAGTTAATCGGTTTGCCATACAAAGACCTCAAGTTCTTTATTCGGAAAGTGGTTTATTACTATTTTGCTTTCTTTAATGACATTCAAAACCCTTACTGTAATACTGTAACTTTTTGCAAAAGGAATGCTTGGAAATATAAAATATGTCCTTTCCCATTGACACTAACACAGCGGACATTAAATAACCATGGCAAATTTTTTTGTGAAACATCTTAGTGCTTAAGACTTCTGCACAGTACTGTAAATGTAGAAGTCTTGGCAAAAAAAGCAAAACCAGTCACATGGGGTAATACTGATCATGACCTTAAAATGAGCAGTATTTTATTTTTTTTTTCGCTAAGCCACCTTGTAAAGACTTTTAGTTTTTCTTGCATATAGAGGGTAAAGTACTACTGATCAACTGAGAAATGAAAGAACCTTTTAAATATTTCATCAGAACTACTTTAGTTAACTAACTAGTGGATCAGTACTTATTTATTTGAATGTAATTGCATCAATGGCAATTTAGAAGAAAGTTCTCAACCTGCAAAAAGAGATTTTGATATAAGGAGTAGTTTTTGCTTTCATGCATATTTATTGTTTTTTATATACACTATGTAATAACAATTAAAATTTGAAATCTTTCTGCATTGGTTTGGGTAATATGAGGATGGATAAAACAATGTAGATTTAAAAGAGGCTACGTACCTTTCCTGATGTTGCCATGATGGTAGATAAAGGTTCTGCATGATACCTATTTGGAGCCACCCTTTTGAAAATTGACCTGTGTCCCCTACTGTATAAACACTGGTTTCATTCAACAAGAGAATAAGTAACATATAATTAAGATAAACATATTCTAGAGGGGTAAGGTGGCGCAGCGGGTTTGACTGGGTCCTGCTCTCCGGTGGGTCTGGGGGTCAAGTCCCAATTGGGGTGCCCTGTGACAGACTGCTGTCTTGTCCTGGGTGTGTCCCCTCCCCCTCCAGCCTTGCGCCCTGTGTTGCCTGGCTACTTCTGTACCGGACCCATTCTGGTGTGAAGGACAGTATGCGTCATAAAAATTGCGCTAATTACAAAAGAAGCTGTAGAATTTTAATAGATAGGATTTTTTGTTTCTTAGCCTACTCCCAAATAGGGATCCCTTCCAGGTGCATCCAATGTGCAACTTAACTAACTTAAAACTGAAAAGATCTTGCTCACCTTTTGAAAAACAGAGGGGAAGAAAAAAAAAAAAAAAAAACACATGAAAACCATTAGCAGTAATCTCAGCTGCAAATTTCCTTCCAGCTGCAGATTTCACAGGTGCAACAGTTCCCTTGGTTTGAATGATAAACATTCATTATTAGTACAGCTGTTCAAAAATCGTATTTAATTGTTGCAGCAAGTGAATCCCAGGCAGGTGGTGGAAGAGCAATAGGTCTTCAACAGAGGTACTGCAGAAAATATTTTTCCATCTAAAAGTTGTTTCTGCTTGAATTATGACCCAAGGCTTTATTTCCATTATTGAAAGATAGAGCTAAATAATGAGTTTCCACACACCTTTGCCTCTCAAACACTTTCCAAATTGTATTAGTAAAGCCTCAGACCAAGATACTGAACTGTAACCTTAATGTTCTAGTGTATTTCTGAACCCGTACAGTCACCTCTTTTAAAGTGAAAAAGGTTATCAATGAAATCTATACCAACAGAGCACAAAACTGTAGAGAATGTAATAATGTGGCAGTTTATTTTTTTATTTATTTTTTTTTTTTAACATGCATAATACCAGCAACACAGAAAATAATGAAATAGAAAACAATATTCAAATGAGATGGGGGTGCAGTGGCGCAGTGGGTTGGACCGGGTCCTCCTCTCTGGTGGGTCTGGGTTTCGAGTCCCGCTTGGGGTGCCTTGCGGCGGACTGGCGTCCCGTCCTGGGTGTGTCCCCTCCTCCTCTGGCCTTCAGCCTTGTGTTGCCGGGTAGGCTCCGGTTCCCCGCGACCCCGTTTGGGACAAGCGGTTCAGAAAATATGTGTGTGTGTATTCAAATGAATAACTTTAAAATACCTGCATGGCCTAAAACAAAATTAACATTAATCAACATTATCTAAAAAGTGAAAACTGCAGACATACTCACACTTCTAAGAGGGTAAATTGTCTTCTGCTTTTTTAGAAAGTGGCTGTGTTCTTTACTCCGTCACTGCTATTACTGTTTTAATGCTGAAGGGGGAAAAAAAAAAAAAGTTACTCAAATATATAAAACTTTTACACACACACACACACACACACACACACACACACACACACACACACTCTACATATGCATGCGTTTTAAAGTTTACAATACCTCTCTCCTTTTTTCATGAGGTCAAAGGCCACATTGAGTTTATTTAGAGGAAGGGTGTTGCTCACAAACTCATCAAGCTTCAGTCTCCCGTTCATGTAATCATTGACAAGCCTGGATACACCCTCAACACTCTTCCAACCTGTAGGACAACACACAGCACATAAACAAAAGGCGTCTAGTACGTGTGTCCAAATGATCAACCTAGCCACACTTCTCACAGAAGCCTGATGATGCAGCAGAGAAACATTCTTGCAGAAACAGGAACTCATGGATTTGTCAAAAAAAAGTGGACAGGGAAAAAAATACATGGAGAATCTCCCCTCCAAAGTAGGTGCCCTTCAAGGTTCGCCCCATCAGGAGGTCATAGGGTGCCACGGTGAGCTGCTCCAGCTCGGTCCAGCCCACAATGACGCAAGTTCCCCAAGCGGAGCGGCACGACTCGAGGGCTGCCCTCTGCAAGAAAGAGCACACCAGATTACCACAATGTCCCTGGTGACGCGCCACAAACCCTGCCTCCCAAAGTGCATCACTATAATCCATTATTGTGACACAATAAGTGCACAGCTCCTTGTATTTTTGCTTCCATGTGGAATCTGTAATATTCACTAATACACACTATACATAAATATTCAACAAGACACATATGTACTTAATTTGCCTATATAAGCAAGTATTTTCAATAATAAGCTTAAATTTGGTATAGACCTTGAGTTCTGAAGTTCTGGTTCATCCCCTGCAAACTTTGGGACTTTTAAGGATCTCAACAATCAAGTCATAACAAAGGTGAAATAATAGGTACTCAAGAAGTCAGCAGGGTGAGAAGCTACTCCTGAAGGATGTACCATCACTGTAACATCACCAACACACTCCAGAGAGAAGTCCACTCCTCCGTTGGTCATCTCCACCAGCACCTCCTGAATGGGCCTGGTGTGGTCCTTGGGGTTCACAAAATCTGTGGCTCCAAACTCCTTTGCCTTCTCAAACTTGTCCTTGTTGATGTCAACGGCGATGATCCTGGCTGCACCTGAATCCTTGCAGCCCATCACCGCCGCCAGACCCACTGCCCCGAGACCAAACACGGCACATGTGGAACCCGGCTCAACCTGGTAAAGACAGGAAGGAGTCAAAAATTAGCCAAGAAAAGGTTAACGGTGAGGTATAAAAAGGTAGCGGTTGTGGGTGCTAGTCAATTTCAAATCATCATTAGGAACTTTGCAGTTTTCAGCTTAGTCTGTAGCTGCAATCTAGATGAACTGTTAAAAAGATTAAATTGTGTGTGTGTATTTTTTTTAAAAGGTAGAGACAAACAGCATACAGAAGTAATCTGCACTCTTTGTGTGAGACACTATGAAAGACTTGCAGTCACCTTGGCGGCATTGAGGGCAGCCCCATATCCCGTGGAAACGCCACAGCCCAGCAAACAGACTTTATCCAAGGGGGAGTCATTCCGAATCCTGGCCAGCGAGGTCTCCAAGATGACCGTGTACTCAGAGAAGGAGCCAATTCCCAGGAACTGGTAGACCTGCTTCCCTCTGCAAGAGATCCTGCTTGTTCCATCAGCCAGGACCCCCTGCTGTGTGTTCTTCCTACCAGAGTCAAGTCCTCTTCCAGTAAGTTAGAGTTCTGGATGAACAGCTATAGCTCTAGATAATGAGGATAAGGGCCAACGGGTGCCATACACTGACAACTGACAGTAGCATGCACATAAACCCCAAATCAGGTAATTTACTCAACATATCCACATTTATTTATTTAGCTGACATTTTTCTTCAAAGTGATTTATTATTTTAAGCTACTTATAATGATTGACCCATTTATACTGCTGAGTCCCTATGAAAGGGTAGTACAACAGGATGTGGGATTCAAACCTGCAACCTTTGTGTTTAAAGCAAGGTTCTGACCAGGACGCCACTTGTTGCCCAATATATGTACAGTACCATTGTCTTACATTACATACTAAGTATATTGCTTTTTATTATATTATATTCTATGCTGGCCAGGTGACCGAGATAATATTCTATGCCTTAAATAAATGTGTTATGGCAGTGAAATTTTATGAAAAGTGGGGAAGGGAAAAAAAAAATACAACTTACCAGTCTTTCCTACATAAATTAGTCTTTGGACTAAGGCAGCATTCACATTCTCCACACTGGGGCAAAAAAAGAGGAATAACTTTATCTCCTGGGGAGAAAAAGAAAAAGAAAAAAAAACCACAATAGCTGTAAGTAAACTTGGACCGTAGGCCCATTAGCCTGTGAGATCCCAGCAGAGGAAATGTTTAAAAGCAGTGCAAGCTGTTACATATTTACATTTACTCATTCAGCAGATGCTTTTCTCCAAAGCGAGGTACATCTCATAGAAAATACAATCTGTGCATTACCTTAGGAGAGACATAGTTGCAGACGTGTGGTTCTTAAGTACAGTTAGTTTGTTTCTTTCCACCATATGCACCAATGTTGATCACACAAGTAACTGCACAAAACTCAGAATATCGACGATGACCAGCTCACCTGGATATTTTCAGCTCACCTGGTGAGAATTTGGTCACTCCAGGGCCCACGCTTTCCACAATACCAGCCCCTTCATGGCCCAACACAAGGGGGAAGGGGCGCAGCTGCATGCCCTTTCCAGCCCCAAACAGGTAAGCCCAGTCCGTGTGGCATACCCCGCTAGCCACTATCTGATGATTTGCACAGAATAGCAGGGAACATCCTTACAAAGTTGCACTTGAACACGAAATACCATCAACAAATGGCTAGCAAATTCTGGACAAGATCAATGTTGAACATGTATTCCATAGCACACACTGAGTTATGAAACAAGTACCCTGTTATAAGGAGCATTACTAATACTGATACTGGTGTGTAATATCTATGAATAATAGAGCTGATATGATTTTGTGTGTGTATTTTTTTACCCTCCCAGAAAGACCTTTCTTCAAAACCAAGAGTTCAAGGCACAGCAAAGCCTTATCATGTCTATTTCCACACCTGGTCTACTTACAGATGGTCATTAAAAAACAGAATTCATCCTACAAGAAGCAACGGGGGGGGGGGGGGGATCTGCTACAGCGTCTTAACCTTGATGCGGATTTCATGGGCCTTCGGTGGGGACACATCCACCTCTTCTATGCAAAGGGGCTTCCCTGCTTCCCAGGCCACAGCTGCCCTGCACTTGATCACCTGGAAGACATAATGTAGGAATTCTTCTGCATTAACACCATGTCACATTTCTGACCAAAGTACAATACAAGAGTCCTATGGGTGCACATAACCAGCATAATTTGATTTAAAAATAAAAAAAAAAAAACCTTTGATTTCATACAGTGCATTTAAATCAGGTTCCACTGAACCACTTTTAAACAAACAAACTAATTACGTGATCTTGCATCCGGCCACAGTAATTTCTGTTCATTAGGTTCCTGCTTCAAATATGCATAAAATCAGTGTGAACATAAATAAGTGATTATTTGCATCCAATGACTATATATATCATACCTGGTCCATTGTTGTCATGGTTCCTTAGTTGCTTGATGCTCCTGATACAATAACCTAAATGAACACTTATGATAGATAGATAGATAGATAGATAGATAGATAGATAGATAGATAGATAGATAGATAGAGCCACATCAGTGCTTGCATTGCTAACAGTCACATTTTGCAACACATTTATTCCTTTTCATGGTTTATTATAGATAGATGCACGGGCCCCGTGACGGGGTGCGGACAGCTCCAGGTGACATCATCAGAGGGGCTCAGGGGGAGTGACACCAAAATGACTGTGTAGAAATTTTTTGTGCAGTGTTTCGGCACAAATTTGTTATTTTTTATTAAAAAATATCCCTGTAATTAGTTATAACAAAAACATTTTTCGTAAGCCCGGCGCCCACGTACCAACATAGCTACAAGGCAAAAACTCTATGGTAACTTCCTTTTGGAGCCTACTAATGCGCTCCGCTCAGAACTCCCATTAGCCAATTACAATGACGCTTCGAATCACGTGGTTTCGTCTGGACGCGTTACAAGCACGCGCTGTTGCAGCTTTGTAGACGCTGATTTTGTCAAATTTTCTGGTGTTTTAGCTACAATATTAATAATTAGTATTTTTGAACCTGTTAATAACGTTAAGATAAACACAATTTAATGTAGTTCTTAAACGTTTTCATCTCGAATTCTGTTTTCTTACCGAATTTTCACTAACCAAACTATGTGCAAATTTAGCCCTGTGCCACCCACAGCGTATGATTATTGTAATTTAAAGGTGTCATTTTAACTTTAACTTTACTAGGTGCTTATGTCACAACTATTGCAATTACATTCAGTGACACACGGGAATTACGGTTTACAAGTAACTTAGACTTGTACATGGCAGGGGGTGACACGATGAGTCGACCGCAGTGACGGCAATGAATGAGTTCGATTACTACAAACTTCCATAACATGAGACTAGTACTAGAAAGAAATCCCAGACCCTAGACAAGTCTCAGGTTGCTAATTGCGACCAGCATAGACCCCACCCACTG
The DNA here is from genome assembly GCF_900964775.1 of Scleropages formosus. Classification (NCBI taxonomy): domain Eukaryota; kingdom Metazoa; phylum Chordata; class Actinopteri; order Osteoglossiformes; family Osteoglossidae; genus Scleropages; species Scleropages formosus. The sequence goes on from NC_041810.1 coordinate 15,947,521, forward strand.
TGTTGATCAGCTCAGGGTAGAATTAGAACTAGTTCAAGACAAGAGTTTGGCAAGAAGACTAGATTTCGCCAGAGCCGAATTCTGAAATTTTTCTTATCTTCTGCAAACGAGGCTTGTCTAAAGTTTGAACACGACACTTTTGCAGGTATTAAAACGAATGTAGTTATGTACGGTTCTACCCGTACTTCGAATCCTCCTGTTCCGTCCTCCCCGGTCTAGACTAGAGAGTCCGACTCCGAGAATCCCGTTTTGACAGTTGCATTGTATGTACAATCTCTGCGGGAAAACGGTGAGTTCAACCTTCTCTGTATCGGCACGGCAGGTTACCGGGTTTAACGTGGTAAACGAGCTCCGACAACAACACTGCGCTCCAGTTCCACTGCTATTCCTCGCAGCACATTTTCCGCATTCGCCCATCTCGACCCTCGCGGGCCGCCGTACTTCACGACCCGTCACGTATTTTCGATGCGGAAGTGATGGTTGTGACTGACACTAAAACAGCAATTATGAATTATTAAACCCGCAACACTGCCAACAGTGGCCGTATGTACATGTCGTGAAGATGGGGAACTGCTGGGTCCTGTGTGCTGGGCTCATCCGACGCGGAACCGGCAGGATCCAGAAAGGAGGCGGGTGGGTGGCACTGCTGCACTTGCAGGACAGTGGTGGTTTGATGAGGAAGAAGGACTACTTCTTACACAGATAATATTCTTTTGTACTGGTGGTGGGTCATTTTTACCATGTCAGTTAGAGTGAGTACGTTGTTCAAGCATACAGCAGGAATGGGATTCGAACCTGTGACCTCCAGGCCAGAGACTGCAGCTGTAACCTGATCTATCCATTTATCAATCAGTCAGTCCAGATCATGGTAACAATTTAAAATTTTCCCTGTGGATATGTAAGTAATAGATTACAAAAAAGTCTTCATATCAGTGTTTTAAATTACAGGTCGAAGTATTTCAGGAGCAGAAATGCAGGGGGACATTACACCATTGAGGTATCTGCTTTTACTCTTGTTTGGGAAGGCTTATTTTTAATATTCTCATGCAAGTGTGTGCTTTTTTTTTTGATTTTGGGTTACTAGACACTTGAATTGTCTCTTTAAAAACTTGTTTTTGACATTTTATGTATACAGTTCACTTGATAATGCATTCCTGTTTCTTTTCCCAGTTTGAGAACCTCGTGGAGAGCGATGAGGTGAGGATGTTGTCCACGCACCGTCGAATATGTGTGTTATAATCGGAGTTTAAAGACAGAACGCAAGTGTTCGTGGCATCTCGTCTGCTGCGTGTTGCTCACTGTGGTTCCTCTTTATTTCCGCTGTGTCTCGTCTACAGGAGGAAATCCCACAAAACTGTCCCAGGTAAACTCAGTTCGCTTGTCTTCCTTATAAACAAGTAAAAAATACTTTCAGCATTGGCAATAAACACTAAGTGATGTATTTTACAAATGCTCAAACACAGATCTCATCATCGCAGTGACATTTGTTCCTTGTCCTCATGTACAGATTGTCATGTTTACTCATGTATTAAAAGTAAAATCCTCCGAGTGAAAAATGAGAACAGATCTAGAGGGGTTCTTAACAAGGGCACAATTTCTGCCAGGGAGATGACGGGGATTTTTAGCTTTTTGCTAAAAAAGCTGAATGGATTTTAAATCCACAGCTGGTAGCATAGTGGTTAGCGCTACTGCTTTTTGACCCAAAGGTTACAGGTTTGATTCCCAACTCCAGCTGTAATACCCTTGAGTAATGTACTTACTCGAAATTGCCCCGGTAAAATTACGCAGCTGTATAAATGAATAAATAATTGTAAGTAGCTTAACACTGTAAGCTGCTTTTGAGAAAAGCATCAGAGAAATTAATGAATGAAAAAAGGAAGCATAAGATGCAGTTGCAGTAAATTTACAGTACTAGAAAAGATTTCGGGATGTTACTGGAATGCGACTGCTATGCAGTCCAGCTTTGTCTGACTTTTGAGTTGGTGCCACAGAGCGATCAGCGAGGAGGAGTTGGGACACCTGAGGGCGCAGCAGTACACAGCCATCAGCGATAAACAGACCCTGATTGATGAGCGCCTGCAGGCTGAGGTACCACAGCACACTGGACGTTGACTCTGGCCACCCTGGGCAGTGCTGCGTGTGTCAGTGCATCCATGTTGTTTAATCATGGGACCAGGATAGACTGAGTAGTAACATGCTCTTACTCTGGGCTTCAGATGGACCTTGGATTTTCTCTTCTCCCCATGTTCTTAGGGTTTTCTCCCACACTCCAGAGACATCTGTCTCAAATTAACTGATGAATCTCAGCTGTTCTCACTGTGAGAATGTGTCCGTGGATGTTCCTCCATGAGTTGCTTATGTTGGACAGCCACACAAGGATTATTGCTACATCATTTGACCTCATTGTGGTTTCTGGAAATGAATGAAGATGATTATGTATTTTATCATCCTATTTTCACTCATTTCCTGAACGTGGGTGTTAACTGCCATGTTTTACAGAAAATGTTAGCATGGCACATTCAGTTGATTTGAAGAACTTTGCAAGTAAAATATGCAGTGGTATGAAAAAAGGGAATCTATGATCTGCTTTGGATAAAGGTGTCAGCCAAGAAACAGAACAGCAGTGGTTTAGGACCAGGTCCTGGCTTCAGCGGGTCAGCCATAAAGGAGACTGGCTTCAGTGGCTGCAACTGCTTCTGTGCTTCAAGAAGAACCATGTTTTCAGGACACTCAGTAGTTCACCTGTAGCTGCTTTTACGCTGTGATTAAATCCATCCATTATTAATTACTGCTTGTCCAGTGCAGGAAACTGGAAGTGCAAGGTAAATCCAGGACAGGATGCAAATTCATCACAGGACAAACACACATTCACTGACTTATTTGGAGGGTTTTTTGTGCTGTCCGCATTAGCTGAAACGCTGCTCGGTGCTCATCCCTTTTCTCCAGCTAGCAGAGCAAGAGGAAAAGCTGAGGCTGGAAGAAGAGGCTCAGTGCGCAGCCCAGCGTGAGGCAGCAAGGCTCGCGCGTGCCAGACGGCAGCAGGAGGTGAGCGGCCGCTGAATGGCCCTGTCCCAAGTTCATGCGAGGATGCCCACCAACATGCCTGAGTTTAAGCTGTTCTGTAAGGAGGAATGGGTTAAAAGTCCTACAAGCCGATGTGCAGGACTGGTTTACGTTTACTGGAAACGTTTAGTTGCAGTTATTGCTACACAAAGGGCCCAGACCAGTTATTAAAAGCAAAGGTTCACATATTTCTTCCACACACAGACATATAACATTGGATCATTTTCCTCAATAAATAAATAAATGAACAAGTATAATGTTATTTTGTTTAATCAGGTTCATTTCATCTTATTTTAGGACTTGCGTGGAAATCTGATCATGTTTTAGGTTATAGTTATACAGAAATTGAGAATTTTCTGAAGGGTTCACAAACTTCTAAGCACCACTGTGCTTTATCTGCCTCTTCCACACCCAGTCTAAGCTGGCCTGAATTAGCAAATATGCAGAAGTTCTCAGACAGTGAATAAACATTTGAAGACTTTCCTGTCAGGGTGATGAGCTTAATTTAACAGTTGTTATATTTTTCTCATTGCTCATTTCCCCAAAATTTCACGACATTGTTGATACTGAACAGTGCTAAACATTAACGGTACAAATCATTTGAATTTGACTTGAATGCACCTTTTATCTCATGACATAGTGCAGCCAGTCTCACTGTCAGGGTGTTTTTTTGCTGTTCTTTACCACCTGGTATATTAACAAAAGCTCAATATGAATATGAATACATATTTTATTGTACAGTTTTTTCAGTTTTTATTTAAATGGCTTTAATCTTTTTAAATATGGAAAAATGTTTAATCCTTATGGGATGGATCGTCATCTCTAATCTTCAACAAATTGCTATTTTCGTGCCAGTAATAGATTGCCATCTTTAAGGCTTTGCTGTGCCGCAGATGTGAGGGAAATCAATTGTGCTCTGAGAATGTGGCTTTGGAAATGTAAAATGGCATTCGATAACTTGTGTTGGTGCTTCCTGAGGGATCTGTGTGTTTCGCAGCAGCAGGAACAAAGGGAGAAAATCGACACAGACATCAGTAGCCAGAGGGGTCATCAGAATGCGTGAGTAGACTATCAAACAACGTACTTCTGATTGCTTTGAAATGGATTTCTGAAAAAGTCAGTGTTTAGTCAGCAACAATACCTCACTGAATTGTGCACACAGATTTCTCAGCGTTGCAGGTTATAATGACTATAACATTTATTTCACTGGCTTTATTTTGTTGTGAAGTATGTTGTTTAAGACATTTGTTAGAAGCAGCTGTTATAGAAGTAACCTGCAGCTATTGGAAGAGAAATATTTATACAGAGAAGTATCACACAGTACAGGGAATTTCTGACAGTGCATCTAACTTTTGTCATTTTAGTATCTGTAGTTTGTGTTCTAGCCGTTAGTGCACTTTCAGTGAGATGGTTTCCTTTTATTTTTCCGAAAAGGAAAATCGCCTTTTGAAGGGGAAGACACTTAGCATTAAAACTGGTGATAATACAATTTGGCATCGGGAACACTTGACATTTTACAAGGTACTCACAGTTAAGGTGTTGCTTCTCCTCCAGGATGATGATGGAGAGCAACCCCGGGGCTCAGCTGCAGAGCATGAAGGGTCAGGAGGAAGTGATGAGGAGCAGAAGTGAGTCTCATACAACCTCAGATGTGTTGGGATGATTTGGGGGAGGGGCAGAGAGGAATGGAGCCCTCTTGAACTCTCGGGACAGTTCGTGGTTTCACTTAACCAATGTTGCTGATGTCCTGATGACTATATCTAGACAAAAGTTGCTTAAGAAATAATTGCCTGTATGCTAGGGATGGTAGCATGTAGTCCTGAGGAGTTGGAGGGGGAGTGTTTGGTGGTGCTAGGATTTGCTTCAACTTGTTGCTTACATTTAATAATTACTGAGAAACCTCATGGCACTGTAGCTGTTGACTTATGGAATTTGCTGTACCACCATACACTGATATGATGTTGGTGACCTCTTATTAACCTGTGAGGATAGCTGCTGTTCTTAAAGACCTTTGTGGTCCTAATTCTACGAGGTACATAATACAGAATGGAGTAGTATAAGTTCCTGTATGATATTTGCTGATGTTCATGTGCCAGGGCTGCCCTCAGACATGGCCACTGTCATGCCCAAAGTGAAGAACAACAGTGAGTTCACCAGCCAGACCTCCTCCACTAATAACGAAGACCTGGACCTGGAGTGGGACAGTGAGGATGGTGGGCGTCTACCACTGTAGTTTTCCAGGGCATAGCTGAGGAAGTAGGGGGGGGAAAAAAAAACACTCCCTTTTAATCATTTAGCTCATCCTCTTATCCAGGATGACCTAAATGGCTGTTGTGGTGAAACAGACCACATGAAATTTAAATTACACTAAATGTTCCTGACATAGTGATGTGGTTCATCCAAAACAATGAATTTTGTTGCATTATTTATTGCTAGAGTTGAGTCATTCTACTCCATTTTAAGAAGTTATTTTTTGCATCTCATGCCTGCTTTTGCCATAACATTTAAACTGAATTTATTTATATACTGTATATCTGAATGAAAAAGTGGTTGATAACTAGCTCTAGAAGGGGTTACTTTATCACCGTTAGGGCTGGAAAGGCAATAAGCACACAGATGGGAGTCATACTGTCAGACAGATGTTATAAAATATAAATGCAGGTTTGCTGTTCTTTTTCATTTTCCGGTAAAAGGTATTTCTAATGTATTCCCTCTTATTGTTCCTTTCATTCTCTGAATTATTATAATGGAAGTATAGTCCACTGGTGCCTCACTCTAAATTGCTCGTAGAGTGTGACTGTGTGAGTGAGTGAATGAATGTTTGTCTGTGATGGACTCGTGTCCGCAGGTGTACCCTGCTTCAGACCATTTGCTTCAAGAAATGGCTCTGGACTGCCGTGATCCTGCATTATTGATCACAAATGAATTAACTTTAAATCCTATGCATTAAGCCTATGTATAGAGATTTCAGTCAGTGATTTTTTTTTTTTTTTTTTTTGCATTTATGAATTCGTAGATGTGTTCAGTAACCTTGTATTGCTCTCTATGGCGCATGAAGGCTTAAGCCGAGCTCTGCCAGACCAGGACAATTCTGGAACTGAGGACACGCAACAAGCTCTGGTGGTCCAGCCAGGGGATCATTTGGATGGCAGACCAGCTTCCACCGCCCTTGAGTGGGAGAATGACTTCGTGAGCGCCCATGGCGAGGACTCCGCCGACTCGGAGTACGATGGCTTTGTGAATCCCGTCCTGGACTCCACTTCCTCCGAGCCCTCAAGCAGGTCCACCACTGACCAGCAGGACAGATAGTACCACGATGACCAAATGCTAACTAATTAATGAGTCAAATGTTCTTCCAGCTGGTGCACTTCTAGTACCAGTGCAAACTACAGTGTAAGTAAAATGTTTGAGTTCACATGCTGGAAATCAAACTTTCTTGGGCCAGAACATACAAACAGGAAATTTGAAAATTAGTCAGTTTTATAGACTGAGTCAAAATGTGAAATATGAATCCACCTGCCAAGTGCTTGTACAAAAAAGAAGGTGAGCACATGAGTTATACCTATGTGGTTCTCACTGTTCAGCATGGCGGTGGGAGTGTGATGGTGTGGGGTTGCTTTGCTGGTCATGCAGTTGATCTTTAAAAGGTCCAAGGCAATCTCAACCAGCATAGACATCATAGCATACTTCAGAAGCAGGCCATTCCATGGGGGTTATAGCTAGTTGGACAGTCATTCTACAAAGAAGTAAACTCCTCTAAGCAATTTGGTTTACTTTGTCTGGACAAAATCCCCCCCCCAAGTGTACTCAAACATTTGACTGGTCCTGTACAGCTGAATGAAATCCTTTGCACAGCTAATAAGATACAGCACTGCACCTTCAAGCTATTGCTTCACCTTTTGACAGACTGCTGACTCAATCTGCTGTTTGCACAGTGTATTTCCTGTCAGCATGTTGGCCAAGGGTTCAGCTGCATGTGCTCAACTGTAGTTTGCGTGACTTTCAACCTCTTATTTCAGCACCTGGCAGCACAAAGCCATGATGATCAGTTTTTTTTTTTTTTTTCTTTTTCATCCTCTCAAGTTTAGTTTTTCTTATCCTTTAACATCTCTTCCTGTCCTCTTTCAGACATTGTTTTATTTAGCCTGTACTGTATTCAAATGAATAAACCAGAAGCCTATCTGTAAGCATGTTTAAGTTAAGGTCCTGTTACTTTTATATTATTAATTATTAAAACATGGGGGCAGCAGGTTGAGTATTGGTTAGAGCTACTGCCTTTCAAGTTTGGTGCAATTTACCTTACTGTACAACTGGGTGAATCATTTTAAGTAGTTTAGTGTACAAACCTAGCAGTTCCTTTGGAGAAACATGTCCGATTACATTTATATTTACTTAGCAGATACTTTTCTCCAAAGCGACTTCCAATGAACTCTATGTAATGTTATCAGCCCACACCTTATTCACCAAGGTGACTTACACTGCTGGATACACTACTTACACTGGGTCACTCATCCATACACCAGTGGAACACACTTTCTGTCTCTCTCTCTCTCACTCACACACACACATATATATATATTATGGGGGAACCTGAACAGCATGCCTTTGGACTGTGGGAGGAAACCGGAGCACCCGGAGGAAACATGTAAGCTCCACCCAGGCACTGTGGGACAGCAGCGCTACTTGCTGTGCCACCGCGATGCCCATTATTAATAACGTGGTGTCTCCGATAATGTGTGCATGTTTGATGTTATTCAAATGTGTATACCTTCGAATTTGGACGTGGATAGATGTCAGCAGCAAACATTTGAACGCTAGGTCTAATTTTCCACTCTACACTATCTACCTCCAACATATTCTGTAAGGAGTATTTTTAGTGTCTATATTTTGACACCACCAGTTGAATTTTGTTCTAAAATGTCACTTAATCTGGTGACTAATAGTAGAGAGTAATTTGAAGCAATAACACGTTCACAATTCTGATCAGAAGAAGGGATTTTCTCTAAAAGTGCCTCCAGTTCTCTTCCTCGCTGCCCCGTGAACTAGTTTTTCTGCACCATCCTGTGCCCAACTCCTTCACCTCACAAGATGTTGTAGAGGATGTCTGTAGGAGGGACAGCTAGGCAATCACTGGAAGTTGAAATGTGTCTTTACTCCTCTGCTCCCTATATAACCAGTTATGGGATTTAGACAAATATAAATTCTGTTTTTATATATGGGCCTTCCGTCAATTTGGGCACAGTTTCACCTAAATAACACCGCAAATAGTGTAGAGACAATGGCAAGAGACATATCCCAGAGTTTTCTAGAAGAAACTTCTAAAATGTTGAAGTATGTAGGACATGTCACAGATGTACAGCCATCTGGTCATTTAGCATTAATAATAGCAACCTAGCAGTCTTTTTCAGCAAACTTAAACCTCTGCACTTGGCTTCCAGTTATTTAAATGCAATCTAATGGGTGACGTGGGAATGGTTGAGGATGTAGAAGCTGCTGTTTATAGAACATTACAAGAATATGTATCACTCACAGAAAAATGCCTCAATCTACATGTGCTTGCTCGACACTTTCCTCTCTGCTCTTTCAGCTTATTCATTCTCTCACCCTGGTGGTGTTCCTCTTTAAATGCTTCCTTCCTCATTTTATGATGCAGTTCTGAATCAGACAATCCATGTTTCTGTGATTTTTCTTTCTTTACCACACGTTTTGGTGTTTTCATTTTTCATCTGGGATGAAGTAATACTTTACTGTAACACAACCAGCTTTTTACTGGTGCTCAAAGCCTGTCACAGCATATTGATCAAATCTGTAAATCATTATCAGCTGTGATGAATACTAATATTCTTTTAATGTTCAGTAAATTAAAACTTTGTTGTATCAGGCAGTTTGCTTAAGAACTCATAACAATGTTGCTTTTAGATCCAAATGGTAAGAACCCTTTGTGTCATTAATAACCATGCAGTGCAATTAAAAATCCTGTATGCACAACCGCTGCAGTGATTTATTATTATTATTGTTTTTTTCTGCTAACAGCAAAAAGGACTTACTGTGTTGTTTAAAACAATTTACCCATTTGTACAGCAGGGTGATTTGGATTTTATCAGTTCAGAGTAAGTACCTTGATGAAGGCTACTATAGCAGGTGTGGGAATCTGAACCCAGGATGTTTGACTGCAAGATGACCTTTGTAAACCACTATGCCACCTGCTAGTTAACTTGTACCTTATAGCCACGAGTTAAGAGCCATATTTGAATTCCTTCTGATCTTCTTGATCATTCCCTCAAAGTGTTTTCTCCTCTAGGATAAACACACTTGTACACTGAATGTCCCCCTCAGAAGGAAACAACACTTTTGTACATCACATGCTGATGTTTTGTGTTAATACATTTTAATAATTGCTTGTCCTTAGTAGGGTTAGGGTGATCTGGAGCCTATCCTGGAAACATGGGGGGGGTAACACATTCCAGTCCACCATAGCAGGGTTGTTTTGTGTTAATTCCACACCTAATAAAATGGCAAAATACCTTACTTCAAGTAGGTTGCAAAATTGTCTTTGACGTTCAACTTCCATTTCCACATGCAACCAGTTTAACAGGAAAAAATAATTCCCTATAATTCATAAAAACAATTTATTATACATTTAAAGGTCACTCAGTATCGTATTTCAGTCTTGTAGGCATTTAAATCAATGCTTCGCTGTCCAAAATAATTCAGAAAAAGAAAATAATCTTTAAGTCTACTTTAATGACTCACCCCATCTCCTGTATGCGTGTATAAAATTTTTATTTTTTTTTTTTTACAGAGCATATACATCTCTTCAAATGAAGATATTTTCAGCATCTCATGACACATTTACAGTGAAAATAAACTGCTATTCATGTAAACTGGGCTTCCATCCTCTTTGTGAGGAACTTGAAACAGATGAAACTCATCTATGTGCATGTCAACAAGACACAGCAATTTACACCCTGGGCTTGTTTGGATTCAGAAGCTGTCTACTGATAAAAAACAAAGTTTGTGTCCAGCACGTACATCTTTCACTTAAATGTGCATCATTCTTGAAGTCCAGGTTAAATTACCTTAACTCCCTAGAGAAAAATTTTGCCTGACTCATGGATTATCTTTACTCAGGCAGCCCTTCTTCTGAAGTAATCATTAGGAATCAATCATTAAGCATGTTTTCTAAAGGTGTCTTGTGTTCGATTTTGAATTAATATCTATGCTATGCAAGTCATTTAAGGAGCAAACATCCCCCGTGACTGATACAAATAGAATTTGGTCACCTGCTTCATCTCCACATGTAATCCATTTTCTATAGTGTGTAACCCGGTTACAGGCAGTCCCCAAGTTATCAACGTCCGACTTACATACAACCCGTAGTTACGAACCACCCCCTTACTGACCTGAAGTTGATTTTGTCACCCTTCAATAACAATCAAATGAAAACTTCATAATTAAGCCTACTATATTAAAAATGTGAGTTACATACAATAATCCGTAATAAACAGGCGCTACTTTGCGATGCACATCAAAACATTGTGCGTCTACAGCGGTTTGTGGGCACGAGGTAGGTCAAACTTCATTCTTTTCAGTCAGACCACGTTGCTGTTAAGTGTCTTGTGGGTTACTGTATTTGACTTTATTTTTTTGTTTTTACCCTTCTAATCATGGCCCCAAAGCATAAATGCGATGCAGGTGATGAACCCAAGAAAAGGAAAACGATCACAAATGAAACTAAAGTGGAAATAATAAAGCAAAAGGTGAAATGTCACCAAACACTGGAAATGCAAACATTAAAGTCCCGCTCTCTCTCTGAGAGCCATCGGCTACAAAAGACATTTCTCGACCTCTTCCCAGTTGCGGAATGTCACTCGAGACACCCTCCCCCCGCGTTCTCAAACCTACCTCACTTTGCTCTTCCAAGTCCTGTCCCTCATTGTTCCCCAGTCCCGTTCCACGTCTCTTTGATAACGACAGCCCGCCTTGTCCCTCGACCGCGATTTTGGATCCTCGCTTCTGTTCAGTTCGTCGATCGACCGACCACTCGCCCATCCCCGACCACGAGAACACGTCTAGTCCTTTGATTCTGAATAAACGATCCTGCGCTTGGGTCCAGCCTCCTCAGTGTCCTTTGTTCATCATAACAGTAGTAACATTTCTTATATCTTTCTACGTTTCTCTATTATAAATACTGTAGTTACATTTCTTATTTTTGCCATCATTACATTGTATTATTACTGTATTGTTATATTAAAGATGTTTTAGTGTATCCGAAGTGTTTAATGTTTTTGTTATGCATACAAAGGTACACTATATACTAAGACAAACATTTGACAAACTGACAGATACCCACCATACCTAACTGTTCCGACTTACGTCGGAATCCGACAAAGACGGACCGAGGACACGGAACTCGTTCGTAACCAGGGGACTGCCTGTACTTAAACATATGTCAGTTACAAGTGCAAACACTCAAGTCAATAGGAGGTATACCACTTAAAAATAAACAAACAAACAAAAAAAAAAAAATTAAAGCACTTCTAGGAGTGTAAAGGTTGACAGCAATCTCATATCTGCATTATAAGACAATACATTCTAATATTCTGTATCAGGTCAATACATTCACTGCGATATTATTCCCACTCATTGTACCTTTTTAAAATGTCCCCAAGTCAAACACAAAGTCTTCATAAAGTACAGCAGTATCTCTTTCTAGGCAACATCAAGTTTATGTAGTACTCTACTGATCCACTTTTAAACTAAACAAAACCATATATATGTATATATATTTTTATTACCAGAGCTCTTCTACAGACAGTGATGCTTCCTCATGTCTTTCTTAATTTATACTCTGACATCATCACAATGTCTCTGTAGCAAATGACAGCAATGTTCAGTCTCTCCCTGCAAATAAGAGCTTCTCTCCAACTACTACTAGTGTTAAAGACACCATTGCTGATAAAGCCCGTGCCTGTAAACGGTATTTTGTGCATCAGTTCACCAGCCCCACTGGAGACTAAAGAAAGTTTTATGAAGGCACCTCAAAATGTGCACTTTGACCAGGCCGGCAAGTTTCTTTCTTGTGCAAAGCCAGATTACGAATCTCCGTCACATTCTCTCACACACACACACACACACTTTCTCTAAGTTGGTATGGAAAAGTCGCACAGTACTCAAACTTTGTAAGAAGTCCTGGTTAAATCATTAGCCCTTGAGTTAAGTGGTACCAGATTTAATTTCTGTTAACTAGAGCATGAAACATAATCCTTAAAGAAGCTCATGCTTCACAAAAGCTCTTTGACAAGAATATATCCCTCGCTACAAAAGTGCAGCCGAGTCCAACCTCCACGGGGCTATTTGCAAGAGCAAAGATGCAGCATTTTTATTCACGCTTCAATTAGTTTAAAAAACACCCAAGGAATTAATGAACCGCCAACTGAAGGATGCTCACAATTAATTTGAAATTCAACTTTATGTTGCAGGCTGTTAAGCAAATCAAATCCCTGATGCAGCCGGCCAGGAAGCGTCCATTAAAAAAACATTAAAACCAACGTAAGGATGTATGGAGAAGGACTGGTGCCTTCAGTTGACGGTCCCATTTGTCTTACTTCTGAATGAAGATGATGATGAGGCAGAGCATCCCCACCAGTCCCAGCGCCTGGAAGCCCAGGAACCACAGCATGAGCCAGAAGAAGAGGATCACCACCGGCTCCACGGTCTTCTCTCCGCAGACCACCTGAGTGAAGCCGGCCTTTCGAAGGCATTTGTTCAGCTCCCCAAAGAGGGTCCCCATCTTCTCACAGTCGTCCTTAGGGGAAAGCGGTGGGAGATCCAGTGGGGGATCCTAGAGGAAAAAAAGTCAATAATGCTTTTCTCTCTCTCTCTCTCCCCTAAATTCCATAAAGGTACAGATGGGCACTAAATGCGATGAGTATCAACATGTCAAATGTTCGCAGGTGTCTTTTACAGCCAAGGAACAGAAACCATGTCCACACGTCACAACTTCATTTGCTACTTCAGCGATAACATTACAATGTATCCCCAAAACAGAGATTTTCTAAAGCACCTTTTCTTTTGGAGAAAAATAAATACATAAATGAATAAATAAGTGAATGGACAAGAAAAAAGATTTTTTAAAAAACTGAACAACTTAGACACACAGTCTGGTCTGGACTAACACCGATTTCACACTGATTTTACACTCACTCACTGACTGCAGTGTTGCCCTAACTTTGCAACAGCAGCGGGTAAATACGTTTGGGCATCCGATTTAAACAAGATAATAGTGAAGTCTGTGAGGATTCAACATTATTACTGTCAGTCAGTCAATCAGTGTCACGTAGAACGAGCGCAGTCGCTTCATAGTTCATTACTCCGTTTCAATAATCGCGCAAACGGCGCCGTTCACGCAAATCAAACGACACACCTGGCTCGCAGACGAGCACGCGCCTCTCGCTCTCGCTCTCGCGCTGCGGCGCACTGCAGTGTACTTGTTGTTGTTGCTCTTGTCGTGCGTTGCGTGCGCCGTACCTGCACCACCACCTGTGCCGGCGGTGCGCTCCTCCCCCGAGCGCTGTACCTGCCGCACGCGCTCCTCCGCATGTCGCGCGCCTCCTCCTCTGAACAGAGCCGTTCCGCACCGGGCCGGACCGAGGAGCGCATGTCCCGAAACTAAGCGCACAGTCGCCGGCGGCAGTGTGTGACGAGCCCCCTCGGCAGCAGTACAACACACAGCTGTCTCTCACACACACGTTTCTGACGTTCTGGGAAATATAAGACAATATGAGCTTCCGGGCGACGAGCACGAACTATGCCCACCTCCTCCCTATCTGCCCCGACGTCACGGGGAGGGGAAGCAATGACATCACGTGGAGGCGCTGTGACGCCATGAAATGACGTCACGGGGAGCGTAAACGTTACGATAATATACGTAGCGCCTATAAGTATAAAAGCAGCAGCGTCTATGAGCGTTTCCCAATTAAACGTGATAAAAGAAGAAAACGTAATAAAATACACACACACACACACACACACACACACACACACACACACACACATTTTCAGAACCGCTCGTCCCATACGGGGTCACAGGGAACCGGAGCCAACCCGGTAACACAGAGCGTAAGGCCGGAGGGGGAGGGGACACACCCAGGACGGGACGCCAGTCCGTCGCAAGGCACCCCAAGCGGGACTCGAACCCCAGACCCACCGGAGAGCAGGACTGTGGTCCAACCCACTGCGCCACTGCACCCCCCTCTACGTAATAAAATAGCCATAAGAAATTTTTCATTTTCACGAATCACTTGTCCTGGACAGGATGGTCTCAGCATTTCCAACAAGGACGGGAGAGGATTGGGGGGAATTACACGTTCGCGCACTTGGCGAATTTACTAGCTGAACTACCTGTCTTCTGAATGTGGGAGGAAACCGGAGCACCTGAAGAAGACCCACCCAGACACTGGGAGAACTCCAATCTAGCTGTGTGGGATTCGAACCTTCGACCGAACATCACAGTGATATAAAGTGCTATAAGCTATAAAGTAATATCTGCTCAGATATTAAATGCAGTAGAAGTATATTCCTGGCACTGAACACCTTTTTGGATTTCACAGCTCATTTAAAGCGGTTTTTAATATTACACATTTTATAACACAGCTGAGCTACTATTTTTCTCTGTCTCAATCGCTCAAGACAGCAATATCGAGAGCGATGAACGAAAGTGCTGTGGGTGCCAATACTGTCCGGCAGGTGGCGATAGTTGCTGCATTTGTGTCTTAAAACCAGGAGCCAGTGGCTCAGAAGTGGTGGAAAAGGCCTGTTGTGTTGATGAGCCGGCTTATCCTCTATGTTTGTAATAGTGGGTAACTCACCATCAGTATTTCCCCATGTATAATTCATGTTCCTCTCAGTTCCTATGGGTGTCCTTAAGGAGATACGTTTCCATACACATTTATTCATTTAGCTGACACTTTTCTCCAAAACAGCTGACAGTGCAAAGATTTTAATTATTGCAAGCATACAATTATTTACCCATTTATACAGCTGGGTAATGTTACTAGAGCAATCTAAGGGTTAGTATCATGCTCAGGAGTGGGATCAAACCTGCAACTTTTAGACCCAAAGAGAATAGCTCTTACCACTGCACTACCAGCTGTCCCCATTTAATAATAAAAAGGATAAAGCATATAATAACACAACATTACCCAGCTCTACCAATGTTTAAAAATCATAAATAGCTTAGTGTATATGTCTAACTCTGTAAGTTGCTTTTGAGAAAAACGTTGGCTAAATTGATTTGCAAAATGGGAATATCATTATTTATTCATGAAGGCATGTAACCGCCGTTCCCCAAGGTGTCTGTGTCTCGTATGAACTGCCCAATTGCACAATGTCAAAAATACTCAAGGCTCTGTCAACCCAATTTCTTATTGGCCTCTAACAAACTTTTCACCTATGATTAGGGAAGATGGATAACAGTGCCTGATGATAAGCTGTCATCATTATTATCATTCTCATCATCATCATTTATTTTGCTCTTTTTTTTGAAGCCAAAAGATGCTTTTCCAGCTCTGCAGACTAGCACCTAAGGATCTGCAATTAGATCCTGACCTGAACCGCCTTCCACCCCTGTGTC
Organism: Scleropages formosus; assembly: GCF_900964775.1. NCBI lineage: Eukaryota > Metazoa > Chordata > Actinopteri > Osteoglossiformes > Osteoglossidae > Scleropages > Scleropages formosus. The sequence continues at coordinate 15,963,218 of NC_041810.1, forward strand.
ATGCGACCTGTCTTGGCACACTTTCTGCTCTGCTCAGGCCTTGGTGGCTGTGACCCTTGGCATCAGCCAGAGAGGGCCACATGGTGCTGTGCGGGGTGTGGGGAATCATGGTGTTACCGCGGTAAGGCCTTAGGCCTGGCCGGTGGGGGGAGGCGGGATGGCGTGTGCCGGTGGCCTGGCAGAGCACCGCAGGGCTAATTCCCCAGGTCCTGTGCGACCTACTCAGCCGTCGCAATCCCTCCACTAATCCTCCAGCATCAGATCGCCGCCTGCAGCCCAGCGTCCATCGGCAGTGCGTGCCGACAGGAACAGGATCGCCCGTTTGCACCGCCATGTCCGCTTCGTTCCCTCTCCGATGAGCACGACGTTCAGCGTCTGCGAGCCGTCTCCTCGACCATGCCACGCCTGCTTTGGCTCTATGTGTTCCTGAGCTGCTGGAAGCTGGTCCCCTCCTTCTGTCCATCCCAGTGCACCTGCGTCTACCACGGACGGACCGACGGCACTGGCACACGGTACCCGCATCCGCCGCATCCGCCATATCCGCTTTTTTCTTATATTCTCAAAAAAAACCTCCTATTTGCAATCATTTCTGTTATTACTAATTGATTCATGCCAAATCACTGCATACATTTGAATGACAGCATGTTGTAGGAAATGAAGGAATCAGTAAAAATCAAAGTAATTCCTTGCAGGGCTGGCCATTGGGCTGGACTCTGTGTGAGTGGGCAGTAAAATAACAGAAATTGTCCTATAATTTAAATTTTTCTTGCAGTTTAACATGCATGTTGTTTGTTCTACATTCACTCCCGCTAATCCATAATCCACTAATATGTTTCCTCCAGCTGTGTGGCACAGAGAATATGGTATGTGTTCATAAGTAGGGCATGCCATAAAAACACACATCAGGTGGCAGGTGGAATATTAAAAACTACCAATATATACATCTATATATATAGTATGTGTCACAATAATTACAATTTTATTGCTGAGTTACTTTTCCTTGGTGCCAACAGTTAATTGTGGGGTTCATTGATGAATTTTACTTAGTTTAGTTACTATGATACTAGTTACAAAGGTCTGTTTCAAGTGGAAAATTTGTGTGAAGTCAGACATGTTGATAAAGTGATAAAAAGTGGCCAATAATTCTTATGCTTCAATGTTTCAAATAAAGATGAACCATATTATATTACACGTGGTTCATTACAGCTGAAACATTTGTTGAGATTTATTATCAACAGCTTCATGCAACTGAAAAGTGTTTTTTCTTGTCCTGAGGAACTGACATATTAAGGCTGCAAGGTGGCACAGCAGGTAGCACTGGTCCCTCACAGCTGGTGAGGGTGAAGGTTTGGACCTGGGTTTCATCCCTGCTAAATCTGCCTGGAGTTTGCATGATCTCCCTTTGCCCAAGAGGGTTTGCTCTATGTGCTCTGGTTTCCTCCCACAGTCCATAGACATGTGTTTCAAGTGAACTGGTGACACTAAATTGCCCCTAGTATGTGTATGAATGAGTTTGCGTGACTCCCCTGTCACCAACGAGTGGATTGTGGTAGAGGTATCCTGCTCCATACCCTACGCTTCCAGGACAGACTCTGGATCACTGTGACCTTTCATTGAAAATGCAGTTATTGATGATGGACGGATGGAGAAGCGGCTGTAGACATTTTGTGTGTGTAATATTTGTTGTAAAATATGAACATCCATGTCAGGCTCACACGGTCCCCTCACCACAGGTCAGTGCTGTGCAATGACCCAGACATGGCGGACATCCCAACCAACATCCCCGTGGACACGGTGAAACTGCGGGTGGAAAAGACGGGGGTCCGCCGCATCCCCGCCGAGGCCTTCTACTACTTGGCCGACCTGCGCTACTTGTGGGTGACCTACAACGCCGTGACCACCGTGGACCCCAGCAGCTTCTACAATCTGAAGGTCTTGCATGAGCTGCGGCTGGACGGCAACCAGCTGGCCTCCTTCCCCTGGGGGGCACTGCGCGAGATGCCCAGCCTGCGCACGCTGGACCTGCACAACAACCGGCTTTCCTCTGTACCCGCTGAGGCGGCGCCGCTGCTGGTCAACATCACCTACCTGGACCTGTCCAGCAACAAGCTCACCTCGCTGCCCTCCGATCTCATGGACATATGGCCCCCGTTTTCAGGGCTGCCCAGGAGCTACAACTCGTCCCATAAAGTGGTTCTTGGTGAGTGGGTCCTCATGGGGGTCACAGTCCGCTGACCTTGCCAGAGGTGTCAGTGTTGCTTCTTGTAGCAACACCTGATATCTAAAATACTAATTACATACGTTGGTTTTTTTTTTTTTTGCATCTTCTCATTGTGTTTGTGGGGGTTTCCACCAGGTGCTCTTGTTTCCTCCCACAGTCCAAAGCACTTCAGGTAAATTGGTGACTCTAAACGGCCCACAACGTCTTTTATACATTATATTATATTAAACGCACACAACGTTTACAACCGCTTATCCCGAGTGGGATCGCGGCAAACCGGAGCCTAACCCGGCAACACAGGGTGCAAGGCTGGAGGGGGAAGGGACACACCCAGGACGGAACGCCAGTCTGCCACAAGGCACCCCAAGCAGGGCTTGAACCCCAGACCCACCACACAGCGGGCCCTGGCCAAACCTGCTGCACCGCCACACCCCCTTTACATTATATTATATTATATATGCGGTAGCACAGTGGGTTGGACCGGGTCCTGCTCTCCGGTGGGTCTGGGGTTCGAGTCCCACTTGGGGTGCCTTGCGGCGGACTGGCGTCCTGTCCTGGGTGTGTCCCCTCCCCCTCCGGCCTTACGCCCTGTGTTGCCGGGTAGGCTCCGGCTCCCCGCGACCCCGTATGGGACGAGCGGTTCAGATGACGATGTGTGTGTATATTATATTATATTTTATTATATTATATTATATGGTTATGCATATGCTGCTAAAAAACAAACGACAGTTTAATGAATTATTATGTTGACGTTGATGTGCAAACTGCTTGTGTATTCAATTCAAAACAATTAATTTCAACTCAAAGCAATCAAAACCACAGTGGTAACACACAATTTGACAAGGCAGGGGTAAAAAATGAAAGGGTAACAAAGGGGACGGAAAACTCCAAATGGAGGTGCAGGAGGAGAAAACCTGTGGGAGTCCAAGGCCAACGGGCTGCCCGTCCATACAGACAACAAGCAGGAAATATGTTCATTTGTTCATTTTCATACTGGGTTGGTAAGGGGTTTCAATAGTCAGGTTATCCTGCTGTTAAATATTAGTAGCTGTATTACCATTCATAAAATCATAAAATATGTAACATAAAAGTATCATAAAATATGTGCATTCAAATAAAAGGATGCAGCCAAGTTGGAAATTACGTTACATCTCATATGGGAGAAAGTAACAGCAGAATGAAATGCTGATTCTTAACATCTAAATCAAGCGTGATTCCAAAACTAACCAACATGGTAACAAGAAAATATGAGTATCAGTGGCTCCAGATTAGACATTTAACAGAAATGTATTTTTTTTTATCTTGATTCTAGGGTCAACAAAACATCATTACAGTTTGTTTACTGTTTACCGCTGCCCCGAGACTCACGCATGTGTTAAAATTAGCACACAACGGTATCCGATTAAAACACTGTGAATCAACGGGGGGTCTCACCGTTTGATTTATACTCAGGGCAGAGTGCAGAATTGCTGGAATGGAAAGATTTCAAAAATCCTTCTGCTCCAGAGAATCGGATCAAAAAGAGCAGCCGGTGACTGTGTGGCTACAGTAACCATGTGGTAAACTGCCTTAAACTGGGAGGGTAAAGACCAATATTAGCTTTATGTAGAGCAACTGCAGCACATGGGGGTATAAGAGGCTGAGCTTTGTGTCCCAGGCTTGCCCTCCCTTTATGTGGGAGCTCCATCACTGCGGATGTGTGAGTGGGTGAGATTTATGGGGCACCTGAGGGCTGACCTTGCAATCCACTGTTGATGATGACTGTCGGGGGTGTGTTTACATAAGGTGTGAGATTAGAGCCCATCTGCAAATGCAGGCCCTGGCTGGTTCTGGCACATGATGGTTTTTGTACCAACCCAGCCTCTGACCCAGTTACCTATGAGTTATCTCCAGTCTTCATATTCTTCTCTATGCATAAAAATTCTTTTCTAGGGATAAACATTTTACCAGAGTCCATTCAGGAAAAGATCTGGGAAGTAATCTTTAATAGTTTTGTTCCTCTGGTTCCACTTTGTTGCTCTGTACTCTCCAAGTATACACTTTTATTTCTTGTGGAACTAATTTTTTTGGGGAAAACCAAGAGGTCAAAGAGGTATTTCCATTGATTCATCCATAACTTCATATTAACATAGAATCACAGTAGCAGATGCAGATTTAATTGCTGCTTTGAGAAGTTACAGAATTGGACCAAAATCCAGAATTAAATGATAGATTAAAGTGAGCCAGATACTTCCAAATTGACAGCGTCAATACTCATTTCTACCCCATGAGAGTAATTAAGCGCAGTATGTACTGAGCAAGATGCCTCTGGTTGCTACAAAAGAAACAGTGGATTTCCGGTAGTGTGTTTCATTCTGAATTTCTTACTGGGTTCATCACATGATTGTATGGATGAACATGAGTAGTGAAACCCCCCTGGGTATAAATTAGAATGAGGAAATTCCTGGTTCATTACCAGCTTCATTATTTTTGCTTAAATATAAATATTTACATCATTATTGAATATAATGAATATGTAAAGACATTTTTTTCTTCACATTTCAGTTATGCTAACGTGTCAACAGTAAGTTTGAATTCTTCATTCTTCTTATGTTTTAAACAAATACATTGAAAGTTTGAAAATACTGGGAGACAAGAATGAGACCTAAGGCCATGTTTAGTTGTCAATCATGCAAAGCACATAAACACCCACTAACCTCCACACCCTGCATGCACCTCCCTGCTTCCACCTCTCTCTTTCTACAGTGGGTCCCAGATGGGGGGGTTCACCAACTTTGCTCAACAGCAGGTGTGAGCCCTCCAGCAGACAGAAAGCACACCAAGCATCTGCTTAAAAACTCAACCGATCTAATGTTTCCAACTCCCGAAGATTACAGTTATGATCAATAAAGTTATTATCAACTTTTTGATGAACACTACTGGGGATACTTTTTGACTTTTTTGACCCTTGCACATAGTTAATGCTTGTATATTGGCATTAACTTACTTCACAACACAAAGAAGTGTATACTGGGACATGATTATACTATAGCTTTTGTCCAGAAGGACCTACAAAATAAGTGCTCATGTCTACAGCATGTGTGAAAAGGGGTGGTTATACACCATTTTTACCCTAAGTGGCCCTCCGGGACCTTCTGTGGGCCTCTGGTCTGTGTGGAAGCAGTAATGGAGCAAAACAGCTGAATGACAATGAACTCAGGCGCAGAGTTTGAGCGCTTTACTGTTTTTGCACGTTAAGTCCCTAGAAGAATAAGCTGGTTAGAGGGCCAGTCGCAGCCTTCCAAGAACCCTATCTTCCATTAATCCCTCCAGCAGCTCCATTGGCAGTACTTTTGAAATAAGGAGGTGAAGGAATGCAGATCCTGTAACATCACTTGGATAGAAAGTTACATCGCTTGGCTTTTCAAGGCACAAGTTTTTTTTTTTTTTTTTTCAGTTCTTTGAGAGTGGAAAAATCAAGAATGTGTCCATATTTGCAGGATTATTATTTCTTTCCAGACAGAACTCTTTGTTTAAGTGACAAAATTTTTGGACCGTACGTGATTTTCACTCAGAACTTCACTGAGAAGCAACAGACCTGGATCAAAGCAGCAGCTCTTTAGATGCAAAAATGTATTTGTTCCTTGAAGGAAATTTCATGTAATATTTTCATACTCTGCTCTCATCTGCAAGCACTTGCTCTGATCTATCCTCCAAATATTGACCGTGGTGGGAGAAAGTCGACTATTTTAAAGTACATCAGTGAATGGCTAAGGATCGTCCACTTCTGGTCCCTGAGGTTTGAAAAAAATGAACTTTTGAATGTTTCCTCTCAGGGAGTTATAGAAAAACCTTGAGGTTTACTTTGAAAATAATGCTACAGATCTGATTCCAGAGTTGCTGTGGTCTTAGAAAGGCATAATTTGTAACAAGTAACATATCTTAAGACCCTGGTATTTGTGTTTGGGTGGCAGCTCAGATACAGGGTTCACAATTTATATGGTTTACTATTGTTACCTGATACCCTTTAGATACAAACTAAATATTTTAGCACCTCATACATAATCTCTGTTCCACACAAAAAGCTGGAAACATGGAATTTCCAGTCTAATTGGAAAGCAGTGTCATAATGCGCAGCCGTGTCAACTCAAAGGTCCAAGGCTGGATCTGAAATCCCTTGAGGACCAAGGCTGTGAACCCAAGTTCACGCCTCTCTTTGCTAAAGATAGAGAGCAAACATGGCTTAACCTCCTTTGACCTAGTTGGAACCACAGTCTGGAACTATGATCTTTTTGAGGAGATTAAAACCTCGGAATATCCCAGTACGGCTGTGACGTAAAGAACCAGGTATTTCCTTGTTCACATTCTCTGTAATAGGAGCAAGTTCTTCATAGTAGGAGCAAGGTGATTCTCAAGAAGTAAGTCTTCTGCATGAGACATCAACATATAATTCCAAGGTGAGACGTCTTCCTGGGTTTTCCATTGGGATGTCACTGGATGCTTGTTGCCATGTGGTCCATCTGGGAAACACCATGACTTCTTTCCTGGGATGAGTTTGACTGGAATTAGGGGCTGGATGAATTGAAGCTTGAACCATGAACGATCTTGAACTGCACTGCAAAAGTCATCAAGGTTGAATGGGCTATCTTTTCCGTGCACCCGTAGGGCTACAGGACAACCCATGGTACTGTGACTGTCGCATCTCCAAGCTGATTGAGCTGTCCAAGATGGCGGAGACACTGGTGGTCCTGTTGGACCAGTTCCTGGCCTGCAGTGGACCCGAGAACCTGGCTGGGGTCCTGTTCTGGAAGGCCGAGCTGGACCAGTGTATCAAGCCCACAGTTTTGACCTCAGCCACTAAGATCACGTCCCCATTGGGCAGCAACGTGCTCCTGCGCTGTGATGCCACCGGCCTGCCCACTCCCGTCCTCATTTGGACCAGGGCTGACGGCTTACCTGTCAACCACACAGGTAAAGTGGTGGGCAAGAACCTGGCAACCCATCCCTCAGTTCTAACCCCAGCTCTCAATGGTTATGTAGAGTATAGACATTCTCTTATCGCTGTTATTATTCTTTATTTAGCTGATGCCATTGCCCAAGGCAGCTTTCAATCCTTTCATTTTTTTTTTGACAATGAGCTGCTTATGAGTATTTAATCCATGTATACAGTTGGGTCTTCTTACTAGAGCAATTCAGGGTAAGTACCATGATCAAGGGTGGTACAGCAGGAGGTAGGATTAAATTCAAAACTCTCAGATTACAAGGCCCTGATCACTAGAGTACCTACTGCCTCCTTGTAACGTTACGATCACTTGTTCTTCGTGAAAACGACAGAGTCCATAAGAAACATCACTTTAATTATTTGTATTGTTAGGAGCATCCATTCATCCATGTGTCCATTTTTAGAAGCTTCTTATCTAATTAGGGCAGATTCCAGTGATCTGGTGCCTGTCATGGGAAAAAGCACAGAGCATCAGGAAGGATACACCATGGAGAAGGTGGCTGGGAACACGTCTGTAACAATCTTTTAACTATATATAATAATGAAATATAAATATCAGTCAAATTAATTAAAACAGCATGGAGCTGTTAGATTTTACCTACTAAAATTCATTTTTAAATAATATATGTATAATTAATAGATATAATAAGGCCCTATGGTCTGACTGGAGTGAAGAGGATTAAAGAAGAGAGAAGAATATATATAATATATACAATATCCTGAAACTGGCCTCCCAGGCTATGGTGTAGCCTGCCTTGAGCCCTGTATATCCAGATTAGGCTCTGGACCATGAGGAACTTGCACTGAACAAGCAGTTATTGGTGATGGGTGGATGAATGGGTGGATGGATGGATGGATGGATGGATGGATGGATGGACGGATGGATGGATAATTATCATGACTTATCACATTCTCCATTCACCCTGACACATATGAAATGTTTGAGGTTTGATGGAACTTCCAAAACCTTAAAAACGACCAGGAGTGCTGATGAAGCAGGGATAACAGAAATTTAAAAGAGAAGGAAAACGCAGAGACTAAATTATTTATACGGTGCACCTGTGTTAAATAAGGGATGTATGCAGGATTTATGAGGGGGGTTTTGCTGTTTTGAAAATGGTGCTTTACATGTTCAGATTTTTTTACCCTGGCTGGATGCTTGTGCTTCTCTTGTGTTTTTATTCAGTGCAAACACTAAAAGTTTGTGGAAAACCACCTTAAACTCCACCAAATGAGTTTGTTCAATATCAAGTAAATTTCTACTTCCATAGCTGTCGGTGATAGTGCAGGACATTGCTTCCCGGATGAGAGTTAAAGTGCAGCGGGGATTACCTGTTCATTAGAACTCACTGACTTCACATCATCACATTGTTTGCACAAAATCATTTTAAATGACTGTTAAGCTCTGTAAATAACACTGTTTATCCCATCTTCAAACATGAGTTTCCAAATATGGTGGAACTCACCTTCAGATATATAAAAGCTGATAAAAAAAACCCTCTCTGAATATTATGGAAAAATCAAACTCTTTTCGGTGGGCTTTTTGTCAGAGTGCGAGCTACAGTGTATTTGGCTTGTACTCCCCGGTTAAAGACAGTTAAGCATCAGGTAAACCAGGAATATTTCTAATGCTGTTCAGGAATTTAAAGTCAACCTGCATGGCACCTCTTAAATGTCAGGAGGGATTTTCTTAGCAAAAACCTGTACCTTATTCTGCCAAACATCTGCATCATCACACTCTCAACGCCTATAACACACACCAAAAGGCTGATCGAAACACCTTTCTGCCTATTGACATTGTCATTGATAATTTCGAGGGAAAATCCAGTGTGACATTTTGTCTCAAGTGAAGTGATTGATCTGATGGTGATTTTGAAGAAAGGCAGGTTTTCTTAAAAGCACTTTAATAAAAAAAGCAATTTTGGAGTATATGTCGTTTGAGTATACTGACTAAGTACCAAAACACCAAATAAAATGCCAAGTTTAAAATTTTATTTTATTCTCTTTATATGTTTTTTGTTTTATTTTATTCATTGTTCAAAAAAATGTGGAAGTTTACGTGACTATTTATTTTCATTTTCTTTATTGTTAATTCCTCACAGTTGTCCAGGAGTCTCCAGGAGAGGGGATCAAGTGGTCTATTATAAGCCTGCATGGGATATTGTACAAAGACGCGGGGGAGTATCGGTGCAAGGCCAAAAACGTGGCTGGGACGGCCGTGGCCACCATCACTTTGAGCGTGGCTGGCGAGATCACCACGCCCGAGTACCCAGAGGGGGTCACGCCGAAGCCTCCCATGCAGGAGGGGGCGGTCAGTCCGGCCCAGGCAGACTCGGCGTTGGCGAGCTCTGCCGTAACCACTCGCGGCCCCACTGTGCCACCAAACGCCACCCAGCCCATGACTCCCACCAAGAAGAGGCCCGCGATTCCGGACGGCCAGCAGAGGTCGTCGGCCCGAATGCAGCAGGAGAGCCAGGATGGAAAGCCACCGCAGGATGAGGACAGCAGGGTGTCCGGGAACGACAGCACATCCGGGAGCCAGAGACCCGTCATCGGGAGCATCCAGGTGGCGGAGGAGAATGCCGATACCGTGGTGCTGGTGTGGAGGGCTGAGGGCACGAAGGGAAGCGTCCCGCTCACTGTGGTTTACTCGCCGTATGAGGACAAGGTCAAACAGACACTCACCACTGAGGTGGGCAAGGGCAAGGTGGCCCTCGAGGGGCTCAAACCCAATACAAAATACATGGCGTGCCTGATCGTCAAAGGTGGCCCTTCCCGTAGGGACCAGTGCGTCACCTTCTCCACGGCGGAGCCCGCAGCAGAACAGCCTCAGAGCCGTCTGCTGATGGTCGTGGGGGGCGTCGCGTGCGCCCTGGCCTTGCCCCTCATCGTCTTACTCCTCTGCAAGATCGCCGGCCTGTGCTGTAGGACACGTAGGGACCCGCGCGAGGCAGAGCTGTCCAAGGAGACCTATGTGAAGTTCGAGACTCTGTCTCTCAAACCGAGGACGTCCACCACCACTCAGCATCACGAGCTGTGGGCGAGGCGGCCGCCGCATGATTCGGAGCGCCTGCTGCTGTGCTCCCGCTCCAGCATCGACTCCCAGATGACGTACAAAAGCGAGAGCTCCAGGTCCGAGTTCCTGTGCTAGCCCCCGCTTGCGGGACGCCTCGTACCCTGGGCGCAGACTGCCGTTTGGCTCATTTTCTTCCCCTTTTTCGAGCGCTGTGATGCGGTTTTCACAACGACACGATGCCTTACGTTTCACTCGATCCCTCGACCTGCCCTAACTCAACACTCACGTTCCATATCGTCTTTCCAGCTTAGTAGAAACACGACGTCACACAGCCATCATCCGAAAGGTTTCAAAAAAACAAACAGATTCGTTAGCTGTAATCGTCAGTTTTGTCATGCCAGCTGGGCGTGTCAAGTTCTTATTAAAATATTATTATTCAAATATTTCATGTATTTTTGAAACAAGTGGTAACTTTACGGTTCTCACCGAGTTCGACCTGCTTTATGTGGCCCTGTGAATCCGGAGGTTGTGTTTACGTACAACTATAGGAAGGACAGGAAAATACGGAAGCTCTTGGACGGTGCTCTTTGTTCGAGATTCTCTGGGCCGTGTGTCCTGTACTTCCCACCATGTGCACCACCGCTACCTCATTTTATTAATTAGCAACAATAACTGCTTTAATTGGTGAGCTAGTCTTTGAGCTTAGGTGATGGTGTTCATGTCTGAAAGCAGCACATATTAGAACTTCCACATGGAGGTTGTGAGCAAAGACTATAAAGGATGTACACAGTGGTGCTTGAAAGTATGTGAACCCCCTGTGTCCCTTACTTTTACACTGAAATCATTATTTAGTGGGAATCAGTGTTTCTCATGTGACATAATAGGTGTGTAGTGGACAATTCCATATGTTGCTTTAGAGGAAATCATGAGTGTAGTAGAAACACACAAGTAGTGCAGGTGCAAAAATAAGTGAAGCCCAAGTTGTACTGGTTACACCAAGTAGGTAAGTAGAATGAGGCGTGTAAAGCACTATCATCATTTGTTCATTTTAAAAGTCCAAGACTTAGATTTTATGTTTATTTTATGCAAGAATAATGAGCGTCCTCGTAGGGTTCACGTACTTTCAAGCAGAACTGTATATGACGGACTCATCATTACCGAGTTGTTTCCAAATGGCATTTTCAAAGGCTTCAGTTCTGATCCTCTTCATTATGTAATTACAATGCAGTTTCAGTCACATGTACAATACGACTGCCAAGTACTGTAACGTCGCCATCAATGAAAGGTCTAAATTCGTGCTATGACTGTAATGTCTTGTTTTATGTGCACATCTGATGATATAAAGCATAAGGTTATTTCCTCCAAAACAGTGTGTGTTATAAGAAGTATTTCCAAGGAAACAAGTACAGCTTTGATTGCAAAATATGCATTCAGATTTAGTTTTCAGATAGAGTTGGTAACAAATTTTACTGTATAATGACCTTCCACAGGAAATTATTATGCTCCTGTGATGTAGCCAAAAAAGCATACATTTATTAGGATAACCTAGGCAATAAACTGGGATAAACAACACATTGTAAAGCAATGGAAAAGGACACCCAGTAACTGACATATACTGAGAACTGCGGACGGCCCGTTGAGGTTCCGGTAGGTTTGCATCCCCAAGTTATTAATTGGATTAATGAATGTTTGAGCCTGGAGACGAACACAGGATTTGTGATCTCGTCTGTCTCCATTAAGCGCCTTTTCCTTCCCGATGCTGTGACATATATATCTACGATGCGGCTCTGTTGGAACTGAGTGTTGAACACGTTTGACATGCAGTGCGTCTGGGGTTGTGACCGAAAATTAATGTACTTTGTGCTGTGTTAAAATAGAAATGGAGTTCCGAATTTCTCGCCTTAAATATTACCATTTGTCTTTTTCTGGAGTTCTCTTCAGAGACCATGACAGTCAGAGACACATCCTTCAAAAAAATGCCTTACACATGGCCCTAACACCTCTGTAACACCCCCTTAGTGTCATCAGCAGTTTCCATTTTTTTAAACTTTAATTTAGAAATGCTTGTTAACAAGCTGCATGTACATTTATTTATGTAAATGTACATTAATAAATGCACAACCTTTATATATTTTATAGAACTGTGTCAGGATTCTTGTGCAAACATTGTCGTTCATTATGGATGGCTCATTTCATTTGTGGGTTTTCTCTGCGAGATTTTCAATAAAATATTGTGGTTGCTAATGTGTGGTGGGTATGTGAATTATTTATGATGACTTGCTGCCTGATCCATATCTCTTCTATATCCATTTTTTGAGATGTGATGCAAAGTTAATGTACAACGGACAAGGGTGCCGACGCATAAACAAAAGGTTATTTACTTGCTCCAAAGGAGGGATCTTCCCTTGTGCCCCTGAGTTTAACTTTATTACATTCTAAGAAAGTCCACAGTGTACCAGCTGGAAGTGCACTCATAACTGGCCTTAACTTTCGCAGCCAGCCGCCTAACAGGAGGCCTATGGATGTGTGTCCCAGGCGTGGCCTCAATCCGCAGGGTATAGTCCAGTCTTAAGGGCTGTGAAGCCTGTGGGTGTGGCCTGAAACCAGGGGGTATACTTCAGTACCATAATGACTGGCGATCACAGCAGGGCCAGGAATCCATCCATGTGTATTCCCTCGGGCTCCAAGTGTACACACCTGACCCCCAAAAACCCCATCACCTGTCTCGCTTACAAGGAAATGCCCGAACTCTGGATCACATGCACATGCACATCAGAGGCAAAAGTTCATGCTTCTCCACATCTGGCTCTATGGAGCCAAAATTACTTGATTTGCAGTGCTGGACACAACCTGGACCCCACTCCCATGTTTTCACTGGGGGACTAAGAGCTCAGCCCAACCTGTCACTCTCTGCTGGGGTTATTCCAGGAGTAGAAGCGCTTTTAAATGTTATCAAGTCCTTCCCAAATGAAGTCAGTGAAGAGAAAACAGTTATAAACAGTTCAGGTCCTTCTCCTTTTCCAACTCCATTCATGCTGGGCTGGAGCCGCACCACGGGACTGCCACATACAGGGGTGGAGGGGTGCGGTGACAGCAGTGGCTTACAAAGAGAGGGTGTGTTTGTGGGGGTTCCTACAAAAGGCGGCACAGAGGTGCAAGAGGGGGTGCACCGGGGAGTAGGGGGCTTGTTTACTGAGACCGAACGGCAGTCGCATTTCATTGCATTGTGAGAGCGCCACTGCCAGTTGAGCGAGCAGAAGCCGGCTGGAGCTACAGTCCTGGACGTGTAAAATCTGCCACGGGAGTGTCAGGCATTTCGTACTTTGCCTCCAAAAGAGCCGAGTGGACTCGGGGCCACAGAGGGGAGGTCTTGCACTGTGGGACCTGCGGCCGAGGAAGCCTGAACAGGGCTGTAGGTAGGACACACAGCCCTGCACCCTTGAGCGCTGGGGGTTTTTGGGGAACGGCTATGTCGGCGCCGCTGGCCGAGCCCGAGGGCCACTGAGGGGGAGCTGGGCAGTCGGACGCGGGGCCGGGGAATGATGCTGTTTGGGGCGCTAACCGTTCTGCTGGTTCGCCTGGTGGGGGCGAGGAAGGAGGCGTGTGGAAGAGGACTGCGCTCGGCCACAGGGAGCTGGAGCTGTGTGGGTGAGTCTCGGAAAACCGGCCTCCCCTTACTGGGACTGGGAACTGAAACACTGAGCGAGCACACGCTGCAAGGTGGGTAAGATAGATGGTTAGGAAGTTCACTGCAGCGCGGACTGCTCTCATCGGCAGCACATTAGAGGTCGGCTTCTGGGAGCCACACAAAACGCAAATTTAATCATTCTTCTGAAATAACAAAAATGTATTGGTTAGGAGCCTTATGGCTCCCTTTGCAATTTGATCCATCCATTACCAATAAGTGCTTTTCCAGTTCAGGGTGATGGCAGTCTAGAGTCTATCCCAGGAACAGAGAATGTGAGGCAGACTACACCCCAATCCATCACACACACTCATTCATTCACACACATGCAAACACGAAGGGCAATTTAGTCACAAATCCACCTGAAATACACATCTTTGCAGTGTGGGAGGAAACCAGAGCAACTGGAGGAACTGTAGGTATCATGTAGGCATTCTGGTCTTGCTTTGTAGAACACTTCACTTCTGTTCTTGGTCTCCATCACAAGTTACCCTCCAGCTCTTGCTCTGAAAAAAAACATCTGATCACGTCATGCAACGAGGGAATATTCACACGTCTCAGATTGTGCCCTTTCCAATGATTTAACAAAAGGTCCAAAAACAGGATAGTGAAATATAATCTGGTGCAAAGAAGGCCAAATGGTTATTAAACTTGTGCATTTCTGCTGTCGATTTCACAGCCCATCCTTTGTAATATAGTTCAGTATAAGAAAGATGAAATCCTGGGGGGGTGCAGAACAACAGTACATAGGACTGCTTCTGTTATTTCTATTATATTTTAAATACATATCTTTTATGGGAAAATAGGCTTCCTTGCTTCAGAACTGGTTATTTTCAAGCCTTTGCTGCTATGCAGTACAAATGTTGTAAGAAATGTGTGCAAGAAATAGACTTGTAACAGGAACATCTCAAGCCCTCAGGTGGACTTGTCAGCAGTGGAGATGTGCTGGGTGCAAGACCATGGGGAACACTCCCAAAACTTGCCATCCTGAGCAATTTCATTCGAATTGATCGGGCCCTCCTCTGGTCTCAATGGAACCCCATTATCCAGCCTGTTACACCGTTTTGACCTCACGAGACCTTCCATTCTGGTGTGACCCGTCCATCACCAGGCCAACAGCTCTATTGAACTTGTCCATGAGGTCCCAAAGTAGGTGGGGCCCTTCTTAACATCATAGCAACGAGCCTCCGGGGGCCAGAGGTGACTTGAGGAACAGATGTGTCATTTATCATCTTTCTTTTTATCTTCGTCACGGCTCCTGAACTGCGATTCCGTGGATTCAGTGGTGATGGTGTGAGCGGTCGATCTCTTGCTGTCTTTCCAATGGTTTCAATTACATAAATTGGTCCTTCGCAGCAAAAAGCTATTGCTTAGGGCACAACTGGTACTCATTTAAAACCATCATCTTGAAGGAGTTTGTCTGAAACTAGAACAGGATAGTGATAATTGTTCACCGGTACTTTGCAGCTCAGCAGTTTTATATATGAAAGAATTTGATATTTGTATTTCAATAAGTATTTGAATTTTCGAGGTCAGAAATGCTCAAAAATGACCCCAGTATGTCATTATGCTGACTCAGCAAATGCACTCTACCGATTTGCTGTTCTGAAATCGCCACACCACCTTTTGTTTATCTCTGGGGGTTTTGATTTGTAGGGCCTGTTGCTAGGATACAGTGGTTTTGTCCATGAGGAGACTAAGCTGGCGTGAATCTAACGTCACTGAAGCTTTGAATGGGCTCATCACCGAGGAACACTGATTTACCGCGTCATGCAGTGCTGCAAACAGCAGGACACAGGGAGGCGTGAGAAGTGGTGGAAAAGAACAACTGAGGCCGATGAATGAACAATTGTACAAGGGTCAGTCACAAAGTATCCGCAATAATTTGTATTAAAACGAACACATATTACTGCGCATACTTTTTGACTCAACCTCGTACATTTCCACCTGCAAAACAACCCTAGAGGTATTATAAAAACAATCTTAAAATCTCAGTCTTAAGCCCTCATGAGAATCTGTAGCATTTCATACCACAAGTTTTTGTAAAAATGCATCATTCCTAATTATGGTTTGTAAATTGATATATTAGACCAGCTATGTGCAAAATTTCACAAATTACTCTCAGTCACCATTAAATTGATGCATAATGTGAACAATATTAGCTCACTACTAATGAAATTTAGGACCCCTATTTGGAAGGCATGGGAGGGAGGGAGATAATGGGACAAAGGTAACTTTTTTCATAAATGGATCAATTATATGACCGACTATATTGACCCTATATATTTAGGTCTTCTGTCTTTGTGGCCTTTTAACTGTGCGCATCTGTCTCTTCTCTGTAGTGCCAGTACCGTACCTCATTTTCAGTCAAGGTCCGGCTGTATTCCGCATCGATACAGATGGGGAGAGACAAAGGAGGATTGTGGGTAATGCAGGAGCCACGGTTCTGCTGGATTTCCACTACATGGACCAGAAGCTTTACTGGGTCAATACTGAATCTGGGATTATCCAAAAGGCGCCGCTGAATGGAACTCGAAGACGGGTAGGGCTCGGAGAACACACACCTGTGCACCGTTAACTGAACCGTAGGCCATCCAGCTGAGCTGTCACCAGGACTGGTGCTGCTGCTGGATGGTGGTGGCGATTCGAGGGTAGATGTAGGACTTTTGAATCCCTTTTTGGCTTTTTAGCCAAGCCCAATGTGTAGATGTACAAACTAATTTATTTAAAGGGAGGGCTGAGCAATGTCCTTTCAGAGGGAGGACAGGATTCATAGCTACGCCCCTAGCTGTGATTCTTCATAGCCACTTGTGCAGCAAAAAAAGTTTTTCCTCTGCATTTAGATTTGTGAAAGAAAAGGTAGGAGAAAGTCACAATCAAAAGGAACTCAGATGTTTTCCCTGCCTAGATTATTATACGTATATCTTCAGGCATGCCTGCTATGTGTTTCCAGAAAGTTCACTCGGCTGGAAGAGGAATCGCGGGCTTTGCAGTCGACTGGATTCAGAACCAAGCTGTTTGGACAAATCGAGACAAGGGGACAATCGAAAGAGTGGCCTTAGATGGGATCAATCCAAGGACGATTCTAGGAAATTTGTCCCGCCCCGGCAGCATTGCAGTGGACCCCATTGACAGGTGAAACGGTGCCGTTACTATTACTTTGGTTTTACTTTGCTCTGCGGCAGCAGCAGAGGCATTTCAGTACATTTCTTTTCCTTGGAATTAACGTTCCCATTCGGGCAAGTCAGACTAAGGCAACGGGCAGTGAAACTCGTCCCAGTGTGGCGCGGCCCGTCTGCATGTCCCTCATGTTTACCTGTGAGTGTACGGCGAGACCGCTGGAGGAGCACATTCTTCACAACACGGCTGGCACTTAGGTGCAACATGCAGGTCTGGGACACTTGCAGCTGCGAGCCGGGGGGATACCCATGGCAGCGTTTTTTTTTTTCCCATCTTCCTTGCCTCAGTGTTTCCTCATTCATATTATTTTTAATAGTTCATGTTTGAATATTAAAGAAATGTAATATTAAATCAATACACACACATTTTCAGAACCGCTTGTCCCATACAGGGTCACGGGGAACCGGAGCCTAACCCGGCAACACAGGGCGTAAGGCTGGAGGGGGAGGGGACACACCCAGGACAGGACGCCAGTCCGTCTCAAGGCACCCCAAGCGGGACTCGAACCCCAGACCCACTGGAGAGCAGGACTGTGGTCCAACCCACTGCGCCACCGCACCCCATATTAAATCAATAATTGAATTAAATTCAATTTATTTTTAGAGTGCTCTCCTCACAGTGACAGTGATAATATAATGAAGAATGTAATTATTTAAAAAATTTATATTAAAACTAAATTTACAAGCTTACATTCAAATTTACATTTAATATTTTGTTTTAAAATAAATGTTTTAAATATATTTTAATGAATATTTTCCATTGATTCATGTGCTCAAGACATATTTAAAGCACTTGAGCTTGAACAGTAACCAAATTTTCCATTGTTACTGCCGTTAGACTGCGGACCACTGTGACCCTACGGTGGATAAGTAGTTATTAATAATGAATGGATGGACAGATCATTGGATTGTGTGGTGATATATCGAAGAACACCAATATTCAATCAGAGAGAAATGTAAAAGATACTTAGCCAGTCAGCAAAGGAAGCAAGTCATGAACAGAGAAGCTCTGACTTATCAATTAATTTAGCTTTAGTTAATTAATTTCAATTTTTCATTTTTATTATTTCATTAATTTTATTATTACTTTTATATAAGTTTTAATTAATTAGTTTTTAGGCCAGAGAAACTCTCAATGGTACCTTTGCACAATGAGCTACCCATTTATACAGCTGGGTAATTTTATTACTAGAGCAATTCAGGGTAAGTACCTTGATGAAAGGTACTCATTACAGATGTTTAAATCTTGACACTTGAGGCCCGGCAAAATCTCTGATTATGAAATGAATTTTCCCAGGATGCATTTCTCAGTGCCCAGCATAAAAGAGGAGAGCCAGCTGTGGATAAAAAAATTTCTCCTTCTTTTGAATCGTGCTCTGTCGCCATCTCTCCTTCCCCAGGTATATATTCTGGGTTTCGGATGGCACGGTTACAAGCATACAGAAGACTAACCTGGATAACAACACAACAGTGACCACTGTGAAGACCGTGCACCGAGTTGGGGTCCTATCCCTGGACTTTACCGACAAAAGACTTTTCTGGGTTCAGTCCAGTTTCGACGGAAGGACTGCAGTTGGGTCTTGTGACTACGACGGGAATGTGATAAATATCATAAATCAGACTCCACAGTAAGTATCTACCCTCCGGCCTCTGCCTGTTGACGCCAGTGTGTCAAGCTTGCAGAGATACACAACTTTCTGAAAATACATTTCAAGGTATTTTACATACATGACGCCCAATTAAAAATGTTACCTGCCATAAATATTAGCCAACTGTCCAGCTACAAAATCAACCTCTAATTCTCTGCGTTTGAGAGTCCAGCTGAATTGCAAACACACGAAATAACGACACATAACACATCTAACCTTCTTTTCCTCAGAACCCACATTACAGCAATCTCCGTGTTTCTGGAGCATCTGTTTTACACTGACCCAAAGGCCAGGGCCATTAACCGGGTCAACAAGCACATCGGAGACGAACGGATGAACATTGCATCTAAGAAAATGCCACTCCCACTAGCTAATGTGAAGGTGGTACATCCTCTCATGCAGCCGATGGCAGAGGCTCCTCCCACTGCACCGAAAGGTCAGAGTTCACCACTGTTTTGTCTCCCTGACCCTCTTTGTGAAATGAGGTTATTCGTCAGCGCCTTTGCGTGATGAGACTTGTCACTGCACATACGAGGATAAGTCAAAATGTATCCGCTATACATTCATAAAACATTACACAATGTAACAAATTTTGCTGACAATTTCTTTTTTTTTTTTTTTGCATTTTCCATTCAGTTTTGTTAGATCAAGCATAACTGTGGCATTACTTTGTACTATATGTCAGTTTTTTGAAAAACATTACACATTGTTGAAATTTGCAATTTTGGCACCGAATTCCAAACATTGAATATTCCGGTACCTTTTAGGATCTGATACTTTCTAGAATGTTTTGCTACTTTCTACACTGTTCTTGTGCCTTCTAGACTTTCCCAATGGCTACAAAGTACTAAACTAAAACTGACACTCTGGAAGAACTAGTGGTATTTTTATAATGAGTAAACTTTATAATCAATGCAAAATTGACATAACTAAGAACTTTGAAACATTTTGTTGTGTTGTGTTATTGCAGATACTTTCTGACTTATTCTTGTATAAATATTCCCTACAGACTCATAATTAATAGATCCCTTGCTCCTTTAGTCCTATGGTCCTTTCCGTAAAATACCTAGTGATCGACAGCATATCTTAATGAAGACAACAGATTTTGTATTTACTGCAATATTAACACACTGGAAGTCTAAGATTTCCTCGATGGTGAGAACATCTTCACAAAAAAAGCGCTTCGATGAATTCTACAGAAGGGGATGTGAAATCACGATGGCCCGGTGTTGTCTATGACTCGCAGGTGAAGGCTGCGATACTTCGGAGGCCGGCTGCGTGAACGTTTGTTCGAGTCACATCGAGGGCGGTTCATGCCGGTGCAGCGCCGGATTCACCCTCAGCAAACACGGCAACTACTGCCAAGGTACCCTGTGCCTCTCGACACACGTGTGGCACAAGATCAAAGAAAACATCTGCATCCTTACTTAAATAATTCATTTTTTAAAAATTTCCAGGCAAAAGTCCTAAGAACGTAAAAAGAAATAAAATAATAATCTGTGCAAAAATGGTGGTGAGAGATGAAAACAAAAAAATGAATATATAGTCACACACACTGTCTGAAAGCACTTGTCCCGAGGCGTACCGGAGCCTCAGCCAGTAACACAGGGCGCAAGGCTGGAGGGGGAGGGGACACACCCAGGACGGGACAGCAGTCCGCCACAAGGCACCCCAAGCAGGACTCGAACCCCAGACCCACCAGAGAGCAAGACCCCGAGAGCCAAACCTGCTGTGTCTCCGCGCCCCCCAAATATACAGTCACTTGTAGCCAAATACATATTTAGAGATGTAGTTTATGACACAAACTAAGAATCCAATGTTTCTTCGATTGAAGCCCTTGTGCGTTTGTTTCTGTGTCCCAGATGTGAACGAGTGTGCCCTGTGGAACCACGGCTGCACGCTGGGATGTGTGAATGTTCCCGGTTCCTATTTCTGTACCTGCCCTCAGGGGTTTGTGCTTCTCTCCGATATGAAGACCTGTCAGGGTAAGACCCTCTTTCTCAGCTACTCAGCAATAGCAGGGTGTTTATTCTAGGGCTGAATGGACACTGAGAGTCCGACTGGACCAGACCGCAGTGTGATTGGTCTCCAGAGAAGTGAGCCAGGCTGCTCCATCCAAAGCCTCGCGACTGCGGCATGGATCACAATATTATTGGTTTCAATTCATTGGGATATCTTTGTTTCTATCACAAATTGTAAAAAAATTCTTTCGGCTACCAGCTGTCCAGGATCCCAACTCAAGAGCGGTCAATGTGGGAGGGCCTTCTGCAGGATTGGTTATGTCAATGAGTAGAACGGTAAAAACTGGACTGAGCCATACAGTACTTTTCAAAAACCCATCATGATGAATCCAAAGACTCATCATGATGAAACAGGCAGTGGTCTAGAAATCATGACAGAAGTGCAGTGGTCTACTAGTATTGCTGAACCGTCTAGTCTTCTGGAACCTGAGTTCTCAATTATGCTGCTGTGGAAACTGCTGATGACTGTAGGAAACCTGGAAAAGAGGTCTCCGGTGAACAGATGACTGCCACGTAACAGTTAACTTGCATGCGATTCCTGGTTGAACATCCCAGAGCAGCTCTGGAAGGAGGTGAAGGGGCGAGGCAGGGCTCCCAATTGGAGAGTCTGTTCCGCATCTCGTGCGCTCGCATCGGGAGCCTTGCCACGCGACCAGATTAGCTGCCGAGGTGACACCTCTAATAGGGAACATATTTAGTCAGCAGCTTTGGTACGCTAAGCTGCTTTAGCATATTGCCCAGGTCCTGCAGGTAATCATTGTGCAGCGAGGCAGCAAGGAGCACATTATTGCAGGTTAATTGGCAAGAAGACCAAGATTTGGTGGAAGATTTACAAAACCTACCACTACAATATGGCACTGGAGCTAGTACAGTTACTCCCGTGTGTCTCGAAGGTCTGGCGTGTTCTCCACTCGCGATTAAAAATGGAATTGCGGAAGAGTAAAGAAAAAAATTGAAGACACAATGTCCAGCTGGTAATAACAGAGCTCTCACTTCCCTAATTGGAGTATAAATATGTGTAAACCCATATTTGTTACGCTG
Organism: Scleropages formosus; assembly: GCF_900964775.1. Classification (NCBI taxonomy): domain Eukaryota; kingdom Metazoa; phylum Chordata; class Actinopteri; order Osteoglossiformes; family Osteoglossidae; genus Scleropages; species Scleropages formosus. Next base: position 15,985,011 of record NC_041810.1, read on the forward strand.
CCAGGGACTGACTGGGAAGTCAGTTATCGCCTACATTCAGTGCTGGGGCAGCTGGTAATGTAATAGTTAGAGTTGCTGCCTTTGACCCCAAAGGTCATAGGTTCCAATCCCATCTCCAGCTAGAGTACCCCTGAGCAAGGTACACACACACACACACACATTTTCAGAACCGCTTGTCCCATACGGGGTCACGGGGAACCGGAGCCTACCCGGCAACACAGGGCGTAAGGCCGGAGGGGGAAGGGGACACACCCAGGACAGGACGCCAGTCCGTCACAAGGCACCCCAGGCGGGACTTGAACCCCAGACCCACCGGAGAGTAGGACTGCAGTCCAACCCACTGCGCCACCGCACCCCCAACCTGAGCAAGGTACTTACCCTTAATTACTCCAGTAAAATTACGCAGCTCCATAAATGGGCAAAGAATTGTAAGTAGCTTAACGCTGTAAATCACTTTGGAGAGAAAGTGTCCAAAACTAAATGAATAGGGAAAGTGAAAGCTAAATGAATCAATGTCAAATGAAAGATTTGTGTGTTTTGAAGGGAAACCTGAGGTGAATCAATGTCAAATACCATGGCGATGTAGATTATGATGTCAACGTATGAAGTTTGGAACGCTTCACTTTGTGCGGCTTACGGTCCTGCCACATGATCCCCTTGGGGATGGGCGGAGCCTAGCGGGGCGGGGACCGCTTCGTCAGTTCCTTCACCTTTTCAGATGGGATTAGCTCCTGACATCATGGAGGCTTTGCTTCGAATAAGAGGCTTTCTGAAGCCCTCCATCTGCTCTGCGCCGCCCTTCCCAGGAGCCTCTTCAATGTTTTGCTGTCATGATTAGCACGAACATGGCGGACAGCAACTCAAATGATACCCTTGGGCTCTGGGGCTGCTTTACAATGGTCTCTTGTGATTTGGTCCTCATCTTCAGTGGTTCACAGACATTTTTCAGAACTTGCACACGTCCCCAGTATTTTACACAACATCCTGTCTTCATTAAGAGAGTACAGCTGAGCAAGTACGTGATGGATGCTAAACTCAGTGAATACATTTCCAGGGTATTCTTAGTGTTGTGTACTGTGTATTTACGGTGTAGGAATGATGGTGTAATTGCACTGTATGCTCGGATGTTTTTTTGCAGACGGTCTGTGCCGCTAAAGACCTTGATGCCACACTACGTCCACGTCGTTTCAGGACAAGGCGACTGGTCAGATTGAGCGTGAAGTTGATAGTCGAGTTTAGAGGTGATAGCAGGTCTTATAAACACTGGCAGTGTTTCCGTTTACAGAATGGTGCCTCCAACCTGTTTTTGCAGTTTTACATTTATTTTTGATGTGAAAGATGGGAATTTAATGAGGACACAGATTTTCCACACCGTAAGTGTTGAGTATCAGTAGTTGATTTCAGCCCAGCCTTAGAAAGCTTGTGAAGCTACCTTTTGTGTTCCAGCACATTATATTAAAGTTTTACGTAGGGTATAGATTTTTTTTTATTATTATTATTAATTTTTTCAAGTAAAAATCAGATGTTGACTTGGGTTCACAGCCCCTGTTCCTACACATGGGGAAAAACATGCTGATCGATGGTTCTTCCAATCCAGCCTAAGAAGGCCCTCTCATTCCACTGTGCACTGATGTCTCACCATTCCTGCCTTCCCACCCCATGTCTGTCCCCGTCCTGCAGAACTGGTGCCCTGCACAGCGGAAGTCTCTCCCTGCCGCTATGGGTGTGTCCGCCTAGAGCAAAGGGAGGTCTGCGCGTGTTCAGAGAGCTCCATCCTGCAGCCAGATGGGACATCCTGCACCGGTAGGACCATGAAAGACAACGGAGTGACATGACTGGGATCGTCGTGCGTCTCTGAATTTCCTACAAACTGACAGAAGTGGCTTTGGAATATTGTTGTCCAAAAAAAATAAAACAAAGCTAGTATAAAACATTAACATTACATTTTGAGTTTCCCCAGTAATGATGAGGATGTTTCGAAAGTGATCAAGCACGCTACTTACTGGATGGAGAACGCAGGGCATTTTAGAGGATGACTACCTGGGTTGAGCAACCAGTCGCCCCACTATCACTTAAATAAATATTTCTAGATTCTAATGACATTCAACGTGAAATATGTGTGCCTGAACTTTACGGAAAACAGAAAATTTTGGGCTTTCTGCAGATATTTTACCCAAATTTAACAAAAAAGGGATGAGAAAATTAACACATAATTTTATCTGCATTCGCTGTTAGATTAATATCAGCAACATTGAACTTGCAAAGGTCTTCCACTTCATGAAAAATTAATTTTGATTATTCAACACATTTGCATTATAGATGTATATTTTTTTGCATCATCTTACAATGTCACGGTGCAGATGATGCACCTAATGAAAAGCGAAAAGCACAAAAATATTGTAATGAACGGCCCACTGACGTTCGTGCATGGAGAGCTTTGCCTGCAGTGCTGACGTTTAGCTTCACGCCAAGCTGCCGGATGGCAGTACTGTCAACCATGGGCATCTCATGGTGCGCTGGACATTTTTTGGCTATATGATCATCAGTGAGGAGCTGTCGTCTATTATGTTATTTCATCTTATAAACACACATGCTGTCAGATCATTTGTGGGTTTTGCAGCACGATGCCTTACGAACTCACTCTCGCGCGCGCGCGCGCACACACACACACACACACACACACACACACACACACACACACACACACACACACACTACTGTGCTGTACGCTCTCAGTGGTGTGAGAAGTCCAGCTGCGTGGGGTAGTGATGAGACATGGCAGCTACGGGGTCTCCCCACAGGGTGCTCCGAGCTGGACAATGGTGGGTGCAGCCAGGTGTGCCTGACCCTGGGCCCGGGCCGCTGGGAGTGCGCGTGTCGGCCAGGATTCCAGCTGCAGCCCGACAGGAGGCGTTGCTCCGCTACAGGCAAGTCCCACTTGTCCCTGCAGCACATGGGTGTCCAAATATCACTGTCATTGATATGCCCATTAAACTGAAGTTGATTACATTGATGACCCAACATCCAATGAAACACCTACTGTATATCAAATTATATTGTATATTTATTCTTCATTGCCCCTGTCATTGTATTGGACTCACATGCGGTGCTCTCAAGGTCTTTATTAAGCCCCTGGGATGAGGCAAAAGAGTAGTTGGGATCAGCAAGGGTCAGGCAAGGATCGCACGTCATCCAACGGGGCTCGGAGAATTGGAGTCAAAAGCCAGACGAAGGCTCCAGGGACTGGGAGACTGAACGCAAGTGGTGTCACACACAAAGCAGGGGAAGAGAAGGGCAGTTACTTGAGGAAGGTTCCCCACGGAAGAGCTTCCGGGGCACCTTTTTAATCCAGTGTTCCCCTGCTGAGCTGCAGGTGGTACCGATGTACCGGGAGGTGTGACACCTCCAATATACTGATACCCCACAATAAGATGTGTCTCATTGAACGCAAGATTTAGAGACTGACCCTTGACTACCCAGGGAGAGGAAAATAAACTATGGGCAATTTTTAAAAAAAAAAAAAAAAAAATTTTTTTTCCAAAGGTATCCTTTGGAATCAGTGTAACAGTAATCAGACGATTCTGAAGAGGGTCACTGCGTTTTGATTTCATGTCATTTGTTTACCTATCTCCATATTTTAGGGCCTTCCCCATATTTGATGTATGCAAATGTCGTCAGCATCCGACGCATCAGCCTGGATGGAACAGCTGGTCGCAGTCTGGTGGAGGAGGCAGGGGGCGCTATCATGGCCCTGGATTATGACCCAGTGGAAGGGAAGGTACTCGCCCTCCCGGGAGGGTGGAGGACAGATGTATGTGGATGTAGCCAGGCAGGAGTGACAAGACGTTGACTCCAGCGGTTGTATCTGGTCAAATTACAAATTACTGGGGCAGCAGGTAATGCATTGGTGAATGCTGCTGCCTTGTACTTGAAAGAGTCAGGTTCAAACCCCCCCCCCCCCTTCTGCTACAGCACCATTCATCAAAGTAATTCCCATGGATTGTTAAGTAAAAATGAGCAGTAAGCATCTTAACACTAAGTTGCTTCTGAGGAGAGTGTCAGCTAAATGAATAAATGTAAACTTTGAAAGTCATACTTGGCAGTGGACTGTACAAAAGGTCAGTTGCAGGCAGATATGTGAGGTATTTTAAACTCTCCATGTGAACTAAAGGGCCTGAACAGTCACTTTTTCAAACGATTTAAAAAAAAAAAAAAAAAAAAGAAAAAAAAAACCCCCACACGCACAGACCCTGAAACCACTTGTCTCGAGCAGGGTCATGGCGAGCCAGATCCTAACCCAGCAGCGGAGGGCATAAGGCTGGAGGGGGACACACCCAGGACAGGACACCAGTCTATCAGCAGGCACCCCAAGCAGGACTCGAACCCCAGACCCACCAGAGCGCAAGCCCTGGCCAAACCCACTGTGCCACCACGCCCCCCCTGCTAAGATAAAAACTATTGTTCTTAAATATTTACATTCATTAATTTGCTGACTTTTCTCCATCACATCTTACACTGTTTAACTACATACTGCAATTTAACTGTTTACATATACAGGTGGGTCTTTTTTTTTTTTTTATATAAATTGTTTTAGTTTGGAGTTAGTACCCTGCTCAAGAGAGTTTTTATAAATTAAAAAAAAGCAGGTGGGGTAGGAACCTGTGATCTCTGCTAAAGGTCCCAGCTCTAGCCACTATGGCACCTGCTGTCCTATGCAAAGAGTGATCCATGGAAGGGCATGAGTTCAAATGTGACTCGGGTGAATGGAGGACCATTCTACTGCCACCTGCAGTTCATCAGCTGTGTCATCACTGTGTTTCAAACTACCTATAATTTATTTTCATACATTTATGCAGTTAGCTGATGCTTTTCTCCAAAGAAACTTGCCCTGTTAAATTGCTTACTGGGATTTACTCATTTATACAGCTGGGTAAACTTACTGGAGCAATTTAGGGTAAGTACATTGCTCAAGGCCACTACAGCTGGAGAAGGGATTTGAACCTGCAACCTTTTGGTCCAAAGGCAGCAACTCTAACCAGTATGTCACCAGCTGCCTTGTTGAATACAATTATAGTTATGAATTATAATTATGAGGCGGCTCCTACCAACGGATAGGCTTCTGTCCGTGTGCGCAAACCAGGTGTATTTTGGCAACTCGGCCCTGCGGCGGCTGGAGCGAGTAAACCAGGATGGCAGCAGTCGGGAAGTGTTGGTGAGAGAGGGGCTGGACTTGCCTGAGGGTGTGGCTGTGGACTGGATACAGCGCAAGCTCTACTGGACCGATCGAGGGTGGGTCAAATGACGGGCAGCCCCCCCGACACGTTTCAGGAATAAAACTTGAGGAAAAGAAAACATTCTGGCTACAACTGCCAAAACCGTGGATATAAAGTGCACCTGCAATATCGAGTCTCGCCATCATGTAAAGATCTCAACACCTGCGTACAATGCACAGAATTACTTCAGAGTCACGTTACAAACCATTTCATCATGTCCAATGTCTTTTTGGACGCTGTTGTATTTATGCAAATATCTATGGTAATAAACAAGTCTGAAGATTCTCAATCATCCAGGTCATGGTATATCTAAACAACGAAGCTAAAACAAAGGCAACTGGACTTGCATGAGTTTTCTTGAAAACGTTTCACCACTCATCCAAGGGGCTTCTACTGTCCAGTTGCCTTTGTTTTAGCTTTGTTTTATAGGTAATAAACAAGAATTTACGGTAATGTTTTGCCTTTATTTCACTGCCATGAGAATAGTTGCACATCTCAGTTTTTTTTCTGTTAAATATTCAAACTAAATTCAAAGATGCATGAATTTCTTATGAAATCATACTATTGAAATTGAAAGTGCATTATACCCAAGATTTCACAGCACATGATGAGATTTGATGTTATAATGGTTCTGCCAGATCCGTATATAAATATAAATAATTGCTGTAAAACTAGAAGGTTCCCCTCTGAGGATGCTGGATTCTTTCTACGGTCCGTTTAGGGTACTGACACACAGGTCCCGTCTCCCCATACAGACTCGCCACTATTGAACGCAGCGACTTAAACGGCCTGAACAGAGACGTGATCGTTAGGCACGGCCTTCACAGACCCAGAGCGATTGCCATTCACCCGGAGCTCAAGTAAGGGCAATTCCCCTTCACTCGCTATATTGAGAATGCACAGTACGCACTGAAATTAACTACACGGAAAACTGTAGGCCTCTTCACAGCTCTTCTGTTGAGAAGATCTTTTTCTTCGTCAAGATAAGAGTCATTTGACTTTCTTGTGATGCACTAGTGTCCTCACTGGTGTGTTCCATGTTTTGGTCTTCTACCCTGTGCTTCCCAGATAGGCTCTAGGGCACAATGACCCTGACTTAGACAGGCAGGGAAGAGTGAATGATTCCCTCTTGGGTTTCTTGTCCTTGAGGAAATTGTTCTGGACGGACGTGGGCGAGCAGCCAGCAGTTGAGAGCGCCTTCCTGGATGGATCTGATCGTGCGGTTATTGTTAGCACCGGCTTGCTGTCCCCCAGCGGTCTCGCCCTGGACCATGCAGAAGGACGCCTCTACTGGTGCGACAGCAAGACTGGGCTCATCGAGCTGGCGAGTTTGGACGGTTCCCAGCGTCGCGTCCTGGCCCAGAACCAAGTAGGTGAGGCTCGAGTGGCGTGTACCACACCTGGTACTCGTCAATGTACTCACCAACTGGCAAAGACGAAGGATGCGGTCCCCGGCGACTGAGCGCGGATACTCTCACTTTCATCTAGGCCGCCCCTTTGACATTGCTGTTTTTGAGGACCTTGTGTGGGTCACTGACTGGGACGAGCACCTGCTGCTGACGCTGGACAAGCGAACTGGGAGGAACCTTGTGCGCATCCATGGCAATATGGGTCAAGGAGCCTCCCTGGTCATCGTTCACCCCCTGGCCAAACCAGGTACAAAAAGGGTCAGCCTGCTGCACTTGAGAAACTTATGCAAAATGATGAATGCTGTGTTTCATCCCAACTGGCTGGTTCACACAGGTGCCAACACCTGCCTACGTACGAACGGAGGCTGTGACCAGCCCTGCATCATCAGATTCAGCAGTGATGGAACATGCCTACTAGTCAATGCAACTGCCACCCCTGTAGGTGAGCAAGGTGCTCTTCTTGACCATCATATCCTACATAGCTCTTTGGTCATGGTCAAAAACTGTTGAAGATGAAGCAGGGTTACACCACCTTCTCAGACATGTTGACTGTTCCTCTCAACGCTGTACTTCATGCTTAATCACCACTTGTCTCCTACCAGAGTCTAAAGCTGAAAAGGGCCCTGACACTGTTGCCTTGAACAAAACCCTGAACGATGAGGCCTCCCCCTCTGTGCACTCGGAATCAGCATCTACCATGGAGAAGGAAGAGCTGGAGCTCAACGTGGTTACGGAGAAGATGGTGTCTGGTAAAGGGCTGCGGACCTTTGTCTCTGAGGACATCCTGCACAACCAAAACCTTGTTTCTAACCCAGTAGATTAGATTTATTTTCATCCTAGCAACCTGAATTGCTACTATCTTCCATCCAACTTCTAGACAAATACCCTCACTTTTCCTGCTCTGGTTGCTATTGGTTGCATTTACACCAGTCTTTACTCAGTTGGTGGTGTATGTCAGTCTAATCCTAAGATTTGTTGGCAATCCTGCCTAAGAACGACCATCACTTTGTCATTGAGGAAGGCGTGAGACGTAGGCCTGGAGCACGTGTTGCACGGTTGCTTCAATGTAGAAAGTTACTCGGCATCCTGAGGGCCGCTCTGGACCGCTCCTCAAATGCTAAATGTTACATACACACCACATTTACTCAATTGATTATGCTCCTTGTAAAATTATTTCAAATATTTGAAAGCTATGCAGTGCTGGAAACTAGGGTTCTAAAATTTATGGTTTTAGGTTTTCAAGTTAGTTTCCAGTTCTGGGTTCAAGGCAGACAGATTAAAATTCCACCTTATTTCTCTGATTACATTGTGGGCAAACATGACCGCAGGTAATTTACACTGGTGGTCCAGTCATTTTTGGCCAAAGGCTACAGTTGTTACTGAACTGGTTTGCGCGCCGATGAGTCAACAATCAATGTCTAAACTGAGACCCTTGATTGTACTCTGAAGATGCAGTGCACTTCCCACTCTGTGTTGATAACTACCCGATTTATCATGTGATTCAAGATTTCTGGTATCTGACAGTAATACTAATAATTTCAATAATTTAAACGTTCTTGTAGACTGCATTACATACAGAGGGGCATAGGATTGATCCAGCCTTAATTTACACAAATTACAATGCACATACATTTCTTGGTGTATAAGCATTTTCTAACACTCATATTTGAATTACAATCTTAAGGGTGTTTGTCCACTTGTTTTGTCTCTATTTGGCAACCCAGACCATCATAAAAACCTAAGAACAGTGCATATAAAGCTTGAGGTTTTTGTATATTAAATACTCATAAAATACTCTAGGCATGAGCACCCTGCAGGTCTTTGATGTCTTTGTGTCCTTGCAGACCAGGACGACTGCTCATCTTTACAGTGTGACGCCAATGCCCAGTGTGTAGTGGAGGGGGGCAGTTCTACCTGTCAGTGTCGACTGGGCTTCACAGCCAATGGGGAGCAGTGTTTGGGTAGGTGGGCGGGATGGGGGCGGGGCCGGAAACTGGACTCCAGAACCCTATTTGCTGAAATTTACTGAACGAAAGTGGGCAGGGCTGAGTGTCAGGTCAGACAACACACAGTGGAAGATTAAAAAATACACACACACACACACACACACACACACACACACACACACACACACACACAGAATAGAGAATGTTAATGAGCAGTACAGAAGCTCCATAGCTGTTATTTTCCCAGCTAACAAAAAGTTATTCTGTCTTTAAAGTAGTACTACATTAACACAAACAAAACATGAGTGAAGATGACATCTCCCTGGAAGGGAGGGAAGAAAAAAAAAAAAAAAAACTTTACGTGAGGAATTTAAACTGCATGGAATACACATTGATTTTAGCTACTTGGTTACTAATGCTACTATTGACACCAACTTAGCAGCGGCCGCAGACACGTCAGTCCAGGTGGTCCGAGATGCTAATGATCCCATTCAGAGGGGGCACTAACCGCAGGTGCGATGAGCTCAGGGTGCCGTCGCCACGATGAGGGCATTGTGCTGCTCTCTCCATACAGAAATTGACGAGTGCCAGTTGGGGACGCACACCTGTGACCCCCACGCCGAGTGCCTGAACACGGAGGGGCACTACCTGTGCAGGTGTATTCCTGGATACAGCGGGACAGGGTTCGAGTGTCAAAGTACGTCTTCAGACATACATCCCTGACGCTATTTTTGAGCCCATGTGCAGTGCCGGCTTAGGACAACGAAAGCATTTGCCCCCATCCAGCAGGCCCAGATAAAGTGGTGTTACACACACTTGCCCGATATGACGCATGAACTGCTACCCATGTGTATTTTTGTGCTTTGTATGATGTTCACACCCTGCGTGGGAAAGAGCGGTCAGATTTAAAATGAACAGAATCACGGAAGCTGTTCTGACGCCTACGATAACCTCGCCCCCACTCTGAGTACAGAGAGCCCCGTCACCGCCCCGGCGATCGAACCCAGCAGTCCGGCGGAGGCGACCACACGAGACAGGAGTCAAGGCGCCGTGGAGAAGTGCCCCGCCTCCCATGAGTCCTACTGTCTCCATGAGGGCGTGTGCTTCTACGTGTCCGATATCAAGTCCTTCGCTTGCAAGCAAGTACTCTACAAAGAAGCTGGAGGGGGGTCAACTGTGTCTCTCTCTCTCCCCCCCTCTCTCTCTCTCTCTCCCCCCCTCTCCAAGTGATACAACTTCCAGGGACATTCCCATATTTAGATTGTCTATGTTTATTTTCTCTTAATAATGAACATTACAATGTCTTAGTGTTTAGTGCACAGTACAGAGCTCATCATTCTGGACACTAGATGGCAGTAGTGCAACATGACTGATCACAATTTTGCCAGTCAGTTTTTTTTGTGGTCTTTCCATGAAAGCGCATACAAATTGATGTGCATGTGTCAAATCATGTAAAAGTGTGTGCTGTTTGCCTAGGAGTGTGAGCTGTCTATTCCTAGTTGTGTGTCCAGCTGTGCGACTATGTGTGTGTGTTCGTAGCTGCCGTTCTGGGTACCTGGGTGAGCGCTGCCAGCACAGGGACCTACAGTGGTGGGACCTACAGCACAGGGCGCAGGAGAAGCGTCGCAGCCTGGCCATCACCACCTGCGTGATTGTGTTCGTCACCCTACTCTCTGCTTCCGCCTGCGCCATCTACCGCTACAGGTGAGAGTCAATGACAACCACACGTGTTCAAAATGACCATAAAACCCCAAAGAGGTACAGGAGAAAGGGGGGGGGGGAGTTTAAATTCCAGCATGCTCTGGGCAAACCAATTCAAGTTGTCTTACATGATGGATCCTATGAATGGTCCAAGAGCAGGACCAGGCAGCTCCAACCCAAGAGCCACTGGGAGCATTTTAAAATGTTCCCGCTGCAATTGGAACCCGGGATCCTTATTTACTAGACAAGTCCAACCAGCTAAGCCAGACCCCCCAACTCTTGGACACGGAGAGGAAATGTGAAAAAGATTTTTAATCTCTTATTATAGGAGGTGTAGGGGGGATTACGGACAGGGTCCTTCGGCATGAATCCGATGGGGGGTATTAAACGTGCTCCTTGGCAGGTGTCTGTCACATGGTATTGGCATGCCTCACGGAAGGAGGTTGGGCTGCAGGGGCAAAGGAACTGGACCTTCTACATGTCTGCTCTTCCTGCTGTATTGTTCTCTCCTTCTCCACACTTTTTTTTTTTTAATTCAAAAAAAAAAAAAAAAAAAAAACTACTAAGCACCTGATTGCCTCCGCAAACGTATCCCAGGGTCACGGTCACGCTGTGCCAGGCAGGATCTTTTGACTCACAAAGCAGCCCCCTCCGCCACCAACCCCCAGACCCACAAACCCCGCGCTTCCTGCACTTCCTTGTGGATGCGCACGCTTTCAATTACATGCTTGGTTCGTCTTGTACTACAGCAATTACCCGTCAAATTAGGTCATTTCTGTGCCCAAAAATGGACCCAGTGATCTATAACCTTATTTAAACGCTGCGTGGTTGCCAATATTTCTGCTCCAAATTGCCTGTCGCACTTGGCTGGTGGGCCTTTCCCCCCCCCCCTTGCACTGCTCAATCTTTCAGTCTGCAAACTCAGCCCCAGACCCCCATCCCACTCCGTCCCTCGGCCTCAAACCGGCCCTCTTGGCACCCCCACCCATTTCTCTGGGGGGGGGGGGAGAGGGGGGAAAAAAAAAGTTTACCACTTTTCAAAAGGATCAGGAAAACAATTATCATAGAGCAGTTCACTGTACATCCAGTCACTTTATTTTGCACCATTCAGCAGTTCCTCTCTTTACATACAGCGCTGTTCCTTTAAATCTGCCTTCGAACCCAGCTTGGCCCAAGGTGATACACCATGGCCCATGGAAATAAATACTATAGACGCCCACCTGCCTTAATTGTGTCCCAGGAGAGACTCTTCTGAAGGCCTTAGATGTATACCAGCTGCTCTCAAGCGAACATACATTCACATGTTCTGCTGGCATTTGCATGCCCCTTTATTAGAAGGCACCCTCATGGTGCCATCAGTTTCCGAATGACGTGACTTGGAAATTCGTAGTTTCAACGCAATTAGTCTATTTGTCCGATTGCTTTTCAAGTGCAGGGCCATGGTGGTCCAGCACCTATCTGTGAAGCATTGAGCATGTGCAAGGGTACACTCTGGGTGGGGTGTCAGTCCATCACACAATCTCACACACACTATCTAGTTTGTTCTGTTTAGTATTATTTACTAGTTCACCTGAAACTCATGTCTTTGCACAGTGGGGGGGAAACCAGAGCACCAGGAGGAAACCCACATGAACATATGGAGAAGTGAGCCAAGCTCGTAGCCATGTCTGAACGAGCAGCACTAGTGCTACCTGCTGCATCACCACGTGCACACACTCCTTTACTTTGTGTTCCGGGTCTAGTAATCCGGAACCAGTTCCCTCTCAATCCAGTGACCACAGATTGTAACGCAGTCTGACCCCCCCAGGTCCAAGTGGACCTCAAAGAAGCAGTCGGCCACTGACGACACGAGCGGGAGTGAGGACAGCGGTACCGAGACCACCGACAGCAGCACACCAGAGGCGAGTCTCGCACCCTGCCTGGGGTTTCGAACCTCTCCAGGACTGTGGCTGTCCTGTACGGTTGTAACCGTTCTGCCCCCCTGGTTTAAAGACCCAGGCCAACCATGGCATAAGGGCTTGAGTCTCTGCACTATGTTTCAGGACAGATTCAAATCTCACCTTCTGTTGTAGTACCCATGATCTAGGGACTTGATACAGTAAAAATTAAATAGTAATTTAGTGGTAAACCACTGTAAGCATCTTAACATTGTAATTCGCTTCCTGGAAGGATGTCAGGTAGTAAATAAATGTAGATATCCATGGATGACAGCATGGCGTACATTCCATCAAAGGGAGGCCCTTTCTGACCCCCCCCCAGTGATGTCACAGAGGTGGGAGTGCTCCTTTACTTGGTCATCATCCATCCCTCCGGCTTCACAGCTCAGTCCTTCATCGGCACCCTTCGGCTCAAAGCTGGCACCAGTGGAAGTGAAGGCTTGTCCTCTGGGGTTCGCAATACGTTGCTCCAAATATCGCCACGGATACTTAGAAGGGGAGGGGCGGTGGATCACCTTCGGATGCGAGGATTCATGGGAATTCGCTTCCTTTGTTTCCCTAATTAGGAAATCCAGTGGCGTTCTCTGGGCTGTCACTATCGGCACCGACTCCTGAATGTTAACACCCTGTAATCCTGCTTTAAAGCCTTCAAGTTTAAAAGCAAGGGAACGAGGGGCGGGGGTAGTGTATGACATACCCCTAGCAGGAGGGGGTGTAGGTTAATACCGTATTTCTACCCCTTTTGTCTTGAGATGGATTCTCAAAGTTGTCCCGCCTGCGGAATGTGCGAACAAGCGTTTGTTTGGAAAAGCACAGTACGTGACAACTTGTGCAAGCGTGTTTATGCCACCCCCCCCCGGTCCATTCCAGCTCTGTGTGGTTCTGGAGGACAGCACCGGTGGAGGCGGCAAAGTCGTTTGCGTGGTAGGGACTCCGAGACAAACGGGGTGTCCCTCGGGTTCTTCCGAAACAGGTACATATATGTTCTACCTGGGGGGCTCCGCTGCTTACAACCCGCATCACCAAAATAACATGACTAAACTCTCATAAGGCAACACAACAGCATAACTCATCTTCTCACTGTAGCCTTCATTACTGCAGTCAGGGGGCTTGGCTTAATTTCTCTGCTCTGTCTACCCAGGGGAGTGTGTGGTGTCAGAGGAGGCGGGGCCAAGTCCCAGGGATGACCGAGGGACCTTTCAACAGGAATGCTGCTGCACCACATTGGAAGGGCTTTCACCTCAAGTCTGCTGATAAGGTTATCTTCCGGGATGACCCTTGACTTGTTCCCACAGCAACCGTGACCACTTGCCGGGAGCATCACGCAACAAATCCAGGTGCACCAAGAAACGTGGTTGTTTGAATCACCTGGGCAGCCTGCAAACTTGAAATCTCATGCAAATCAATGAGCGCCCCCTAGAGGACAAAGGAGCTGACACCAGGAAAAAAAAGCTATACTTCATGTAGACACACACACACACACACACACACACACACACACACTTTCAGAACCGCTTGTCCCATACGGGGTTGCAGGGAACCGGAGCCTACCATTTGTGTTTCCCTTTGTGTGCTGCTGCCATTACCATTTCAACCTGAACATCGGCAGAATCTCACACATCCTGTTTACTGAAATTAATGCTCTACTGGTGAAATTGAACAATACTGTCGACTGATCTGCAGAGGCGTCGCCCCTGTGCACAACTGCTACGGCAAAGAATACTCTTCAAATATGGCACAAAATAGAGTGTATAGGAAAATGATACTCACTGGCCACTTTATTAGGTACACCTTGCTAGTAGCAGGTCAGACCCCCTTTTGCCTTCAGAACTGAATTAATTCTTTGTGGTATAGATTCAACAAGGTTCTGGGAACATTACTCAGATTTTGGTCCATATTGACATGATAGCATCACGCAGCTGCTGCAGATTTGTCGGTTGCACATCCATGATGCGGATCTCCCATTTCACCACATCCCAAAGGTGCTCTATTGGATTGAGATCTGGTGACTGTGGAGGCCATTTGAGTATAGTGAACTCATTGTCATGTTCAAGAAACCAGTTTCAGATGATTTGAGCTTTGTGACATGGTGCATTATCCTGCTGAAAATAACCATCAGAAGATGGATACGCAGTGGGCATAAAGGGATGGACATGGTCAGCAACAATACTCATGTAGGCTGTAGCATTTTAAACAATGCTCAATTGGTACTAAGGGGCCCAAAGTGTGCCGAGAAAATATCCCCCACACCGTTACACCACCACCACCAGCCTGAACCGTTGATACAGGACAGCATAGATCCATGCTTTCAAGTTTATGCCAGATTCTGACCCTACCATCTGAATGTCGCAGCTGAAATAGAGACCCAGACCAGCAAAGTTTTTCCCAATCTTCTATTGTCCAATTTTAGTGAGCCCATGCAAATTGCAGCCTCAGTTTCCTGTTCTTAGCTGACAGGAGTGGCACCCGGTGTGGTCTTCTGCTACTGTAGCCCATCTGCTTCAAGGTTTGACGTGTTGGACGTTCAGAGATGCCCTTCTGCATACCTTGGTTGTAACAAGTTTTTACTTGAGTTACTGTTGTCTTTATCAGCTCGAACCAGTCTAGCCATTCTCGTCTGACGTCAGGCATCAACAAGGCATTTTCGCCCACAGAACTGCCACTCACTGGATATTTTCTCTTTCTTTCTGACCATTCTCTGCGAACCCTAGAGATGGTTGTGTATGAAAATCCCAGTAGATCAGCAGTTTCTGAAATACTCAGACCAGCCTGTCTTGCACCAACAACTGTGCCATGTTCATAGTCACTTAAATCACATTTCCCCATTCTGATGCTCAGTTTGAACTTCAGCAGATCGTCTTGACCACGTGTACATGTCTAAACACATTGAGATGCTGCCATGTGATTGGCTGATTAGATATTTGCATCAACAAGCAGTTGAACAGGTTTACCTAATAAAGTGACCAGTGAGTGTATAACATGTGTCTACACAATTCTTGCTTTACTTTCAGCTCTGATCCCAACCACTATTAGTGAGATGCAGGAATTATGTCAATTTTACTAAACCAGCAGTGAATTCTATTGCACCTGCCATAGATGTGAGGTTTTAAATCTGATTTAATGCTCCAAGAGATTTACCTGGGTACATGGAAAGTACCCAGGTACTTGTGGGGAACCCCACCCCCACGATAACTGAATTGCTATTCAATTCATTGAGATGCAGGACCTTTGAGTCACTTTGCTTTTACTTTTCTGTTGGTCTCTCACACACACACACACACACACACACGTATTGCCTAGGTGTACTCAAACTTTTGACAGCTGCTGTGTTTTGAGAAGTTTGACTACAAGAAAAGACTGCAGTTGGGGGAAGCATCTAGACTTTGTCCTGCTCTTGCAGTGTCCTCCTTGGTATTCGTCACTGCAGTTTGTTCTGGCACCGACTCCTATTGCTCCTTGAGGGTGAAATTACTAAACATACTGAGGTCAACAAGACCATTTTAGGGCTATTAGTATTTTTTCATAGAAAGGAATAGTTTTTTGAAAAGGGGCAAAACATGAAATGTAATTATTTCCAAGGGTTAGTATATCCAGACAGAACAGAAATGCTACACGTGGCCCTAAACCAGGTGGGTGTGGGTTTGAATACATGACTTCAAGCCTGCCTCTTACTCTCCATTGCATACGGTTATATGCTCCAAGAACGTCGCCCGGTATGACCTTTATAGCACTTAACAGAAGTTTCTCAGACTTCCGATTTTTTTGGCAGAATAGCAGCTCTGTCCATAATTACATATTACAAATCAAGAACAAAAGCAGCAATACAGGCTGTTCATTTCTTCTGTATTAAAAGATTTCACAGAATGGGGTCTGGCATTTTTAATGAGTTCAAGCACATAAACAGGTTAATTTTCTATGTATATATGCTTTTCTCCAAGGCAACTTACATTATTGGGCTTGTACACAAGACTACTTACACCAATTTACCCCCATTTGTACTGCTGGCTAATTTTTACTGTATCACTTCAAGGCAAGTACCTCAGTCAAGGGTACCAGAGCAGGAGGTGGGATTCAAACATGTATATTTTGTTTGCAAGGTGTCAGCATTGACCATAACTGCACCTGCTGTGTAATATTCACATCATGTATCAGGTACATTGATCACTTTGTGAATTTTAGATGTCACCTTCTATTCAGTGACATTTTGCACAGGAAACGGTGTCCTCCTCTGTCCTTCGGCCTAGCGCTCACAAACCATCCCAAAGAGTGCGACCGGTGCATCCCGAATTATCAGCATCTCTCAGTGATCTGAAGCTGTGCTGCCTCCCCCTCCAATCCCACATGTTTCCAAAGGGGGGAAAAAACAGTCCAGTTCAAAAGGTCAAAGAGTGGGGAAAGTATTGGGATGTGTTGCTGCTGTCAAAATCAGGGGCTGCAGGTCCTGCGAGTTCCAGCATGTGCTGATTTCATTGTTCAGGTGCCTACAGCCACCTTAGAGATGTTCCAGCCCAGGAAAGAGTCCTTGGCAACAAGCGAAGATTTCAGTGCTTTGCCAGTTTCCTTATTTAATTATTGGTCAGCAGCTCTCGATAGAAACATCTGCAAAGTTATTGAAGTTACAGTATGTCAACATTGATTTAGCTGACACTCCTCCAAGAGGACTTGCATTGTTAACCTAGTTATTCACCCAGCTGTACAGGTGGGTAAGTACAGGTTAGTACTTTGTTCTAAAGGTGCTACAGCCAGAGGTGAGATTCAAACCTGCAACTTTTGGGTCCAAAGGCAGCAGCTCTAACCACGACGCTACCAGCTACATGTCCATTATAGAGCACTGCATCCTCAGCACAGATTTGTAGTGTGTTCACAAAGCTACAAACAAAGCAAAGGACACACTTAAATGTGTAATTAATACAAACATTAGACTTTCACATAGAAACCCAGAGAGCATCTTCACCAGCTGTAATAAAAATACCAATATTTATATTATATGCTGCTGAAACATGGTGGAAGCAGCAGTTCCTGGATGAAAGTGCTGGTTCATTTGCAATTAGCTATGCATTTAACACAGGCTTCTCTCACATCCGAGTGAGAGCAAAAGCACCTTCGCTAAAGATCAGATCGCAAACAAGCGACTATTACAGCATAGTTTTTCCTTACTGAAACCACCATTTTCCTAGACATGCTCAAGGAGGTACCTGTACAGGCAACAGAAATAGCAAAATATGTTCACAAAACTGGTGAGTGGCTAAAGACTAAAATTACAAAAAGGCATCAGAAGAGAAATGGGTCTGAAAAGCAAGAGTTTTGAGGCCCCTTGCAATGCTTGGAAGGATTCAGCAGCTGTGAGGGACAAAAGAAGCTCACTCCATCAGATCAAGCCCAGAAACGGAGCCCGTTCACTTTTGATCTTGGAACTCTCTCGTGAACAAGAACACCAAGGGAACAAGCAAATATACTTTCGCATGGGGTTTGGCTGAACTCGCACTTGTCAAACTGTAGCTTACATGGAGAAAATGTGTCCCTCAGACATCAGCTGTCCCATCGGGGACTCGCTTTCCCAAGGCTGTGAAGATGACGCAGTGTCTTTCCTCGGACCCATCAGAGACCAAATCGATATTGATTTTATGAGGAGGCCACTCTTATCTATACAGTGCCCTCCATTAAAAGACCAGGACAAGCCTGGGTAGCCCCCCAAATAACACTAGATTGGTCCTGCAATATAGACGAAATTGGACCAACATCAATTTCTTCTGTATTGCTCTTCAATAAAGCCAAAAGTGGTCCGGTCCTAAAAATAACTATACTGAGGAATTTTAAACACACACACACACACACACACACAATAGTATGTCATAGCTACCAGACAAAAAGGTTTTTGACTCATACCCCCCTGTATTCTTATTAAACCACAATCAAGATTTTGTGATTAAATATTTTGATCATTCTATCACAAAACAGACCTTTATGGTTATGGTCCACACCAGCCTCTCTACAAATATTTAGTTCACTCAAGTGAGCAACTTACTGTTATTAGAAAAGTTCACATCTAACCTGAATCATAGAGTTAATGATTTAAAAAAGTCAATTTTTTGGAACTGCTATAGTGCTTACTTATACCCATATTTTGAATATGTACATTAGAGACACTAATGAAGAAATAACCCACTGTATTCATATTAGGTGGGGGAATTTATTCTGAATAGTGCTGAAAATGAAAAATACACTTGTGTACAAAAAGTGCATCAGTACTCAAAAACCCCTTAACAGATTTTGAAAAACCAAAAAAAATCACAAACACTAGAAGTGGATCATTACAGGCTTTTTTTTTTTTTTTGAGACTGTTCGCACAGTCTGGTCACATTCTGTTCAGCTGTTGGGAATTAAAACAGGGATGAAAGGGCTAATCCACCTGAGTGAGAGGGGTCCGCGCTTGGCTGGGTGGGGACGACACCGTCGCTCTCTAATTTCACTGTCAGACAGGCACGCTGCCCCCCACACACACACACACACACACACTAGCTGTCCACTCAAGGGCTTTACTCTGATCCTGCAGGTCATTGCTCCGTTCCCCCAGCTTCTGACCTAGGTGAGGGGGGGTAAGGTGGTAGGATGGTGGATTTAGGACCAGATAATACATGCATTTGAGCGTTTGACACATATGGCGCATGGCTGAGCGAGGGGCCTCTCCGTCACCGGAACGGACCCATCGATGTCCGAGTCGGTTCCAGAAGCGCGTGTGAGAATGTGAGCAGAACCGCTTGGGTCGCAGTTCAGTCAATCTTACAGTGAGAATGACCACAGATACTGAGACACACATGACTATATGATGCATCTTCATATACCACAGTTTGAAAAATGCCTAAGAAGTTGTACTTGAGAGAAATTGAACATCGAACACATGCAAGAACATTTTACCTTTGCTCAATTTTTATATCTGGCAAGTAGATGTGTTTTACTATGATGGCACACACCAGACACTCCCTATACAATTGTGTGTTTGGCTCAAATGTGCAACTTACTTCCTCTAGAAAGAACAACACCCGAGTCCTCGTCTTCGGAAGACTTAATACCTTGTTGAAAGTTCTTGGACACTGACATTTGAAAATGTTACATATAGAGATTCTTCCTGTCTTTTTTTCTGGGCACTGAAGTCTTTCAGCACATCTGTTCAACATTTACTGCTGTTAGACATGCAAACTGCTTATTTGACAAAGAGGATGTTATTCTAGCAACTGATTTAATTCCATTTCACTGATTTTATCTAGGGGGAACAGTAGCACGGTGGGTTTGGCCGGGTCCCGCTCTCTGGCGGGTCTGGGGTTCGAGTCCTGCTTGGGATGTCTTGCGGCAAACTGGCATCCCGCCCTGGGTGCGTCCCCCTCCAGCCTTGCCGGGTTAGGCTCCGGGTCGCCACGGCCCCGCTTCAGACAGTGGGTGATTTTATCCATGATCTACTAAAATAACTGCATGTTGCTTTTAATTAAAAAAAAAAAAGCAAATGCCTGCACTTCAGAGCTGGTCCTTTTTAAAAAAAAAAAAAAAGGGGGAAAAAAAAAGGATAGTCAACCACTTAGCTGCTTTACAAGAGATATCTCAAAATGAGAGAAGAGCTGCAATTACACTATGTGTCCAGAAGGCGGCAGTACTGAACAGTGAACTGCCTCCTACAGTTTCCCAGCAGCTCCAGGCCAACTGCTGTATTAGTGCGTGAGGGGAGTCAACTTTGGCCCCAATAATCTATAAAGATGTCATTTACAGCAGGGTGAAAGCTAATACAACCTTTGTGACGCTAATACTGTACACCAAATAAACTGCTCCACTCATTAAGTAAAGCAATATATAGATCCCGTCACTGTTTACCGTCGAGCACCTTGTCTTTCCCCACATTGTGCCTCATGCAACGTTTTCGGGAGACTCGCCTAGTCGATCGGCGGCCCTCTCCTCATCGATCCTGACCTCTCGCGGTCAATTCTTCCTCGGTTCACGTGAAAGTAGTGCAGCTCTGGCGCTGGGAGAATTAAAGTGTTGGATTTTCGCACAATAGCAACTGAGTAACTTGTGATTAATTAAAGGGAAAGCACTGGAAATCCTTAGCCTAGAATTTGTGGGAGGGCTTGTTTCAGTACATGGCTTCCTCCTCTTCATGAGATTTTTTTTTTTTTTTTTTTTTTTAAAGTGAATACTTGTTTGTTTATTGTGGGGGGGAATGCAGAGTAAAGTGTTGCCTAACATTAAGTTTTATATAGTAAGCTGTTTGAGAGGCACTCAACCAATCTCACACTGTCCTTTTGCTCAGCCCCGTACAAAGTGCCTCGGGTGGAAATTACCTTCAGGATTTAATGATCTGTAAGAAACAATTAGAGCACACAGTGCAGAGTGTGGTTCAAGAAACGTAATTCAAGATACACAAGAGATGTTCAGAGCCGTTGAAAAATACACACGGGGTATAACAAGGATCCAGTCCAACAACCAACCTAAAGCCACAGAGAACACCACCCAGTATAGCCAACATACAACCTCATGACCTGAGACCAAGAAACTTAACTGACTTTTCAAACCTACCTACCAAACCAGAACTAATCCAACCAACACAAAAAAAAAACCACCAAACCACACCCAACACCTAAACCAAGCCTAACCAGAGGGGGGGAGCCATCAAGCCAATCCACCAACCAACCAACCAACCACTCAAAGCCAAAACAGACCAAGTCTCAACCACCAACAGAAACCAACCAAGCCTATTCCCAACTACACAAAAGAGGAAAAAAAAAAAACCCATAAAACCAAACCAACAAATCAAGTGCAACACACCAACTCAAAACCATATCGCCAACATACCAAGCTTAACAACCAACCATCAAGCCAACCCCAACAAAGCCAAACCAACAGACCAAGCCTAACTCACCAACTAAACCACACCCTTATGAGTATTTTATTGCGGTTATCAAGTGGGCACCTCCCTTTGTCGGGGTTTCGTTAAATTAGGCCCACAACACCTCCAGAAGGCTCAAAAGTGCAGTCCGGCATCCCAGACCCATCCCCCGCCACACACATTCGATACCCTTCGCCCTCAACAAATAGTGCAACCCCACTAACTCAACCAGTTAACCCACAGCTCCATACATACCTTCTAACCTTACCTCAATTCCTGCCAGCAAACCAACTGCAAACACCCTACTCCACAAATATAAACTATCCTACTTAACAAGGCCACATCTCCTTAATTATCACCAGCTGCCTCCCATTACTCACCACCTGCCACTAATTTTCAACCACTACAAACCTCTTTCCAGCCTGTAACCCCAAGTACCCTGGTCTTTTTTTTTTTTTTCCCCAACCATTACTACTGACTTGCCTTCTCAGCTGCCTCAGACCGCCCCTTCGCCACCTTTAATGAGTGGCCTCTAATGTCAAACTCCTGCAATGCCGTAGCTGATTTAGCCACAAACCCTCTAACACCAATGTCTACCGGCGTCATGTGAGCCCGCCATCCATGGTCCCTTGCCTCTGCCACCAGATCTGCATACAGTTTCCACTGGTATGCCTCCCCAACAGTATCCTCGAACAGCACTGTTAACTCTACAAAGTACACAATACGCTCTCCCTCCGAATATAACACCACGTCTGGATGCAGTGAAGTAACAGCAATGACCTGTGGAATAACACCCCCCCCCCCAGAAAAAACCTCCATCTGCTGCATCCCTGGGGTGTAGCTAGGAATTCTAAGAGTCCTGCCCAACCCCAACATCTTTTGCATTAGGAAGGCATACAGTAGTGTGTATAGTGACATTTCAATACTTTAGAGATCCACCCGCTCACTGCACTCACACCAGTCACTGCTTTGGAGAAACGCGTATGGTCGCCAAATACGGTACCTCCAGAAAGTCATCACTCCTGTAAAAGTAGTTATCCAAATATTTACGTGAGCAAAATTAAAAACAAGAACTAATTACATTGAGGGGGGCTGTGGTGGCTCAGGGGGTTTGGCCAAGTCCTGCTCTGTGGAGTGTCTGGGGTTCGAGTCCCACTTGGGGTGCCTTGTGACAGAGTGGCATCCCATCCTGGATGCGTGCCCTACCCCTCCAGTCTTGCGCCGTGTTAGGCTGCAGTTCGCCGGGGGTCAGCCAGTGTGTGTATGTGAAATTACATTGATTCAAGTGAGACTCGAGCCCCAGATCCACCGGAGAGCAGGACCTGGATAAACCTGCTGCGCCACCATGCTCCCTCGTAGTATCAAATAAATTCATATCAGTTCAGATGCTCAAAATTCCGAAAAAGGCCAAACCCTGTAGGGCCAGTTATATTCTTTTACCTTGATTTACTCAGTGGGACTCACTGATTTGACACTTGTTACCTGGTTAGGAGACTGATTAGACAATACACACACACACACACACACACACACACACACATTTTCAGAACCACTTGTCCCAGACAGGGTCGCGGGGAACCAGAGCCTACCCGGTAACACAGGGCGTAAGGCCGGAGGGGGAGGGGACACACCCAGGACGGGACGCCAGTCCGTCGCAAGGCACCCCAAGCAGGACTCGAACCCCAGACCCACCGGAGAGCAGGATTGTGGTCCAACCCACCGCGCCACCGCACCCCTTAGACAATACATTTACAGTTATTTATTAAGAAGATGCTTCTCTCCAAAGCAACTTCCAATGAACTCTATGTAGCATTAGGAGCCCACAGACCTTATTCAGCAAGGTGACTTACACTTCTAGATACACTACTTACAGTGGGTCACTCATCTATACATCAGTGGAACACACTCTTTCTGTCTCTCACACACACACTATGGGGGAACCTGAACAGCGTATCTTTGGACTGTGGGAGGAAACCAGAGCACCCAGAGGAAACCCACACAGATGTGGGGAGAACATGCAAACGCCACACAGACTGAGCAGGGATCAAACCCATGTCCTCTTGCACCACCCAGGTGCTGTGGGGACAGTAGCGCTACTCGCTGTGCCCAGTATGGTGAAGACACAGGGTGTACAGCAACTTCACTCCAACATTTAAGTTGTGCTGCTGACACTGATATCCTGGTTATAAAGTGGATGTAGAGTTTATGCACAGTCTTTCTCTCTCTCTCTCTCTCTCTCTCTCTCTCTCTCTCTCTCTCTCTCTCTCTCTCTCTCTCTCTCTCTCTCTCTCTCTCTCTCTCTCTCTCTCTCTCTCTCTCTCTCTCTCTCTCTCTCTCTCTCTCTCTCTCTCTCTCTCTCTCTCTCATCTTCTTCCTTACTTGCTCATCCATCTTGGTAGAATGGCTTTATACTGGCAAGGACTCAGGACACTGTTCACCTTCCACTTTTTTTTTATTTTTAAATATATCTTTCTATCAGTTTACTCCCCTGAGTTGTGCTTTTCCACAGGTTTACCTGAAATTTGTTGTTTTTCTTTTTTTTTTATTATAAAAATGAAAATTTTAAAAAAAAGAGCACATTTTCACCTATATTGGGTATTGTGTGGAGTCACACAACAAATGCACTTCCAGGTAGCGGAACCCTCTAGAAACAGCTGCTTTCATTGAAAATCACAACTGATCACAGGTGGGAGACAACTAATTTGTTGTGCGACCTGTAAGGGTACTGCTTATACCTATGTAAGTTCACACTGCAGCTGTATAGGGGGTGTTCTCTTTCCGCTTATGAGGTTTTTTACTGCAATAAATCAAGTTTCAGAATGTTATGTTCACTTGAATAATGTGGGTTACTGCATGTAAATAATGGAACAAGGTCAATTTAATTTGCTTTTATATTTGTTAAAGAAGGCACCAATTTTGAGTGAGAGTGGTGACCTTCTAAACCCACTGAATACACACTGTGTGTATGTCTATATGCATATACATGTATTTGTCCATATATATTATGCATAAGGGGGGCGGGGCGGCAGCTTTGGCCAAGTCTTGCTCTCTGATGGGTCTGGGGTTCGAGTCCCTCTTGGGTGCCTTGCAATGGACTGATGTCCCGTTCTGGGTGTGTCCCCTCCCCCATCAGCCTTGCGCCCTCTGTTGCCGGGTGAGGTTCCGGTTTGCTGCGACCCTGCTCATGACAAGTGGTTTCAGTCAGTGTGTGTGTGTGTGTGTGTGTGTGTGTGTGTGTACATTATGCATACTTTTTCCACCGTTGGCCTTTATTCCATAAAGTTATAGCAACGTAAAATGAGATAAAAGACTTTCTCTAATTTTATTATTATAGTCTATGATGAAGATCAGGTCCCATTTTAGACCTTCATGGAAAAATCTCAGTAATTCCAGAGGGTTCACAAGTGTTTACCGTATGCAGTCTAATTCCATTTTAATGGCTCTGCGGCGAGAACGGAGGAATGACACGGTGGCTGTACTCGATAAGGCAGTAAAGCTATTGTTATGTATGTAATCAGCAGCGTAGGTAAAAGGTGAGCTGGTAAAATTTACCTGATACGGCATGACACCTTCTTGTGTAACCACCACCACACAATTAAAATGATTCATTTACCTGACATTCCCCCCCTGCAAGTGACCTACAATATTAGGCTTGTACGCTAAATTTATTTTAGCTGAGTAATTCTCACTGTATCAATCTGGGATAGGTATAGTGAACCGGGGGACGACAGCAGGAGCAGGGCTTCAAACCCAGGTCCTCAAGGGTAAAACTATGGTCTTAATTGCTGTGCTGCTCACTGACCCCTGAAATAATCAATAGAATATAAAGGCAATAATTTATGGTATATAATACATTTCCCAACAATGCTCCCCCCTCTTTTTTCCCTTTTTGGCAATCCCTATTGCAATGTGCAGCGCACACACACACACTCTCTCACAGCCCATGTGCTGTGTTGGGTCCCGCCCTGAAGCACACACACATAGACCCCTTATCTGAGCCAATTAAAAACACCACCCTGGTTTGTGATTCTGCAGAGGCTTCAATGTCACCCAAGCTGGTTACTTATTATAGATTAAGGGCGGTAAATTTTTCAGATGTGTATCGTGCGGAAGCTCTGCCAGGTCTGACACCGTATTACTTAGCGGAGATGTCGGAAAGAAGCCGTTGTTTCACTTTGTCGGGTTGCTCCGCATCAGCTCCCGCAGATCTCATCTTCACGCCCCTCGCACCTCGGTGTCTCGAGGAGAAAACGCAGCCGGCCCCTTGAGGAATCTACGGAAATAAATCTGTGCGCCGACGGGGGGACGTTGGCGTGAACTTCCCGGGATGGAACACGAGCAGACAAGCGCAGAGATCGTACGAGATTTCTCCCACAGTTCATAGCGGCACGGAGAGGAAAAGGTTTCACGCCGAATAAATTAGATGCTGATCACACATAGCGCAGACAGCGTCCAACGGAAAAGTACGAATATGTGAAACTTGGGGGGGTGGCTGCAAGCTGCTTTTAAAATAAATTGTGATGCGCACTGAAGGGATAGATCGAGGAGGCCCGGGGGAAGTTTGAAAGGAATAAGCCGAGAAGAATGGAACAACAAGTGTGAAAAATGCTGCGATTTTACTGTTTTTCGGTGAACGATTTATGAAATATGCTTATCTGTTATTTAGCGTAAACAAATCTGGAAAAACTTGGGTTGGGAATTTATGTTCCTGACAGATGCAGATGTTACACTTGAAGCGGAAGGTGACCTGGAGCAGAACTGTCTGTCCTCCTGTGACCCAGCAAAAAAAAAAAGGTTTTTAGATGTATTTCTAGGATTTGCAGGAAATTGCCTAAGCTCCACCCCCAGACTTACGTAGAATTATGTGAAAGTGTAGAATGCTCTCTATAAGGTGCGTGAGGATTTAGAATTGTGGTAAATACATCTTGGGAGATACAGTTGAAAACATTTGTCCTCTACAGTCGACGAAAATGAATGGCGGAGTCTTGGCTGGCTATTGCTTCTCCTATGCCATATATATTAAAAAAACAAGTTTGTAAAGGTTACACAGACACACACAGTGTCTGAACCGCTTGTCCCATGCGGGGTCGTGGGGAGCCGGAGCCTAACCCGACAACACAGGGCGCAAGGCTGGAGAAGGAGGGGACACACCCAGGACAGGACGCCACTCTGTCGCAGGGCACCTCAAGTGGGACTTGAACCCCAGACCCACCGGAGAGCAGGACCCGGTCCAACCCACTGCACCACCGCACCCCCCTTTCTAAAGGTTACCTTTTCTGCAAAAGCACATTCATGTTCTGCTATGACAGAATGATCCATCAGGGTGACCTTCGACTGCAAGGAGGCCTGGCATGTGTGAGCTGCTGTGCAGTTACAGGACTCCCTCACTTCCCATCATTGGGCCAAAAAGAATAACTCACCTGCGATGGTATGGGAGGGCTGGATTATGATCGATTGTTATATCGATTATTAAGTTTACTGCAGAGGACAGAGGACAGAAATCTCAGTCTCGGTGACCGGTCGCTGGTTCAGCAGCGTCAATTTCGCATGTGCTCATTTCTTGACAAAAAAAGCAACTTGTAATTTATGACGTCGGATCAGGGTCAGCAAAGCACCTAAGCAGACGTGAACAGAAACGGAAGGTAATTCATGCAGACATCACATCAGAAGATGCAGGACTACACATTATAAAGCATGTGCTGCACATTTTAAATGTCCATGCTATATATTTTATAGGTAAAAAAATATTATTATTATTGTAAACAACAACAACAACAACAACAACAATAATAATAATAATAATAATAATAAATTGCATCAATAATTTTATGTTACATTTTGCCAAAGGGTCTAAATCATTTCCTGCAAACCAATTTAATGACATTGTTATACCCTTATGTTAATTGTCATATTTTACACATGCAGTAGGTCCACACTTGTCCCAAATGTATAAGCAGTTCATGTAGCCCTTTCAGGAAATGTTACCTTCATTTTCACATATAGGTTCAGCATATGAACAGTGCTTTTGGGAACCACTGAAATCTCACTCAGAAATATGCATATTCAATTTTACGCCTGGGCGGTCACGGAAATGATTCATTCATATTATATGCGTGTTTGTGCTCTGAATCGTGACTATGCAAACACACTGTAGATTAATTGTTACAATTAGGTGGAGCAAATGAAATATTCTCCATGTGGTCCTTCATCAAAGCAGACATGACGGCTGCTCACATTATATCTCATTACCATTAATGCTGTGTCATTTTTTATTGCTGGACTAGGGCCTGAATTTCCGAAAGACAATATGAAAAATATGAAAATATGCAGAAACCCCCAGGCGCTATTTTTATACATTCAGACAGCAAAGCATTTGTTACCACAGTCACCATTTTTACTGCACACATCCTCCTCTGCCTCTACTTACAAATTCCATGTGCAGTTTTATAATTGTTTTATCTTAATATATAAATACCCCAAAATTAATATTTTTCATCAGGGAGAGAATGCAGGTATTTTCTAAATTGTTTCTTGCAATAAAAGCCAAAAATTTTCAGTCACAGCACATGCAGAGTTCAGCTGTATTCAGCAGATGTGGACATTTCAGTCTATTCCAGCTCGATAGAGGACTTTGATATCTTGGCAAAATTGCTGCTAAATTTTATGCTATTTCCATGCCACGAATATATGAGAGAAGCAGCTTTTGTTTATTTATATATTAGTCATTTCTAAAGAAACAAAGTACAGAAATGCAAAACCGTCATTACACTGAGTCTTCTTGTTAAAACTTGAATTTGGTTCCAGGTCGAAGCAGATCCTTTCAGACTTAGACTTGAAGGGAGGCTCCAATGCGCTGCAAACTAGTGTATGACTGTTAATGTAAATACTTAGACCTCCAGAAGTTCATTCCTTGTCCTTGTAGTTTTTTTTTGTTTTCTTCTCCTCGCTTGTCAGATGACTACTTGAAGGGAAATTCATGAGCAAACTACCTTGTTCATTTTCTTCCCTGCTTTTATTACTTTGTGTTACCTTGTATACGCTGTTTTTTTGCTGAAAATAATGCTATGTGAAAACTGAGTTGGATCAATAAATTATGTTTATTTCTGTGTTGGGTTGATCTTGTGTTTGTTCCCAATAGAATATGTCACCCTAGGTTGTCATCAGTTCATCTCACAACCCTGTGAGTACTTTCTACCTGGTATTAACATAACACTTTAACTCACTGTGGGCAAAGTTGTTAGTTAAACAAAAACACAAACAAATATCCATCCATCCATTCATCCATCCATCCATCCATCCATCCATCCTCAGTAACTGCTAGTCCTCTGTAGGGGGGGGTGGTGTTCTGGAGCAAATCCCAGAAGCACAGGGTGTTTAAGTTAATTAATATTTATAATCATATTTCTGAAAGAGAAAAAGCACCATCACAACTACAGAAAATGTGAACTGGTTTTATTTTGAGCAGGAACAGGTTATCACTTTGCATGTCTCATGGGGAGGTGGAAGACTTCCGTTCTCACATGATATCTTGAGGGCCATCCGTCAAATTTAACATACAGTACGGTGCGAGCCTGACACATTTCAGTCACCAGACAATGACACGGTAAACGAAGGGCAGCGGAAACACTCGCGTGCATTCTCCACCTGTTTCGACTAGTTACCGAGGACATCTCGACAAAGCACTTGTGTTTAAGCTAGCTCTACTTGCACACATGGTTAATATACTGTGATCCTCTCTTTTGTGGGAACCGACAGAAAACAAACACTCATCGTAACTTCTTAAAACTGGCAATTCTTACTATCATATGTACATGGACTTTTACATGTATGTCTGCATAAATAGGTTTACATACAATAAGACACTTAAGTTTATGGTGCTTTTTTTTGTAAATCATTATCGCCTACAGTACATGTTAAAGTGTAACAAGAACATGATCCAGCTATCGTACATGTTTATTACATGGAAACGACATTAAATTCCCCAGAAACCACCTAATTATGTCATGGACTCTATCCGACAGTGACATTAGTTTGTCATATCTGGTGCAACAGTGGGCTGACAGAGTGGGGGGGTCCTCGATGGGATTCTACTCATCTTTAATAACTCCGACTCAGGACCGGGGTTCAAGCTGCAACCTGCTCAGTAAAGGATGTGTGAACTGAGAAAGGGCCAGAACAGGTTAGAAAATGAGGTATTTGAGCCCATCTGGCCACAGTATTGGTTTGCTTTTACTTCAGTTCTTCAATAGCTTTAAAGAGTGCAGACTGTATTAGCACACGCAATTATCTCCGTAGTTATCACCAGCATAATCCACACAGCTAGCCGTCAACCTGTCAGTTAGCCAAAGGTTACGCAGTCAATTGAGACCATATTTTGGAATCAGGGAAATGAGGAAGGGTCAAGATGTTTTCTGACAGCAGCTTAGCTGTTTTCCAACAGAAACGTCTGTTCGCAAAGTAATCTGTGGGAAAGACCTCCAAGGCCCCTTTTAGGTCAAGGTGTCAGGGAACACAAAAGGCAGGGCCAGTAAGACATAACAAAAAAAAAAAAAAAAAAAAACACGGACAAATCTCCTCCTTCCCAAAAAGACAGCACTTCACAACACGTTGAAGAACATCACCAATTACACAGGTACTCATATCCAAAGAAAGTGCTTTGACTTCTAGTGAACACAAACAGGACTAGTTATGCTAACGGTATTCATAGCCATCACTCCAGATTGCCTTCCTTGTAAAAACCTGGACAAAGTGGTCTCAGCTAAATATAACAATGTGTCTGTAACCTCAGCAGCATGTTTTAAACCCTTTGCTTACAGGTGGTCAAATCATGGGCTATCTGGTTCATGACAGAAATGGGAAAAATGAAAATGCATTTAGAATTAGTCAAAAGTTTGAGCACCCCTGCTTGAACCCAGACTTTTCTGGGTCAAAAACCACAAAATCTGGACACTTAAGAGGGGAAGGTGGTCTTAGAGATCTTTTGAGTCAAAATTGGAAATATCTGGGTCCAACCAGTGAGCATTTGTAAGATACAGAGAGGGTTAGCACTGTCCAGCATGGCAGTGGCAGTGTAATGATGTGGGGCTGCTTTGCTGATCACACTGTTGATCTTCAACAAATCCATGACAATTACCATGGTGATCACAGCATACTTCATGCAGTCCTATCAGAGTTACGGCTAGTTGGGCTATCCTTTGTGCTTCAGCAAGATACCAAATGGAAACACACCTCAAAGCTGGACAAGAACTATCTGGAGAAGAAGGAAAGTGATAAACAAGTCAAATGATCTGAACAAAGACATTGTTTCTTATGAAAGAGAAGTTTTCAGTGATTTAACTCAAATTTTTGACTTGTGCTGTTGTTTCTAGACCATTAAAAATCAAGTGTGTGTGAGATGGGGCAATCAAAGAAAAATAATCATATAGACCTTCAGAACTGACCATTCCAACCGAAGAAGTGTTTAAAATAAAAGTGTGACTTTTCCCTTGTAAAACCCCAAGGAGTAGTTTTGGTTCTATGTGCCCACAATCCTGTCACTACAAGGTTCACGCATAATCTTTTAATGTCACTCACTGCCAAGTGCCCTTTATATCTCCTACAGTTCGGGCCTTGATGAACCAGACCCGAGAAGTCACAAAGCCAGAACTCTATGATACAGTAACAGGAGAGGAATTGTAGCAATGTACAGTACTTAAAAAAAAAAAGAAAGAAAAAAAAAACATGCTGAACAAGTACTGCAAAGATTTTTACAGTGCACACGAAAATAGTTCTGAAACACCAGTGTCTTTGCACATTTTTCCTGCATAACTGCAGGGTCGACAAATTCACAGGTGCAATTTGTCCTGTTCCTTAATTTAAACTGCTTGCTGCGTTCAAGTCCTTCATCACCCTGACTCCATACATACATTTTTTTTTTCTGTGCACGGGTTAAAGTATTTTTACAAAGCCAATTAAGTATACAAACCCTACCCATCCCAAGGAGGGTATTAATAAAACTGCTTTTCAGCAGGACATGTGGTTTGGATAACTTCAGAATAAATGGCAATGGGATGGAGCACTTCTGGGAACTTGTGACACATGCTAATACGAGCTTTATTTTTCTAACCCTTAGCTAATTTTGATAAGGCAAGAATATGTAGTTTAATTCTTATCAGGCTGCTGTCCAAGATGATGGATATGGCTCAGAAATGGCTACATATGTACACTGTGGGTCACAGAGGAGATACTGTGTAACAGTGTACCGTTTTACTGTACAGCATCTAACTTCCCTTGTTCTGCCAACTGCAAATAACACAGAAGCCAGTGGAAAAAAATTGGTTTAGTAAAATGTGGATGCAAAATGCTGGAATTAAAAAGCATAAATAAAAATACCCATATGACACATGGTGAATTAATGGCAGGCCTTTAGATATATTAGTAGACAGGTGAATGATGTAACAGCTTTTTCATAACTTTGTTGACTAAATAATTCCACTAGACTTCAGGAAAAGTAGTGGGTGTGACTGGGTGTGACTGCAGTCATATCCCCAATCCACCTGCTAATGACGCATCTCAAACCCCATAATGACTGAAATGGTGTCAAAAAAGGTTCTGACATTGATTTGAACCGTCTTTCGGTTTGGCTCTCTTTTAATTTTCCGACTCTGACGTTTGAAAGCTTTTCTGTTATAAAGTTTTGTCATCAAGGTCAGGGGCAAAATGTAGAAATGAAAATATCCAGGAAAAGGGAGCGAGGACGTAGTATATGTGACGTATGTACGTACGGTTTGTGTGCTAAAGCTGAAAGCCAAACTGGGATCCCTTCACACCTGGGCTCTTTACCTGACTGTGTATGAATGCATCAGATTGCTTTAAATCAGCCTCTTCCATTTTTATCTTTTTGTATTTTTACAGAACATAATACGCAGCGTGTAGGAACACTTCGCAATTAACAGCGGTAAGAGTCTCAAAACTCACATTTTCAAACCTTTTTTAAATGCAGAAAAAAAATTGAATGTAAAAACTTATTCTCAGAGGAGCTGGGACAAAGTGGTGTCTTTTATTTTACGTGGGTTTTGGGGAGAGGTTTCAGTTTATTGAAGTCTATTTTTTGTATCCGAAATGGGGATTAAACAGGGAAATATGGGCACGTGCCCAGGGTAGCGTTACAAAAAAGCCAATACATGGAAAAGGGACTTGTTGTTTTAAACACTATAACAAGAACAAATTTAAGTACAGGTCTATAACAAGCGAGGCACGTCAAACAAAACCGTTTACACGCTGAGCAGCTTCAAAGACTATGCTTTTTATGAAACTATAATACTGAATAAAATGACAATGAAGAAGCACAAGGGAAAGCATCGTGTTGAAAATACGAATGGTGACTTGGCGTCATCTTTTTTTGGTTCAGCAAAATGGCACGCAAAGCCCAGCATCAGGGTTGGCCTCACTTAGCAGCGATGAACGGCTTGCGCGCTCGTCGGGTCAAAGGTCCATGAGAGAAATTTATACAGGAACGGAAATGCCTAAATGAATCAGCAGGAAGCTTCATTTGATCCTCTATGTCAACATGAGAAAGCCAGGTGCACATTAACAGTAAAATGCACAAAAAATTAAAGAAAAATAAAAATTGATTCCCTTATACATCTAATACAGTATATGACCATCTAACTCATTCCAGTGTGTTCCACAAACTGCTGCTCTGTCTTCTAAAGACATCATTCACAAAATCTTGACGTCACAGTGAGAACATGGACAGCCCATTAATCATTCATTTTTTTTCCACTCGAGCTGTCGTAGACATGTGATATCATTGTTCTGGAACTGCTCATCAGCATCACGGGGCTTTATTAATGACTGGCCCCGTCCTTCAGTTCACCCACCTTTCCACGCCACACCTGTAAAGATCATTCCGATACCCGACATCATTGCTGCAATCTGGCCAAAATGACATCCCAAACCCAGTGACACGTAAATCAAATCTATATATCAAAATCAAAATATTAATGGCAACAATAAAGCGTAGATTCCCAGTAGGGTCCTGGACCTGTGTCTGTGTTCCCTTCCACTAGGTTGATCACCAAGGGTGGTGACCCTTTGCCTTCGGTATGTACGCGTTTGTTTCACTTCATGAGCACATTGTCAATGTGGTGAATCATGTGGGGGTGAAATTCTAGTGATAAACAGTCTTGGTTGGCATGGTAACGGCTCTCTCGGTGCTACCCGGTGCAGACGTTTCCCCAGAGAAGTTGCCTCAAAACACACGCACGTGCGCCATTGCACATGAACGTGCCACATAAGCCGGCCCCCTTTCGTTACCCTCTGATCCCACCCCCTTTGCTCCGCCCACATCCATCCCCACCCCCACCCCACCGCTCCCGAGCCACACAGCTCGAGCGCATCCCGATCGTCCCGCCCTTCTGACTGTCCGCCATCCGTCCTTCTGGTCTTGCCCCGGGCCAGGCCTACGGGGCCTTCTTCTCGGCATCCTTCTTGGCCTTGGGGATGTAGGCTTCGAAGAAGAACTGGCAGAAGAGCACAAAGTAGCTGAGGTACATGAGCGAGGACCACACGATGTTCTGCACGTGCGAAGGGCACTCCTGGCCCTGCTGCATCCAGGAGAAGACCAGGTAGTTGACCACGCAGCCCACCACCATCTGTGCGATCTGCGTCAGCGTGATGAACATGGCAAACTTGCGTGAGATCCGGAAGCCAGCAGCCCGCAGGGCGTAGTACGAGTACATGACCGCGTGCACCAGGTAATTCATGGTCATGAACCAGCCACCGCCGGCCACCATGTCCTTGTAGGAGTACCAGGAGTACAGCAGGACCGTAATGTGGTGGTACCAATGCAGGAAGATGAGCTTCTGCTTCCGCAACACGATGAACAGGGTGTCCCCTAGGGGGCGGTAGAGAGCAGGAAGAAAAAATAGAGTTGGGGGGTAGTGGGAGAGGGGAGGAAAAAAAAAAAAAAAAAAGAGAGTGAATGGTGAAGGAAAGTGCAAGGAGCCGAAGGCCACACAAGACACCCATTGTGAGTCTGTGGTAGGCACGGCACGACGTCTGGAAGCGCAGTTAACGAGTGGTTGAGGTGCTAACAAAAGGAGCACAGTACAGCGAGAGCGTGCAGCTTCCCAAGCAAAACGTGGTGCTGCAAACCTACTTAGAAGTACATACACTCTGTGGGAATGGGGAATTCATGTGCATCGCATCAGTCTACGCCTCTTCCTTCATTTTCGTGCAAGTCACCATCTATAAGGCCAAGTCAAATCAGTTTACGTGCAAGAGCTGATGCGGCACCTCCTGGGGGCCGTTCCTTCCCTACTTTGCCCCTGAACGTTTTCAAACTTTTGGGATACATTATTAAAGCGGACAGGTAAGAAAGAAGACGTTTGTCCAAACCCATCTCCCCTGGCAGCTCTGTGATTCCGATGGTTGCACCCTCAGGGCGTGCGTGTGTGTGTGTGTCACTCTGTGTCTGTGTGCTTGTGCATGCGCGCACAGGCGCTCCAGATGGATCTAGGGGCTGCTACCCACACTCCCCTGACCGGTAACAGTCCAGCTTAGCTGGTAGGCTGAGCAAGATCTGTGGACTGGAGCCCTGGACACAGACAAAGGGGTCATGCAAGCAGAAAACAGCAGAGCAAGTCCAGAGTCTGGACTTGCTCTGCTCAGCGGGGACAAAGGGGTCAGTCAAGCTCACGTCAGATACACGCAAGTCACTAAACTTCCCAGAAGGCACTGCAACATGGGCAGGGAATTCTGGGACTGCTCGGGAGGTGTCCGCCAACACAGGGCACGGATTTCTGGGAGGATACGGTCACTACGAGGCCCTCTGCGGAAACTGGATCGGTGTGCGAAACTGGACTGGCAGCCGCCACACGGTGTGGAGCCGAACGCCTTGTTAGTGCTTGTCGGTGCCTCCAAAGGCGGGGAAAGGAGGTGTCCCCCGCTGAGGGGGGGGGGAATCTGGCAGGGTGGCATTCACTGAGCACCTCGGTGAACGTCTGAACCCAGAATGCTTGCCAGCGACTCTCGTACAGACACGTACACACAATTAGCGCTTCACCCTTTGGCCATTTGGGAACAATTAAGTGTATTTCTCATAATTTAAACATATTTTTCTCCATATTTCTATGTGAGAAACCTGACGGTTGCCGGTTTGGGCTGTTTTTCAAAACAGAAAAGTAGAACACACTATAAAGTGGCTCCTCGCTTTACCAACACAGTCGGGACCAGTAATCTATTCAGAATGTATTTTGTTCACAAATCCAAAGCCAATTTACCACCAGTGAGCAGAAATTACCCCCGCACTCGTTTTCGGTTTGAGTGTGTTTTACTGCCATCTATTGGCTGGTGGTGGAAATGCATGTTGTTTTTGCTCCTCAGTATTTTTTAAAAGACGGATAAG
The DNA here is from genome assembly GCF_900964775.1 of Scleropages formosus. Classification (NCBI taxonomy): domain Eukaryota; kingdom Metazoa; phylum Chordata; class Actinopteri; order Osteoglossiformes; family Osteoglossidae; genus Scleropages; species Scleropages formosus. The sequence goes on from NC_041810.1 coordinate 16,020,538, forward strand.
TGAAGAAAATGCAGTTTTAAAAAAATAAAAAAAAAAAATCGGAAAAGCTCTGCGAAAAATTCATAACACAAAGAGCCAGTGCGACATCAACACTATTGCCTTACATTATTATCTTAACTTGAAACTGTTTTCATCTAAGTTATGTGGCCGAAGACTTATCGTTGTTCATGTGCTCAAAAAGGAGGATACTGATTTTCAGCTTTTCTGTCAAAAAACCCCGTTGCCACCGAATACAGTATCTTCTCGTGCCCTATAAGGCAATCTAATAAGCTCAAATGTACAATTAGGGTAGCGAGGAGCACGGTGGCAAAGGACAGGTTACCTGAAGGTTGTCAGACCAAGTCTCATAAAATGTGTCTGCTAATACATTCAGTCATTATGTACAAGAGTTTATGGCGATGGGGCTCACCGAGTTCTGGCGCCTTGCTGAGGACGAAGGCGTATGCCCAGAACTTGCTGACGGGTCCGTTGTAAAAGCCCTGGTCGCACACCGACTGCTTCAGCCCTTTGGTCATCAGGACGTATAACATGTAGCTTCCAGTGCGGGCTGCACCAAATATACTGAGATAGAGAGAGAGAGAGAGAGAGAGAGAATGCTGCGCTTACCCAGAAGGCACTCAAGCAGTCCATCAGTGCGGCCCTCCATTGGGATCAATGGAAGGGTTGGGCTGCGTGGGCGGAAAGTGTTTTATGCGTGCAATAGATTTATAAAGGATCCCTCAGAGTGATTGTGCTAGAACTGCGATACAGATACAGTGAGGAATTACATTCACATCAGGCTGACGTGTGATGGACAGCGAGAATGGCGACCCAGAAGATTTATCCTCTATAAATAAAGACTGCCAAAGGGGAGCTGCTCAGCACACTGTGTACTGCATGTCCTCTTACAGTCACTGGGTTACACAGAGACTGGCGATATGCTGTATGGTGTCATGAACTGGTCTGCAGTTTAACATATGTGTGTTACCGATGAGGGCAGCAGGTGGTGTGGTGCTTAGAGCTGTCAAAGCATCCTGGTTGGAATCCAAACGCCTCCTACAGTACTCTTGATCGAAGTACTGAATCGATACAGTAAAAAATTACCCAATGGTTACAAATGGGTAAATCAGTGTAAGTAGCTCAGTGTCCAAACCACACCTTTTGAACGAAAGCACCAGCTGAATGGATAGATAATAGTATTTTGCTCTATGTGTGACTGTTGCAATGACAGATGGAACCAGAAAGGAGAAACATTCAAAGTTCTTCTAGCTGGGCATTAAATCATATTGTCTCTAGCATAACTACATTCACTGGGTTTAATGATCACTCAAAAATACCCCCCAAAAAGCACTATGAAGCGTAACACTTCTCCAACATGCAGAGTTTCATGACATGCATTACCTTGTTTTTTCAGTTAATTTAATTCTATTTCCATTTGGAGATATACGGCACTTTAAAGAAGTAACTTCACACTTGCATGCAACACACATGACACTCTTGGCATAGAGACGGCGGTTGTCAAGGGGGAAAAAAACTAACTGATTAAGAGCAAGGTAATTAGTTAGGATCCCAGTTTTGTCCTTCACGCTTCCTAATCTTTTAATTCTGCCAATCTGGTCTAAAAATACAAGGAATATGGCAAACCCAGGGGAACGTTGGAGCTGGGGGTTGGGGAAGCTCAGGGGCCACACCCTACAGCAGCACCCTCAGAGATCACCACCGGTCCCTCTAAATGGCTCGCCTAGAAGGGGTTGTACGATACAGCGGGGCAAAAAAATCAGAATAGCCATTCAGAAACAACACGCTGGCATTGATTAGGAGCGAAGACCCGACGGGGGCCCATCAAGACTTTACACAGCCCAATGAGAAGCGACCGTGGAGCACGATGTGGCGTCTCGACAGGGAGGCTTTTCCATTCACATTCTCGACATCTGGGAGCAGCCAGATACACAGGTGTAATACCCTGACCTGCCGATTGCTGCAGTCACATGTTCGATGAAAATGCATCTTCCAGCACCAGCGCGCACGCACGCGCACACACACACACACACACACACACACACACACACACACACACACACACAGAGCCCTTTCAATCTTACGACCACACTGACATTTAATGACTAAACCGCATGAGAAAGCACACACACGTGGCATACGCTCTGTTACACTGCAGGAACAATGCAGAGCTGTGCTTCGGCCCCTTGACCAGCACACGCAATACAGCTGGGAGTGTCAAATACCGAGCAGCAGTTTACCGCCGTGGTTGCTAGGCGCCGGCTGCAGCGTTTCCCAGCGGGAGGAACTGCGGTCAAGGAGCCTGAGCGGACTCGGTTTAATGTGGACGCACCTAGGAGTAGCCTGTTTGAAAGGGACGTGGTGGCATTTTTCCAAGTTTCAGTGAAGGCAGCAAAATTTGGAATGAGCCATCAAATGAAGCAAGTTGTGTACTGGGGTGACCTTCGAAGCCTACCCATGTCAGGTAGCCCCATGGAGCGTGATGCTGGACAAGTCAAAATACTTTCGTGGTCAGTTTGCTGAAAGATGGGTGTGTCCTGCCAGAGGGGTTCTGGAGCACCTCTCACTGACAAATTTACAGTAAAACCACAAATTAACAGCAAAAGTCACAGTGGCTATAGGTTTGTATAATGTAATCGATTCCACTGCTTTTTGCCTTTCTTGAGAACAGGTGCTGCTTTATGTGAAAGCATATTTTGTGATGCAACATGGAACTTGGAAAACCTCCAATGTGCTGATGGATCATCAAAAGCAAACTGTTAATAGAATGGTACTTTCTATAACACTAAATTTATGTGAAAGTTGGAGTTCAGAAAAAAAATAGGACAAATAATAAAAATTAATTTGAACTGTGGTGCTGGAAAAGACCTTTGAGGACACCATAGTCAAGTGGGAAAACAATTAGAAAGATTTTGGGTCCAATCAGGCCAGAAATGTCTTTGGAATTACAACTGATGAGAGTGAGGCTACCATACTTCAGAGAAGTCATGCGATTCTCTCAAATTAACTGCAATTACTCAAAAAGTTGGAAGAAAAAGAAGAAGAGGACAAACTGCAACCAGCTGGATGGACTCAATCACAGAGGCAATGGACACACCCATCCCAACACTGAGAACATAAGCACGGGAAAGAACATTCTGAAGGTTCTCCATCTATGAGGTCACCAGAGCAGATGGCGACTCAGTGATACCCATTCAAGGATTAAGATGCCATTCAGAAATTATCCAACCCTTAGGCATCACACTTCAGTTTATTTCCTAAACCTGGCCACTGAGCAGAAAAAAAGGCCCCTTGAACACAGGATGTATTTGCATAAGAGTGTGTTACAGACCATTGGAGGCAAGGGTAAAACACAGCTTACCTAAAGACTGCAAGTGTCAGCGACCATAACACCAGTGGTTTCCTCAACTCAAACTTCTCCCTCTGCTTCATCAAGCGCTTCCCGCCAAGGATGCATGCGGCGTAGAGTGCGGAGAACAGGAAGGACTTCTTCCTACAAGAGGTGCACAAGGTCAAGACAGTTAACTCCATGATTATCTTGAAGGACACACCCACACTATGTCCAAGGGAGATTCAATCACAGGGGAGGTGTTTGAGGAAGTGAACAACATGTGCTCTGTTCATTCAACCATGCACATCTAGGGGGGTTTAATTTTCAATACCTTGATCTACAGTGCCAGGTAAAACCGAGTACACCTGGACAACCTTGGTTACGCTTGTACGGAATGAACGACAGAAGTCTCAAAGACAACCCATAAATGTCTCACATCTCAGGGATTTGTTGCAGAACAACCCAGAAGACATAATGGCTCATTTCCTGAACCTGACTTGCTAACTCAATACCATGTAGAGAAAAAAAAAGATTTTCAGAAAGTGTACTCAAACTTTTGACTGGTACAATATCAACAGAGAGTTTAACAACCATATCTGTTACTGATCCTCTACCTCAACATTCAGATGGTTTAATAGGTAACTGGTTAATATAAGCTGCCAACCCAACCATTGGCTTTGCATAACCACCCGTGGGATTTTGAAGGCCTTCCTGGGCTGCTGGCCCACCTTAGCCTGAGGTTTTAGTTCCAATTCACTGCTTCCATTCCAGCGGACCAGACTACGGGTGCTTGATACGAGCCCAAGAAAAGGTCACTGGAATACTGCAGGGGATGCGTGAGTGAACATAACTGAGTCATGCTTCAAAAACCTTCATGGATCCCCTCGATTTCTGGCCAACTCATAAAGTCGGGTAGACAGACAAATTCATGCCGATGATCTGACCTACAGTTGTTTGCTTTCGGTGAAATAGACCTTAACTATCAAGCAGGACTGATTTCAACTAATCCTTTTCCAGTCATTCATATTTTTATTAAACTACAAATGTACAGTAGTGGTATTTTCTATAACACTATAGAGATATTAAATGTGGACTTGCGCCTTCAATCCCTGTAACGCTCCTCAAAGTACCGCCGGTGACACCGTACTCACTATTCCAGCTGAATGTGTGAACTTTAGCACTACTTCGACCCCTAGACGTACATCATGTTTGCTTTGTCTTTGAGGAACACTCTCTCTTCCTTGAGACCAAGTAGGATAAACAAAAACCACGTAACAGAAATCAACTATTTGTAATCTGTTCCGGGTTGAAACCTTTGGAATTTAAATGTAAGTCAGTGACTTTCCAAACAAAATTATCATATTAAAGTAGACTGCTGTCATGCAGTACATCTGGAAATATATACATGCCCAAGGGACAGCGTTTTCTTTTAACAGCCGCTGGATTCTTTGACCTGTGTCCAATTTGAACAAATTCTTTTCAGTTCTGGAGCCTGTTGTTCAACTTATCAGACCTTTTGTTTAGGTTTTGCATTGTACTTATCTTCCACTCACAATAATCTGTGTTGAGTACTGCTCAAGGCTATGACAGCAGTGTCAGTGGGTCTGAACTGCTATCCCTATGGTAACATGTTCCCTTTTCTCCTGGTTAATATTTCTCCAAGGACCTAGCAGGAAGGTCCCATCTAAGCTTGGAGCACAGTCTTCAGGTCATCAGTGAAACACCCAGACCCACCCATCTGCACCCCAATATTAGCCCAATTCTTCCTCTTGGACTTGCTGCCCCATCTCGAGCTCCTCATCTCCTTGCTGGTTTTCCAGGGCCTCTGGATGTCAGTGGTTGCTCAGTGCAGAGGAGGTAAAAGAGTCAACTGGATCACAGCCAGGGAGAAGGAGAGGCAGATGGCGAGAGGGCGAAGGAGACACAGAAAGGTAGAAGCAGTTATGCGTGCGCTTGTATGCATGGTTTACTTCTCCTTTCCAATTCCAGAAGTCTGGCAGCCAGTGAGCTTTGCTAAAGGTCAAAAGGCACATTTATGGCTCAATTATAAGTAGAGAGAAAACTAGCAGAAGATGGATGCTGGAGCCGGACTTGGTAAAGAAGCGCATTTGGGGAACGTGGGCCAGAGGAGTAATGGCAGCGGGGGGAACAGTTTGACCCCAAGGGAAAGAGCCCCCCTGTGTCCACTGGATCCCGGAGCCTGGCGATGGACAAAAGATCACTTCTGATCAGGCCTGTAAAACCAACAAGCATGAAATAACAAAGTCGGGCGTTTGCTTTCAATGTGCCCCACCAGGTATTAGCTACTTGTCTGAATGCTGGAAAACGCTAAGCAGATGCACGTACCAGTGAAGTGGCATATGAATGAGCAAACGAAGCCTCGACCTGGCTTTGCGTACATCTCTGGATGCCAAAACAAGAGCGACTGCTGACCTGCCAGACGGCATTAGGTTCACCGGCATAGAAAACACAGCCGGACTGCGCTGATGAAAAAGGAAACCGAATCAGCTCATAGAATCATAGCGCACATAATTCTAATCTGATTCCAAATGAATGAACGGCTCATGGTTCTGATCTGCAACCCGAGGCCTTTTTCTGTGGATGTAACTCACTGCTGGGGCAAGGGCCAGAAGGATGCATAGGGCAGGAAGGAGCTGTCCACTGATGATGGAGGCCCAGGGCTTCATCGGAGCCTGATAGGAGCAGACACAGTGTATCTGTTCGTGTGTGTTTGGATGTATGCGCTCTGGAATACCACAGAGACACCCAGGCTAGCCCTCATCCTCGGCACTTAGCACGCTAGATCTTCCCTTGATGCAGCTGCTGTAGGATAACCTGCCCACTTCAAGAGAACGTCTTTATGTCTTTATTTCGTCTCCGACTGGAGCCAAGGCGGGCTGAAACTCTGAGTGCACCCACGCTTACCCTATTCTCATGCGACTCCAGCGGTTACCACCCCAGTTTGGACCACAGGGGAAGGGCAATGTGACTGTGCCATAAATCACATTTTAAAGGCGAGAGTGAAAGTTCTTGGCTTGCCCGCGGGTGGGTCACTCATGGCTCCTCTAGCGGGTGGGGAAGATCGCCCAAGGGCAACGTTTCAGCAGCAAGCTGTCAGAAGGCAAGGTGGGGGAGTCATCCCGCTCAGGCCCCACACAAATCAGCACTCCAGGAGCACAGCGATGAGGCTGGGTTCACGGAGGAAAGTCTGAAGGTTAGCCCCTATGCCTGGCAGCGGTGAAAGCTGTGCTGTTTTTCTGCTGACGACCGCCTGCGAAAGCACGGCCTGTTTTCAAAGACTGGAACATTATGAGATGAATGATCATCTCGGTACAGATGTGAGTCCCCAAGTAGGACAGTGGGAAAAGTACCCAGAAAAACAGTCATTGTGGTAAAGAAAGACAAACTGGCAGTCTCCATCACTTTGGTTAAGGAGCATTAAAAAAAAAAAAAAAGACAAGCCAGAGCTTCAAAAAAAAAAAAGGAAAAATGTTGAGAAAGTTGTTCCTAAAAATCCTCAAAACCACAGAATGGTTTCACACATTATAAACCATCATGGTCACTTGTTTAAAAACCAACTTCATTCAGGACTTCATAACATGGCCATTTTATTAACTCACAAAAGGGCGACTACAGCAAGCGGACATTAGCTGTATGGTACGGCAGATGGAGCAGTCTCTAAAGTCGTCGCCTTGAAAACAATGGTTTGAATTACCCCTGCTGCAGAACCCTTGATTCAGGTACTTCACCCTGAATTGATACAGTAAAAATTACCCAGCTGCATAAATGAGATAATCTCTGTATGTAGCCTGGTATACAAACCTCACCCGTCAGTGACCGTGGCGAAAAGTATCAGGTAAATGATGATGCAAAATGTAGTATGTTTTTAGCCCTGTATACAATGGTGCTCTGTGGTTTTAAAGATGTTCCTGTAAGAAATGCCTTCCCTGTTTAGTGCCTCTTGGCCCTGGGATGGAGCTCAGATCTGCCACAATGTTTGATGACACAGTTACAAAGGACATTTTGAGTGCAAATACAACTGGGGAATGTGAGACATCGCCAGCGCTCGCTTCTGCAAACAGATCAATTTTAACCTGACACCGTTACAGAATTTTGCTGGGAAAATCACACGCACTTGCTGGCCTGCATTGCTTATTTTATGCCCCAATAAATCTGCAAGACCAGTGGGCTGCTTGGAGCTTGAGGAAAACTGTAGGTGGAGAGCGGAGACAACCCAAGCTGAAGATGTGCTTGGCCTGAGCGCACTACCAAGCAAGTGTGGATCTTTACATTCACTTGCTAGAAGGTTCCTCCAAATGTCTTTGTGGTTTGATACACAAACAACACAACATTTCCCACAATCCTTTGCAGCAAAAGGCCATGCATAAAACCAGTGTGATACTACAGCATTCTTGGCAATAATTCATGCACTTTTATTACCAGAAATGAACATCACCAGGATGACAACACCAGGCAAAAGTTTGAGTGCACTCAGTGGAAACTGAACAAAGCACTACCAAACCAGACGAAACCCTGATGGAATGGCATGGCTCTGAAGTGTACCACGATGGCCAAGCTGGACTGCCATGGACTTTGTAAAGATCACCAACTGTGTAACGAGCAAAGCAGCCCCACAGCATCACACTGCCACCACCATGTTGGACAGTGGGCAACACAGAGGTACAACTCAGATATTACCTCTCTCCATGTTTTACGAATACTTTTTAGCTGGACCCAGATATTTCACCAAATAATTGACATTTTCAAGTACTGCTCCAGAACACTAGCATGTAATCCTCAAATATGCAGCTTCATACGTATTTTCTGACTTCATGCTAAGCTGCAGCTCCCATGATGCTGCAGTATTTCCTGCTGAAATGCAGCATCACCAAACAAATCTCTGTCCAATAATCCCCTGACTGGGAAAGAAACAGCTCAGGCCTTGTATCGAGAAGCCTAGCTGAGTTTGCACCTCAGGAGATAAACTCAAAACCATCTGAACCTTGTTTAGTTAGTAGATCCTGCACCTGGGGCTGGCGATCAGGTGGGAAAAGGTCAAAAAGCAAAGCCAGTATCCCAAAAAATTCCACGACTGAGGCGGACAGTCACCCTAAACTTCTTTGGCCATCAAGAACCTTCCTGGAGTGACAGAAGCTAATTATCTACATCGGTCCAAACACAGCTCTCCCTTTGCCTCTTATTGCAAGAGTGAAAAAAGCTGAATCAATTCAGCCGTCGGGACTGAATTAATTCTGCCGAAGTTGCAGTTTGGGGGGGGCGATTTTCCAGCTGTTGTCAGCGGGAGGAAAATGCAGGGAGAGAAATCAAAGGGTTGGACTGACAAGAACATACCGTGCTTTTACTGACCTCGAATTGAGTAATGGCTTTTTTCTCAGATATGCACATTAGCCATTTCAGTAGCAGCCATGCTGCAGTTAAATAAATAAAATAAAAAAAAAAAAGCTGACTGGAGGCACAAGGAATAAAGCCGAGTCTCCTTCAGAAACTCCACCAAGGGCACACAGCAGAGGGACATGGGGGAGGGGACAGGGGTGTCATCCTATTGTGCTGCTGCCTTATTCACTCCCTTTTGTACTTGGAAATGTTCCTCTGGTACAAACACCGCAGCAGGTCAAAAAGCAGGTGAAGGGCTGGAACTGCACGGTTATCCGCAATCCTTCTACGATCATGCAACGCATCCATCTTCAGAATTTCCAGAATCTTTTCTGTTTCCCTCCAACCACACTGGGCCCAGATTTGACCCGTATGATCAGACATTAACCTTGTTAGCCAGTGCGATTACGCCCATTCATCACAACTTTACTGACCCAAGTCCAGTCCATATGTGAAGGTCAGCTGTACACCTCGAACACCTGGATGGGATGGACCCCTGCGGTCAGCGAAAGGACATGCAGGTCTGAGCGTTTGGCTGACCAAACCGCAGTGCATCTCCCCCGGGATTAATTACCTCGGGTGACCGCGCCAGCTCTGAGCTCATAAGGTATGAAGGAAGATGTCCATGCGCGATGGACGTCCCCTAAGCCCTGAAACGAGCAGAGAGAATTGCACCATCATACTGCCGGGATGCGATCGCCATTCACAGACAATTCGTATGCTCTTACTGGTTCTTCATGAGATCAAGATGACTTCAGCATCAGCATTATTACAAAACACCATCTTAATGAAGTAACCTTGGTTTTTGTGGCAGAGGTTTAATTTTTTTGGGCGGGAATTTAAATCCGAGAGGCAACGATCAATCGCAGCTGTCACGCAGGGCAACGGTGTGAAAATCCATCTGAACTTTGACCTGAGCCTCTAAGTCTGGATTGAAGGACTTGTGCTGTGTGTAGGTTTCAGACCCATGAATGTGAGCAGTATCCCCTGTCACACAGCCCAGAAGTAGAGAGATTCATCTGGAAACCCATTCTTCCCGTGTTCTCTCGACATGGTCCCCCAGTTCGACCCCCCCCGTTCCTCCTGGGCCCCACATACCTAGTTTTACGAGAGGAATCCGTGGTTGGAGACAAAGATAAAAGCTGAAACATCACGCATCACTGGCCATGTCACAAGAACCAGACATCTCTGTTGACACAGGAGCCCAGCCCAGGTAGACTGAAGGGGGTGGGAGGACCTATCTGTTCAGAACTTTGCATATTATTTTCATCGTGGCAAAAGGATGGCAAAGCTTTCCTGCTGGACATGTGTCTGCAGTATTCTAGTTATGTTCTGGTCACACTAATACGCATTAACACACATTGCTCAAGATAAGACCGTGAAGTTATAGATTAAAAGCAATGTCATCTATCTAACCTAATATCTTTTATTGGGGGAGGGGAGGAAATGCATTCTTGATGAGGGTTATAACCAAATCATAAACTACACACACACTGTCAGAAATCGCTTGTCCTAGCCCGGCAACACAGGGTGCAAGGCTGGCGGGGGAGGGGACACACCCAGGATGGGACGCCAAGGACACCCAAGCAGGAATCGAACCCCAGACCCACCGGAGAGCAGGCCCCAGGCTAAACCCGTCGCGCCACCGCACCCCCCGCAATCATAAACTATTAATACGCAAATCTTTCAGTAAGGATACATTACACGTGTACAGCACAAGCAAAAAGTCCAAGACCACTTCCTGCAAACTAGCCGTTCACAACGTATTTGGTTAACACGTCCGATCGACAAACGAGGTGGCCACGTCTTCCTGGCTTTTGTGCCGCAGCTCCCTGAGATGTAGGACACTTGTGTGTTCCTTTGCTTTCACTCCTTTGTCCAGCTTGTTCCATACAGGTCTTGACCAGGTTCCCCATGTGGACTCACACTTTTCAGTGGTTGAATGGAGATGTTTAGATAATAATGAAAGACATAACATATAACACCTATAAAGGCCAAAATACATGTCTGATTCCACGGGACTGCAGGCCACGTGGGATGGAGCACCAGATCAGCACGTCTCTTTTCTGCTTGGCTCTAATATTCTTTTTATAAGGAGGTAATAGTTTCAGCTTATTAAGAGCTTACGGTTCCTAGGTGAGAGGCATCTTTATTTATATCACCATGGAGGAGGGGGTGGGGTACAAAAATAAAAGCTTTACTAAGGTTAGCAGAAGACTTAAAGGCCTTGCTTTGGTGTGCCCTGTAAAGCACCGGTTTCCACGTCGCAGGGAGGTGAACTACAGCGTTGTGGTACGACCGGGTTTGACCGCTCCTACAGTTCTCGCAGTTTGTTTCCGGTCATGCCTGCTCTGCACGCCCTCATCAGTCACAAGATGCCTCGAGAGTCAATAAAAACGGGACCAGCAAAGGCTCATGTTCAAGGAGGTAAGATGATGGCAGACTGCAGGTACTGACAGCATTACCGCATTTAGGTTGTCATGTAACACTGATCCAGTTCAGTGTGATAAATCAGTTATTACTATAGTTCTTGCTCAGCATTAACTGACACCGCGCAAATGGCAATATGACCATTTTATACAACCTTTTGTTTAACCCATGAGGGCAGCAGGTGGTGCAATTTTCAGGATCCTCACTCCGCAGTCAAAGGACCTGAGTTTGAATTCCACCTTCTGCTGTAGAACCCTTCACCAGGTATCCTGAATTGATACAGCAAAATCACCTCGCTGTGTAGACAGACAAATCACTGTCAGTGGCTTGGTTTACAAACCTAAGATCGTAAGTTATCTTGATGAAAAGTGTCAGATGAATGAACAAATAAAGAAATCATACCCAGAAATGCCACTTGGAGGACAATGACATTTGTTGGAGAAATGATGAGTCAATCGTTTCTGCCTTCACTAGGTTTTGTCACGTCCATGTCCGCACCGCAATCGACAGCACCTGATGCCGATCAAGCACCTGATGGCGATCAGAGCGCTCACCTTTGAAAGACCGTCCTCATCCCTTCCGCACTTGCGGAATCTCACTGAGACAACCGTCCCTTTTGCGCCTATGTCCCGTTGTCCTTCGTTCCTAGCTCCTATTCTTCGTTCCCCGGCTTCTGACCATTCGCCTCGTCTCCCGACTACATCCGTGGAGCCTCGTTCCCGCTCTGACTGCCGATCACCCGATTCTTCGCCCGTCCCCGACAACGAGAACTCGCCTGACCCCTTGGCTCCTGACAAACGATCCTGCGCTTGGGTCCAGCCGTCCCCGCGTCCTCTGTTCCGCGCGACAGATTTCCTTCAACTTCATGCCTCTGAACTGCTTAGTGAAGACAGGGGAACAATCAACACCATAAAGACAGTTTAGTAAAGCCCTGTGGGAGTAGATCGTGAAGGCGGCCGATTTGAGTAGCAGCACTGTGGGAAAACCCATCACTTGTCCCCCACCTCCAAGCCCTGCTCATGACATTCTGAACAAAACCGAGAGATGGAGCATCTGTCAAGGTGCATAACCATCAAGACCACCGTGTGCCACCAGCTGAGCCCTCAACCGGCATGACAGGGGTCGTCAGCGAGCGCTCCCTTGGGAGGTGTCACTGCTCTATACAAGCTGCATGGCTTTCAGTGCTGCACACTTACTCACGTTTCCATCTTTCCAGTTATTATTATTAATTATCAAGCATTATTTACCGGATACCTTTTCAAAGGCGACTAACAAAGGGAGCTTTTCGCACTAAGCTGGTTACCAAGATCTATCAACTGATACAGCTGGGTAATTTTTACTGTGTCAATTCAGGGTAAGCAGCCTACCTAGATCAAGGGTGTTAAAGCAAGGGCAGGGAAGCAAAGCAAGCGGCTGCAAGGTAATCGCTCTGAAAAGTACACCACTGGCTGCCTAAGCTTTCCAGTTTGGTACATCTCTCAAAGGTACAGTGATGGGGCCCCTCCTGGGATTTGAACCTGCGCCATCACAGCTCCAAAAGATCACGTAGCAATACGAGCTGCTCTAGACTTCATCTTCAATGCGACCATCAGATGTCCTGCGACGGCAGCTCGCTCAGACGAACGGATTAAATGGATTCTCTTACAGGACCAAGTAACAATCCAGTCGCCGCGGTTTAAATTCCGTGACCGTGACGCGTCTGTCGCGGCCCCTGCCAAATCAGCATGGTGCTGCGTGATACTACCTCCCACCGCACTCCTCCACCTGCTCCACTTCCTACAGGGGAAAGGGGACGGTCGAGTTATCCACCTCCATTAAGCGCTATTCCATCATCCAATGTAACTGTTTGTCAAGAACAGTTTTCCAGGAAGCTCTGCTGGCCAAGGGAAGCATATTGAGGAACAGCGAAATGAGATGCTCGGCGCCCTTGATAATCTCCTCTATTGCGAGCTGCTCTAATGTGCCTGTTAAAAATGTGTGACAGCTGTGAGGGGGAGAGAATCGCACAGCGCTATGCCAAACGCTCCCACTGCTCAATTCGCTCAAAAATTTCACATCTCCAAAATCGCAACGATATCTCCAGCACTGCCTTCAAAACTTCCTTCTAAAACCTTCAAAGAAACACTCGTGCAATTGAAAAAGAACTCTTTTGCCCGAATTATTGCATAAGAAACGGGCGGCTGCAGAGGCATAGCACACCTGTCTTGGCTATGTGTTCTGATCCAGTCAGCGGGCAGGTGGTCACCTAGATGAGGAGTCGTGGTCTATCACGTGGAATCCCACGGATGAATCGGTTCGTCTGCTGTGTCATGACACGTGGCGAAGCGAGATGAAAGGGGTCGAGTATGAATTTGTGTAGAGCCTTGAACACCAACACAGCTGGAGCCCTCCAAGACAACAGCCATGTATCTCTACTGTACAGCCAAACAGCTGTCAACAATATGCTTTCAAAGATGTCTTTTATTGAACACAAAGATGAAGAAGAACATGTGGTGATGAATGCTTCAACTATAATTTCTGACACTGGGGTCTATCTGAAGCCCAATTAAAAAGCACTAAGGAGATGTGAAGATTCAGCAAAGTGAGCCTGCAGCAGATGGGAAGGCAGCAAAAACGCAACCCAACACGAAGGACCAGGGAAACAAGCTCGAGCCAGACACTGATGTGTAACATATTCTCCAGGTGACCCTAAATCAAAGCTCCATGGTGGCCAACAAATGAAGAAAGACGAGAGGGAATCAGCACTGTTGTTAGGACAGAGTCAACCAAAGATCGGAAGAACATGACCTTGTCGGAAAGGTGGGTGGAGCTTCTCCCTGATTGGCTGCTGCTGTGCTGGTGGATCATTGTACCTGGACTGTGTCTGAACATGGGGTTGGAACCTGCGGAGTTTCCATGTTCTGCCTATATTTAGGTGAGTTTCTCCCCTCATCCAAAGACATGCTCAGAAGAAGGCAGTAGTAAACCACTTCGGCACCCTCTTGAACCATGAAAACTGTGCAAGTGGGTTCTATGAGTCAAACCGAACTCAATGGCACCTACCCTACCATGACATAACTATCTGTACTACAAAACGGAATTAAAGCTAAACTCCTGAGCATTTGTCCTCGAGACAAGAGCGCTGCTGTTGCTGTGTCACACCATCACACCGGTGACTCACACACCGCACACATGTCAAATAGGATTCAAAACGCTGCCGAACACATGGTGAAAAGCTCTGACGGAAGCCCAGCTTTCATCAATGAGAGACGGTGACGAAGCGCCTGGTGAAAGGAAGCTGTCAGCCACAGCCGGCTGGAACACGGCACAACCTTTTCTGCCAGGGTTTAAAAATAAACGTCACTGCTGCCCTAGCAATAAGGGTTCTAATGAGACAGGCGTCTTCCGCTTGCTCACCGCTAGCTGATCATCATCCTGTGGGTGACCACAGTGTGGTCCAGGGGCTGCGGGTCAAGGGCACCGTTGAGCTGTGGAGCATCACGGTCCTTCGGGACAACACCCACGGCATGGAATCATCCAGAAACACCGAGAACTACCTGCACACAGATACGACGTGTAATCCTGGGCGACCTCCTGTCACTTACGATGGGAACAGCACATTACAAAGCCTGTTCCCAAAAAATGCAAATATAACAACGTATGCAAGCGTATGCCTATATTCAGGTGCCACTAGCTGCACATTCAGAGACAAGGGCTCACACACAGCACTCGTCCTCTGCTCCTCCCCCATACAAGAGCCTGGTGTCAAGGCGGTTCCGCTCCAGCGGGAGCTGTTCTCCAGGACGATGTACAGGTACTGGAATGGAACGGCGCGGCCGTGATGCGCTAGCTCAGGCATGTCACTGCCCACACACACACACACACACACACACACACACACACACACACAGTCCAGGGCAAAGCCATAACCACGTTGTAATATGTTCAACCTATGTCCTAGGGTGCAGCCTTCCTTATGCTCTACGCTTCCAGGATAGGCTCTGGACCACCATGACCCTGCATACAAGTATTGATAATGGTCAGATGGAAAGTATTCTTATATTAATAAATGGCAACAGCTTTAAATTACATAATCTAAAAACATGATATCCAACAAAGGCTTTGCATTTTTGTTGCTAATACCATCTGTCCAACTGACCAAAAAAAAAAAAAAAATCACAACCCACTGAAAATCCTGTGTTGTGACGCTGAAGACAGGAGAGAACACATTTCTCACAGGAAGGGAACACCACACACAAAATTCAGCAAAAAAGCAAAGCTGAATCAAAAGCAAACAGCATGGCAAAAAAAAAAAAAAAAAAAAACCTGCAAAGCTGGTTCATTGCCAGAAATAATATCGAAATCCTGCTCGGCTTACTCATCCCAAAGGTTGTCTGTCTGCAAGGTGTGATCGCAAGTGATTAAGGCAAATCAGGACACAGGTGCAAGGCTGTTATAGTTATACTAACATGCAGTCAACAGATGAATATTAAGTAAAGGATAAGGACATATATCAGTACACCATGGATAGTCAGGAAAACAAACTGATGAATACTGGATGAAAAAAGGCCATAGCTGTCACTAGAAGCACAAATAATGAGACTGAGGTTATCATACTTTACATGCATCATGCGATCAGATTCTCTTAAGAAGGTTATGATTGGTAAATGTGGAGCAGAAGACAAGTAGCAACCAGATGCCACCCTGGGCAAACTGAGGAGCATATACAGCAAGAAACTGGTCTAGTTGTGCTGCTCCAAGGAAGCAGATGAGGTCATTTCTGCCAACGGCCATCAGGCTCTATAAAGAGTCCTCTCACTGATGTTGTGGCGCTGACCTATCTGTCCATCCTTCCGTCCATCCTTCCATCCATCCCTCCATCAATCCATCCATCTACCCACCAACAAGGGACTCAATCACTGTGACATCGGACATACCCTTTTACCCCAAGAACACAGGAGGAGGCCAAAATATTCTGGAAGCACCGTACATGTGCACTCACCAAAATCCAATATGGACTGGACAGAACTCAACAACACCAATGTGTAAGGACACGGCTTTGCAAGACACTAAACGATCACACAGCCGTTGAAAACACTCGTTTGAATAAAAGCTGGAATGAAGCCTGTTTTATGCAGGTACTTATCTCCCACACATTGTTCCATTTTTCTCTCCCTGCAACGCCTTGCAGAATCAAGAGATGTCTGAGGAAAAAAATGACTATCTTTAAATTACTCTGTTTTATTCTCTTTGGTGAATACACATAAAAAAATTCCCAAGCAGTTTTTCAAAGCTGCCCTTATGATCCACAGGACAATGAATGGGCTGGTTGAATTGGAACAATACAGTTGTTTTTCTGCATGAAAAGATTCTGCGTAAAGATTTTATTGTCTTCGCAGTGGCGTGTACGGTCGCCTGCGGTAGCGGAAAGGATATAAAGATCAGCCTCGGCTGCTGAGTGCTTGCTCAAAACAGCTGAGTCACACAGAGATACAAGAACAGAGTATTTGTGTAAGGGCACATGGTTTACTTAAGGATTTTTGAATGGGTGCTCTCGGAATTCAAACGATGGCAGAGATTACATGGTGACCGCACCCTCAAGTGGAATAGACCAATAAAATGAAAGTGTATTTTTACCATGATGCTTGTGCCCATCTATAAAGCGACCTTGGATGTCGCCGACACGACTTCCTAGATAAACTACTTTCTATAAAAGTTCAGACATGACAAAACTAATTCCATGGCATCAGTTATTTATTATTACAATTCATTCATTTAGCTGACACTAAAATGTTGGGCTTTACACCACACTACTTACAATTACCCACTCTTTCAAACTTAGTTCCCCCGATTTAGCATGTCTGTGATAAATGTGTACGCGTATATGTTTAGTATTTTTAAATAACAATTTGTTGAGTAATGAATAAACCTTCATGCAGTTACTCGCGTGATGTATACTGGTTCACGTGGTGCAATGAGACAAATTGAGTACACACTACAATCATGTATTTGCATCCAAATCTCTGCTCCTGTCCGTGTGATACACTCTGAATTCTTTCTCTGAAATGTATGTCACTTTGGAGAAAAGTGTCTGTTAAATGAATGAATGAAATGCATTTACTCATTTATAAAGGTGGGTAATTTTTACTGTACCGATTCACAATAAGTGCCTTGATCAAGGGTTCTACAGCAGGAACAGGTTTTGAACGTGGAACCTTTGATTACGAGGCAACACCTTAAACCATTATGCCACCTGCAGCCCTTCGTCTTGTACCAAGAAACTTACAATCAAAACTCAACCTGACTTACCACTTACGTAATATAGACAGTTTCATAGTAAAATATGAAGGGTGTTGGTGGTCCATACTTTGGTAAAAGTGTAACTGTTGCCCATATTAATGCATTTATAAAAAGTTTGAAAGGGCAAGTTGCCCACGTGTCATTCTTTCAAAGGTGATAAATGCTGAACATGGACCTTTCCCAGAATCATGCGCTCTCTCTGAACGGGACAAGATCAAAAACCATCCCAGCAGCAATAAGTTTTCATCTCTGTAGTGGACTCAGGTGAACTTTTAAGCTCCTTTTATCTATATCCGCCTGTCTGCTTGTGACCCAGCAGAACTTCACCTCGCTAGATTTCTCTCTTTTTACTTTGTCCCCGTCATGCTCTCATCCACTTCTCACCATTTCACATGGTGCCATCCTGGAAGTCTTGGGAAAAGCAGACATTATACACAAGAAGTACCACCAGCACACATATCCATTAGTTCCACAGGATTCTCTGTAGAATAGCAACTCATGCTCGCTTACAGGACACATTTGCAAAAAGGCATTTTAAACAGAACTGTGACTTGTTTCATTCAATAATCTCAATGATCGCTGGAAAGGAGGGAATCCGTACTGTACTGAATGCCAGCAACTCAAGTGTTGCAGTTTCATTGATAAAAACAGGGGATATTTATCAAGCTCATGAGGCAATTCTAAAAGAAGTTAATTTCAGGAACTTGCATTCAAAACTCTGTGGTATATAAGCCGTGTGCGATAGGGGCTGTGCACCACCCTCAAAAAAGAGAAGCTCAAAGGAGTGCAATTGTAAGTCAGTGAAGGTTGGCTGCAAGAACAGAGCTCCTTCAGCTGACAATACACATTCAGCTGAGTTATGATGCTATGGCGCTAACTTCCTGCCAAGGAGACTGTGATTCTCTGGTACCTCCTAAGTCAGCTGATGCAAAAAACAGAAAGTGCAAAGCAATGATCACAACAAAGAGTTACACCAAGCAATTTTTTTACTGCAAGATAGTCAAGCATGACCAGCATGTGGCACAGCAGTTAGACCTACCGTCTGGCATCTAAAGGAGGCAGATTTAAATCCCACTCCTGATGCTGAACCCTTGATCAAAGTACTTACCTAGTGTTGACACAGTTAAAGATACCCAGTTGTACAAATGGGTAAATAACTAAAAGTATTAAAGTTTTAAGTCGTTTTGGAGAAAAGAATCAGCTAAATTTATCAATGCAAATGTAAGATACAGATGTTCCCATGTACCAATAGGCCTCTAATTGACCGGACAGAGAATAGAGGTTTACCGCAAGAAGAAAATTTGAGCAAATTAACCTAATTTGCACAGAGTAAATAAATCACAGTGCACCTGCTACTGCGCACTACGAAGGTATGTACAAAAAGAATGATGAGGACACCTTAAGAAAATGTGAGGTACTCTTTTGATGGATGACAAATTTGAAGAGCTTCGCCATCAACCTGTTCAATAACAAATGAGCAATTAAATAAAGAGCATGTAAAACTAATAGTGCACCAGCAATTGGCCAGCATCTTGACAGTCAGCTCTCACTGACGGGACATTGCTGTCTCCACCCCGTCACCAGTTGATGTCCCAGGCCAAGGGCAGGAAAGAGCTTGTCTCTATGCGGACAGACTGAAGGTCCACTGAAGGCCATTATAAAAATTCACATCCAAGTTAATCCCATGCACAATGAGGGGAACTGAGCGTGAACATCCTCCCTTTCCACTAGACGGTTATAGATTACGACACCACCAGAGGGGAGATAAACTAAGGATGCCAGGTGGTATCTTGTTAAGGGTAATGTGATATTTAGTCAACGGCTTCTGTTACCGTGGTGTCTGGATAGTACTTCCGCCACAGTTAACTGTATATGTGGTCTAGTATAGAGACACACATTTGTATCACCTAATTCTCCAAAGTAATGGACACATACAGTATGTATTAGCTTCAAATCCTTCCTTATTGCAATTGCACGGTTTACAGTCAGCAGCACCTTATTTCATGTCAAACTGTATGGACAAACTGTGATCCTTCTATATGCAAATGATATGCAAATTTAAAAAACTAATCACGTGAGTACTTTTTGAGGTAATACTATAAAACCTGCCACTGTAGAAAGAGGAACTGGTGACAAACCCAATTTATAGGGAAAAAATGAATGAAAGGAGGCCTCCCGCATACCAGTATTAACTTGCTTTTGTCACTAGCTCATAATTACAGAAGTGGATAATACAGTGAGGCGGCAATGGTTTGAATAGTCTCAGCCTTTTGCAGTCCAGAAAAATTTTCCTTGTCATCCAACTGCTCATGTTTAATGCTGTTTAAGAAATACCCAAAGGTTAATTTAGAGTAAAAGGCGCCTCCTGGCTCGCCCATCCACTCCCTCCACAGTTGTGTCAGTGGTTTGTGATGCAAGCCCTTCTCACGGCGGCGTACGGTGAGCTGCCGCGACCTAATTGGCCCAAACGCTGTCAGCAGACATCAGAAGACGACCGTGATTGGTCGCCACGTTGCCGCTTCAGGAGCGGCCTCGCTCCCGCCGTAGCGCGCGCGCGCTCGCTGAGTCGTGCTCATGCATTCCCCATAACCTTGCAAAAACTCCACGGAACACACTCATCCTTTTTTTTTTTTTTTAAAAAAAAGCCGTCTAAATAATCGTTTGTGTTACTTTCCTAAATAAGTAATCACATTATGTGCCACTATTTTACCACACAAAAAACGTGAATAGTACTAACAATAGCGGCAGTACTGCTTTTAATGCCTTGTACTGTCTTGAACAACTACAGAAGCTTAGCTTGGCTACCTGCAAAATATAGTTCTCAAGACGAAGTACCAACGAATATTAATATTAACATTAATACTGCACCTAACGGTCAGATTATGCACCTATTAGTGTTGCATGCCAAAAGCGTTGTGGGTGACTGTCCTCTCGTCATCTGTTTTCTGTGGTAGTAGTGATAATAATAACTGTAATAATAGATTATGCTGTGACGGACAGGGGTTCGGTTTACAATGCGGCCTCTCTGTGACATGGATAAGATGAAAGGAAAGCGGAAACACAAGCACGAGACCAGGCGCGCACCCGGGTTCGAGTGGACAACGCCTGCTGCTGACATGATGAGCGCTGACTGAGCAGGAGACATGGCTGCGGCCGCCCGTGCTGCTTTCAGACAATTCTGGCGTTTATTTTTTGCGCGAGGTATGAGATTAACAGAATTACTGTTGTTAATTTATCCCGTCGCGCAGGTGGTGCAGATGAGGGCAGTGATTAGTCGGCACGCGCGCGCCTCCTTCCACCTCTCTCACGTTTTCCGGGTCCAGCCTCAGCTCTCAGTCTCTGTCCCCGTGCCTGGCCCAGGGGTGCCTGTCCCCACGATGTTCCCGATGGAGACCCCGCTACAGATGTGCTCACGGGCATCGCGTAGGATGCATGATGATGATCATGCATGATGATGATCACCACACCAGCAGCAGCAGCACCATCATCACGAGCCACGGCAACGCACGCACAGTGCACACACACGGCCTCGGGACACGTTTAAAATAAGGCTTTCCGCGCGAACTGTGACAAAATATCTTATGAATGTGACATGATGGACGTTGACGCCCTGCGTTAGCCTAACGGTTAGACTCGTTGCTCCCCGTCTCCGTCCGTCCCTCCCCTCACTCACTTCTCGCGCGCTCTCTCTTCTTTCTTTCTCTCTCTCTCTCTCTTTCTCTCTCTCTCTCCCCGCGATACACACCAGTTCTCCTGCATCCACCGGATGGCTTCGTCCTCGTTGAACTGCCGCTCGAACTCGTACTCTTGCAAAGCCAGCACGGACATGATGTCGGCGCGGTGCCCTCGCACTGCTGCTCTCTCTCGGTCTTCTCTCCGTTTCCTGTCTGCGGCTGCCGGTGCTGCTGCCTGATGATGGTGGACTGGTCGTGGAGATGCTGTGTGTGTGCGCGGACCAGGCTCTCTGTCTCTATTGTTTCTGTTTGCGCGCGCGTGTACGTGTGTGTCTCAGCTCTGTGTCCCCGGCTCTCTCATGTCTTGCCCTCCCGCTCCAGCAGATCTTTGACTCTTTTCTCCGATGTCACTGTAGATGTCCTTCTCCTCCTCCTCCAGCTTGAAGCCACACACGCCCTCTCCACCCAGAAGCAGGACCCCAGGTCCTAAAGCCTGCGGTTTGCAGGGCTGCTGTGGTGACGTCCTCAAGCCAAGGTGTGGACGTAATAGAACTGAGCAAGACTGCAGACTGAGCGCAATAACTGTTGCTGGAGCACTGACTTAAGAGTAAATTTTGGAGCAATTTTGTAACTTTGGAACATTATTAATTTGTTATTAGTTAGGCGATGTCTTAGCCCAAGCTGGTTTAGGATGTTACAGTTATTCACTTAT
This sequence comes from Scleropages formosus, assembly GCF_900964775.1. Lineage (NCBI taxonomy): Eukaryota > Metazoa > Chordata > Actinopteri > Osteoglossiformes > Osteoglossidae > Scleropages > Scleropages formosus. The sequence continues at coordinate 16,042,355 of NC_041810.1, forward strand.
TTACAGCTAGGGATTCTGTGTTAATTCCGATCGCAGTTGTCAGATGACGAGATCAAATAAATAGATATAAAATAATGTGACAAAGTTAAATGGGGGTGATAATGAGAAAAACGGAGCACACTTGTTTCCGGTTTTTCATCCTTCGGCTCTTTCCTTTTGCTGTGTGAAGAGCTGTACTGTGTAAATACATAGAGTCATTCTAAGAGTTCACCGCATCGCCCTGTAGAGGGCGCTCTGGCCTTCCATCGCCTTGACTTGGGGCCTTGACTCAAACAATGTACTAAAATATTACAAAAAGAATTCTGCGTTGTATACAAAATTATGTATGTTACATTATGTATGAATTATATATAATTTCTGAAACATACATAGAAGTGTCAACAGTCATGCTGTAAACATCCGAGGTAGTTGTGAACGCCGTTGTCTTACAACCTGAAGATTCCAGGTTGGGATCCCCCTCCTGCCGTAGTGCCCTTGGTCAACATTTTCACTCTCAGTTGGTACAATTAAAATATTGTGGCGCGCAGCGCCGTGAGTTTGGATGGGGCGAAGAGGGACGTGGAGGCACCGTTCTTAACGAACGATTTATTTGAACACTGGCACAACGGAAATCATACTCTCGATCTGAAAAACCCCTTTTCCTCCAGGACCTGCGCTTACAGCCAGCCTTCTTAACCTGCCCGAGCACTCCTAAACTCTTCCTGAGGGAAGGGGAGACACGGTCACCCTACCATTTTCCCCCTAAATGCCCCCAGTGGTTACACACACATTTAACATTATTTCCCATAATGCAACTATTTATATTTAAACACACACTCCCTCCTAAAACAGTAACGCGCGGTCGTTACAATATTCTTCTTCGTAAATGAGTGAGTCGATGCAAAATTAATTATATAACGTTATAAGTTGTCTCGTGAAAAGAGGTCAGCAAAATAAATGTCAAAAATTACCCTCCCCGAGGGCAGTAAGATGATCAGTGGCGTGATTTTATGAGAGTGTCACGCAGTCAGACTTTACATGGACTTCAGACTCACAGGAGAAATGTCACAATTTTGCAAGATTTCAAAGTACTTTTAGCTGACAGATACATATCTTTGCTAGTTTACATTTACTTACTGAGCTGAGATGATATGTTAAGCTACATATAATTATTTTCCCATTTATACAGCTGGGTAATTTTACTGGAGCAATTTAGGAAAAGTACCTTGCGCAGGGGCTCAAACCTACAACCTTTGGGTCTAAACACAGCAATTCTAACCACAACACTACCAGCTGCTCCTTATTAATAACTGGCTTGATTAAAGTCTATGTATAAATGTTTGTATATCATTATAAATGTATGTATATATTTACATAAATAAAACATTTTTCTATATGTATATACATATATACACATACACACAGACACACTTTTTCTTCCAAGAAATCAAAATGCCAGTCGTAAATTAAGCAGAGAAAAAAGATTGCTAAACTGTTAAAAGTTTGACTTGTTCAAGACATTGGAATAAAGCAGAATCATAATCCATCACGAAATCTTTTATATAATTTTATTACTTTTTTAATACCAGTAATTTATGATTCCAGTTGTTACCAGTTTTGTCACAATTGACCGTTATCAACTGCATGCTTCACCATTTGCGTTCTCTCCTGTTTACATTCTTTACATATAATGAGACACATTTCCTGTATTTCCTGTTACCTTCAAGAGTTTCACTATGAGTTTCATTTTCAGGGAGTATTTTCCTCTATCCCTACCTGGTTTTTCCTCTCTCCGTGTCTCTATCCCCTTCGACATCACCTCCGGCGAAGACTATTCTCCCTAATGCACTCCAAAGGAAACCAATCTGCAGCACATGCCACACACAGGTGCACCGTAACACGGTAAATGTGCCTGTTCGATGCATGTAGCACAAGGGTAAACTGGGAACGCATCTCCCACTACTGACTCCTGACCCTTTTTTTGATGTCGCTGTGAAGGTGTGACAATGGCCAGATAGGAGACCAGGCCTCCATCCACCTCTCCGCTCAGAAAGCATCGATATCAGAACAATTCATGTGTTTACAATCTTACTGGAGCGCAGGTACCACTGATGTGGACGTATGACAGCCATCCCACAACTCTCGTAAGGCGGGGACAGCTGGTAGTGTAGAGTTTAGTGCTATTGCTTTTGGACCCAAAGGTTGCAGGTTTGATTCCCCGCTGTAATTCCCTTGATCAACATACTTCCCCTAAATTGCTCCAGTAAACTTACACAGCTCTGTAAAGGGGTAAATAGTTGTACGTAGCTTAAGACTGGAAGTTGCTTTCAAAAAAAAGTGCCATGTAACTGTACTACATTTGCTCCAGTCCCAGCGTTTGGCCATAAGGACAACCGCTGCGTCTGCTGCACAATAACATCAGCTGGCTAAAATATGTCTTTACATGAGTGTCGTTCAGTTATTTCTCAGCGTATAATCAGTTGTCGAGCAGAACCGCCAACCCGCCGCCGAAATCTCGAAGAACTATTTACTCTTGACCCGAGTCAACAACACTGGTGTGTGCTGAGAGAAGGTCTGCAAGTGATCTGAAGCAATGAACACGAAGTAAATCAGTTACAGTCACTTCCCTTTCCTCTGAATACACTTCATTCTCGCAAACTGTTGAAAAGCGAAAAGCATCAAAGGACGCCTCGGCCGGCCACGTTTCACACAGTAATGTGACGAAATGAAAATAATGACTGAGATTTCACGTTGTACGTCGTGTGGAAAATTGCGTGTAATAGTATGCTTTAAAAACAACTCCGTGTCAGTGCTGTGTCGCACTGATATGTTTCGCAGACGAGAAGGCAGAAGGACGGCGGGCCCCCCAACAGCCTGGTACTGCTTTACTCCAGCTGCAGTCATTCAGCACATTACCGGAAAACAGAGTGTAATAAAAGACCACGACAGAGCAGTGGTCTCTGTGTCGACTCAACAGCGATCACTGGTTTCAGACTAAGTTCATTTCAAAACTTCTCAGCAAAAACATAAATGAATAAATGCAAACTTTTAAAAATTTTGCTGGAAAGCGAGCAGTGACTCTTCGTTTTCTTATTTGTCAAAGCTAGAAAGTTGTCCACTTTTTGAGGTCTCACTGATACTGCTTACTGTCCATCCATCCATCCATCCATCCATCCGTCTTTTAATCCATCCATCCATCCATCCATTCATCCATCCATCCATCCATCCATCCATCCATCCATCAGTTAATTAGAACTTGTCCAATGAGGCTCACAGTCTCTCCCCAAACAAATGTAGTTAATGTCTTTCTCCTGTCCTACAGTCACTATCCCAGCTGTAGCTCCACACACATGTGGCTGCTATGAAGTAGGTTGGCGCTTCTTCTCTATGCCTGCTTTATGAACCATGAACCATTTGGGCCTCTACATGTCTGAGCTGCGTGTGAGGAGCTGTGATGTCGTCGCCAAAGAGAATCAGGTGTGCAACACATGATTAAATAAATAACATTCGATGAAAATGATGGTCAATAATGCCATGTGTTCAGACACCTGGTGTGGAGAATGCCACGAATCCCTGTCGCAGTCAGAAGTCATCAAACCTCTGCAGCTTCTACAGAATGCTGCTGCACGAGTTGTGTTTGATTTGCCAAAGCGTTCCCATGTATCTCCTCTACTCATCTCTCTGCACTGGTTTCCTACAGCTGCCCGAATCAAATTCAAAACCCTGATTACTGTGTACAAATGCATCAATAGAACTGCTCCCGGCTATTTACAGGACTTGATCAACCGTTACACCCCAGCCAGGCCCCTTCGCTCATCTACTTGTGCTCGCTTGGTGGTCCCGCGTGCAAAAGGTAGAGCTCGGAGGTTCTCGGTTCTGGGTCCGTTGTGGTGGAATGACCTTCCCCTGTCACTCAGAACTGCGGAAACTCTGTCCGTTTTCAAGAAGGGTCTGAAAACCCACCTTTTCCAGATCTACTTCGCCCAAGATCTCTTCAGATCGTCTATGGTGTAACTGTTCACGCATCGTAACTCCAGAAGCATCCTCAGATACAACCTTTATTCAGCCAGTACTCTGGTATTGTACTGCTAATTTGTGTATCTTATAATATTTAATAAAAAAAATTATTAATTAATTTAAAAAAAAAATTGGTGTGGGTATCGGGATTTGTCTACCCTGTGTCTTATGCACCTACTTGAACGATGAACCTCGGTGCAACAAGTGGTAGGGAACAAACTAGGTTTGCTTGAGACTTTCATGTCTGCACCTACGTCTCCTTCTCTTTTGCTGAGATGTACATCGCTTTGGACAAAAGCATCTGCTAAATGAATAAATGTAAATGTAAGTCACGGGGGTGCAGTGGCGCAGTGGGTTGGACCACGGTCCTGCTCTCCAGTGGGTCTGGGGTTTGAGTCCCGCTTGGGGTGCCTTGCGATGGACTGGCGTCCCGTCCTGGGTGTGTCCCCTCCGGCCTTTGCCCTGTGTTACCGGGTAGGCTCCGGTGCTCCGCGGCCCTGTATGGGACAAGCGGTTCTGAAAGTGTGTGTGTAAGTCAGAAAAAATAATAGTCTTAACAGATAAAAATTGAAAATTATGAGCAGAACAAAGATAATTATGCTGTTTTCTGTTTTCCTTTTTTACCATTACATGTGAGAACACAGTTATTTTGAGTAAAATTGAATTTAATGCATTGTTATTATTTATAAATTTCATTGTTCATTCTTGCTGTTCTCTGAAGTAAGAAAATGGAAAAGTCCATTTTTGTAATTTGTTCATGATCTGTTTATATAAAATTGATAGATAGATAGATAGATTTGTTCTAGAATACAAATGTGCTGAACTTCAGCCTTTCGCGCTCCGCAGTGCCACCTGCTGGTTCAATCGTGTCATTACAGTTTGAAATAATCGGGCGCTCATTCGCACAAGGAAAATCATTCTGTCAGGATTATGTTTCTAAAATGAAATGTTTCCAAAATGTGGGCTTGTGAACAGATTAAAGAAGACAAAATTATTGAATTATGACACGATATATCAACATGATGCATGCTGAGGATGGTGAGGAAATGCTCTGTGGCTGCTTAAGGGACTATTTCTCAGGTTTTGTTTTCCACAAATCTCATCTATAAAACTCTGTCACCTCTGTCTCTTACCCCCCAGGGGGGCATCCATCCTGAGAACTTGATGGAGGACTTGATGGGTGCTGAGATGTTTCAGTCTACATGTTGAATCACAACATGTTGAATCACCATATTTTATTTAAAAGAAAAAAAGATAAATGATAACGTTTGCAGAAATATTTTCATTTCACAGCACCATCACATTTAATCCTGGATTTTTGTTTCATAAAGGCTTTATCCAAAACCATCGTTATAATGCCTTCACGGTGATGTCATTATTACAGTCGTGCTTTGTCTTAATGATGGAAATGTCACAACATATTTTACCTCCAGATTCGCCTCAGCAAACGCAAAGATACAATATTTCTCCTAACCTTTCACCTTGCATCTATCGCACTTAAAACTCAAACTTAAACACACACACACACACACACAGACTGACTGAAGCCGCTTGCCCCGAACGGGGTTGCAGCGAGCCGGAGCCTAACCTGGCAACACAGGGCGCAAGGGGACGCACCCAGGACGGGATGCCAGTCCATCACAAGGCACCCCAAGTGGGACTCGAACCCCAGACCCGCCAGAGAGTAGACACAGGCCAAACCCGCTGTGCCAACACACCCCCTCAAACTTAAACAATACCAGTATTAAAAAAAAAAAAAAAAAAAAAAAAAAACAGTGTCAAATTAACAGTATTCACATGGCAAATAGAACACGGGGTTCAGTTTAAAAATGTGACAACCTCAGATTTTTGGATTTCTCTGGAGGCAGAAGGTCGCAGTCCCAACCTGCTGTCTATAACACCTCCTGCTTTGGGTCAATGTGGTCTTTCCTGGAAAGACAGTGACCTCAGGGTATGGCTGTTGGTTCTGTTCCCGGCTCAGCGGCATTGGGAGGCAGGTAATGGGCTTCCTGGTGCTGGATGCATCCGCCGTTGATTCAGAGGCACTTACTCCTGGAGCCCAACGTGGACCTGGATGCAGACCCCTGCCACCCCCATCTACTGTGCAGTGAGTCTGGATCACCTGGAACCACCTTCATATGACCTCCCGTTCTCATTAAAATAATCAGATCACTGTTTCTAAAAGCTACAAGTAATTAAAGAAACCTCCCAGCAGTAGGGACAGCTGGTAGCGTAGTGGTTAGAACTGCTGCCCAAAGGTCACAGGTTCGAACCTCACCTTTGAGCTAGGCACTTACCCTAAATCGCTCCAGTAAAATTACCCAACTGGAAAAATAGTTGTAAGATTGTAAGTTGGTTTGGAGAAAAGTGTCAGATAAATGAAAAAATAGAAATGTGCAACTGGACCAGTTCAGGCACATGGCTCTGCTGCACTGCGCCATCAGAAAAGTAAAAGTTTGCAAAGGAAAACATGACACCGGTTCCCTGAGGGAATGCTAATTTTGAGCTCGGTTGTATGATCCCGAGCCACGTCTTTGAATGGAATGGAAATGAACACCAAGCCCTGCAGTAAGGCCTCATGCAGGCTACACAAAGTGCATCGCCACGCTAAGCCGATTCGGGAGCACCAAACCCCTGCTTTCGGGAGGCACAGCGGGTGCGATGGGCGTCCGGGCCGCCGCGTCCTGTCTGATTCTTTCACGTTCACCGCTAATGATGGGAACGCGGGACGCACGGTGGCCTGGATTACGGCGACTTACGGAGCGGAGCTCCAACTGTGGCAGGTAATGAGATGAATGTTTAACGGGACGAGGTGCAGATTGCCTTCGCTCGCGTTCGTCAAACCGAAAATGTGTTGGGACGTGTCTCTCCTGCTAAAGACCGCAGAGGTGGGACCAGAGCCCAAGGAAACCTGCTGACTGTGTGTTTGGGCCACAGAATTTACATGGTTGTAAGTCACCCACGGTCACATGCTGCGCACTTTATCGCAGAAAATGAGGGCAAAAGGGGGTGCTTTTTATCCGCTCTTGGTTCAGCCTGCTTTAAACCTG